>NW_024412376.1:59446278-59471285 GCF_014898765.1 Herpailurus yagouaroundi
TCTCTCTGTCCCCCCCCAAAAAAAACAAAAAAAAAACAAAAACAAAAAAAAAAAACGTTGGAAAAAAGAAAGGCTTAGTTAGCATAAAAGCAAATATTTAAAATCATCTTTCATGAGATTTCTTTAGATCCTTTGTCCAAGTAAAACACATTTGTACATGCATGTATTTGTAAAAATAAAATATCGGTTTTGAGGAAAGCTCTCTAGTATCTTAGTATTTAAATAAGGGAGAGGCTTTGAATTGTAAAAGTCAATTCATGTCATTTCTCAGCTCAAAACCCTCTAAAATCGTCACATGTTACTTTAAGTAAAAGCTACATGCCTTCAAAATAGCTCACAAAGTCTCACCTGAACCCATCCTCCATTGCTTGTCTGAGTGCATTTTCTTTTTTTCTTTTTTTAATGTTTATTTATTTTTGAGACAGAGAGAGACAGAGCATGAACGGGGGAGGGTCAGAGAGAGGGAGACACAGAATCTGAAACATGCTCCAGGCTCTGAGCTGTCAGCACAGAGCCTGACACGGGGCTCGAACTCATGGACCGCGAGATCATGACCTGAGCCGAAGTCGGCCGCTTAACCGACTGAGCCACCCAGGCGCCCCTCTGACTGCATTTTCTAGTACTATCCCCCAAGTCACTCTGCTCCAGTCACACTGTTCTCCTTGCTGTTCCTAGAACTCTCCAACCTTGTTCCTTCCTTAGGTCTTTTGCACTTGCTGATCCCTTTGATTGGAATGCTGTTGCCCTAGATTCTGTATGCCTAACACCATCTCTTCCACATCTTTGCTCAAATACCTTCTCAATGTTGTCCAAATTGACCACTGTATTTGAAACTTTTTTTTTTTTTTTTTAATTTTGAGAGAGACAGCCTGAGTGGGGGAGGGACAGAGAGAGAGAGAGGGAGGGAGACAGAGTCCCAAGAAGTCTCTAAGCCATCAGTGCAGAGCCTGATGCAGGGCTTGAATCCACAAAACTGCAAGATCATCACCTGACCAAGAGTCAGATGCTTAACCGACTGAGCCACCCTGCCCACTATATTTAAAATTGCATCCTGTCTCATTCTTCCCAGCATTCCTGAGCCCCCTTGTCTGGTCTAATTTTTTCTATTAGGCAGCATGCTATTATTTAAGTGGAGGATGCAGTGGTGATTAATTATCATATTTAAAGCATTCCAAATCTTATGTATTCTTTAGTTGACAGTAAATATATTGATTAATTTCAGATTTTGTTAGATTTAATATGTATTTAAGTTTCTGGGGAGATGGAAGAAAAATAGACATAGAATATACATATTCCCAGTCATTAGAGAGAAATGAAAAAAGAAGAGGGGAAAAATCAATCAAAAAAAAAAAAAAAGAAGACAAGGGAAAAAAAGAAACAGAAATATAGGATAAAATGAAAGTACAAAATAAACAATAAATCCAAATATATATGTTTTCCATAAGTATATGTGTTTTCAATGAAAATAAGTTAGCTGAATTCTCCAGTTAAAAGCAAACATTGTCAGCCTGGAATACACAGGCACACACATACACCCACTCTCTCACACATACATCCTTGAGGGTATAAAGATACCAAACGTTGAAAGTAAAAGGGTATCAGAAGATAAGGAAATATGTATGAAATGAAAGCTGGCGTAGCCATATTAATGTTGGACAGAATAGATTTTAATATCAAAGAGTGGAAAAGAAGATCAGCACATAATTAATTTTAAAAGGTTTAATTTATCATTCCAAGCTTAGATGTATTTCATAACATAACTTTAAGTATTAAAGCAAAAATTAGTAGAATTATAATTAGAAACTGATATATTTACTATGTATCCATCATTTATAAAATTGGCAAATATCACTGAACACTAGGGGAAATTTTTAATAATTCAGTAATTTATAGATTAAGCCAAAAAAAATTCAGTGAAGATATAAAAGATTTAAATAATAATTAACAAGTTAAATCTAATGGACATATATAGAAATGAACCCTACAACTGGTGTATATACATTCTTCTCAAGCTCATGGGTCATTTATAAAAACTGATTATATTCTGGGACACAGAGTAAGAATTTAAGGAGTCAGTATCATATAGTTCATGTTTTTTTACTTCAAGACAGTTGTTAGAAATCAATAAGATAATAAAACAATAAGGTAACAAAATAACCACCTTATATTTGGAAATAAAAAAAAATCTTTCTATAGTTCTTTGATCAAAGAAAAAATCTTGTTAGGAATGAGGAAAATTTGTTCTGGAATAAGAAAGAACTTGCAGGAAACTTATAGCCTTAAATACTTTGTATTATAAAAGAAAAAAATTAAAAATTATTGACTTTATCAAGTTTCTTTAGAAATTAGAAAAGCACAGGAGAATGGTATAAGTAAAGTAGAAGTAAGAAAACAATAAAGGTAAGTGAGAAAGTAATAAAATTTAAAAAAGATACAATAAAGGTAATCAAAAAGTCTAAAGTTGATTCTTTGAAATACTAGTAACATTATCAAGTACACAGCAAGATTTGTATCAAAAAGAGAAAGGTCACAAAGAATGAAAAAGAGGACTAAGTACAGATACAGTGGAGATTAAAAAAGACATGAGAAAACCACAAACAACTTTATGCCAATAAATTTAAAAACAAAGTGGACAAATTCCTAGGAAAATGTTTACCCTAATTGACTTAAGAAGGTTTTAAAAACATGAGTTACTGTATAACCATTGAAGAAGTTGAATTAGTAGGTATATATCTTTCCACAGAGAAACCATGAGGCATGGAATATTACTCTATCAACATGCTTGTATTAAAATCAAGATCCGTTTATCAAAAGATACTTTAAGTAAAACACAAGACTTAATTTGAGAGAAGAATTTACCACATATATAACTGACAAAGAAATGTTGCCTAAAATATACAAATTCCTTTTAAAAGATCAATAAGAAAAAAGTAAGCAACTAAACAGAAAAATGGGCCAGTACATGACCAGCCATTGCTCAGAAGAAGAGACTTAGGTAACCAAAAAATTATGAAAAGATGCTTAAATCCATTAGTAGTCAGGGAGATACAAATTAGAACTACATAAGATACAATATAGTACTGTTTTATATACATTATAATGGTAAAAAATAAAATGTATAATTCCAGTGGTTGCTAAGGATGTGAATAAAGTAGAAATTCTTACACACTGATGTTAGAAATATAAATTTGTACAAAATCTTAGAAAATAATTAAAAATTATCTAGTTTTGTTGAAGATGTATAAATCTTACAAGCTAGTAATTACACTCTTACTTTTATGCCTAGGTGAAACTCTTAAACATATGAATTAGGAGACATGTACAAGAATATTTATAGTTGCATTGTTTACAATAGTGCCAATCTGGAAACAACCCAAAGGTTCAATGTCAGGAGACTAGACAAACAAATTGTGGCAACTTCATATTGTGGAATACTATACTGCAGCGGAAAATGAAGTACAGCTACTTGCATCAACATGAATACAGCTCACACACAAAACAGGGAGTGAAATAACAAGTTGTGGCAGACTATGAACAGTATGATTCTGTTTAAAAATTATACAAATTAGGCACAATTAGGGGTGCCTGAGAGACTCAGTCAGTTAAATATCCAACGCTTGATTTCAGCTCAGGTCATGATCTCACGGGGTTGTGGGATCAAGCTCTGAGTCGGGGCTTTGTGCTGGGCATGAAGCCTGCTTTGTATTCTCTCTCTTCCTCTCTCTCTGCCTCTCCCCGACTTGCGTGCATGCTCTCTCTCTTAAAATAAATATTTAAAAAAGTAGGCAGAATTAAACTATTTTTTTAGAGTAATAAAGATACATGGTAAAATATCAAGAAAAGTAAGATAATGACAAACACAGTTCAGAATGGAAAGGAGAGATGAGCTGGGGACAGGCTCTCAGGGGAACAACTCCAGGGGTCACCCTTTCCACTATATTCTATGACTGCTGGAGTTGTGAAGCACAGCAACCCTTGGGGAGGAGAGTACAGGGATTTCAACATCTAAGCTAAGATCAGTTTCTTAAGCTGGGTGGTTGATCATAATGTACATCCTTTTGTAGGTAAAAGAAAATTAATAAAATAGAAAAAGAAGTGTAAAAAACTGTGGCTAGAGAATGTGTTCTTGTTCCAATTCCACCTCTAATATAAAACTATGTCATCCTTGGCAAGTTACTTAGTCTCACTGAGCCTCATTTTTCTCATTTTAATAAATGGTTATAAGAAATCCAGGCCTACCTATTTTATAGGATTGTGTGAGGATCAAGTGTACTTGAAAGCATTTAATATGTTATTAATGAAATGAAATATTCATATGTAATAGAGTTTTTCTACATATGAACTCAAAGGTTTATCTCTCCAAGTAATATTCAAAATCCACATGATGAAAGGTGAGAATGTTCGATGTAATCGTGCAGCTCTTCTTCTGCCAGTTGAAATGTTCTGCACGGTTATTAGCCAAAGTCTGTCTAAACTGCAGCAGTCGTGGGGTAGCTGACCGTGGGGGGAATACGACCTTGGAATTAGAGAACTGGGTTTTGAATCCTGGCTTTGTCATTTACTAACTCTGAGATGTTGGCAATTCACTTCCCACGTCTGCCCTTTGGTTTCTTTACCTGTGAAATAGTTTTACTGGCATTGTTCTAAAGAGGGAATTGCAGTCTTTTCTTTAGAGACAGTGGGGCTCTCCATCCTCTGAATCCACGTGGGCAGCAAAGATGGCGGCGGCAGTTTCCAAATTGGTGGTGGCTTTAACAATACACCCAACCTGATTGTTTTCTTCTGTGTTGGTGTCTTCTGTGAATCGGCTATTGTCCGTCTACAAAGACCTATTCTGACTTAATTTCGGCTTTGTGGACCCATTTGTAAGGCAGTGAACACAGCTTCTCTTGTAAGAAGCTGCCACTTTCCTTTTTTTGCTCCTGTGTGCCTCACGATTTTTACCCAGCAGCATACAATCCAACCAAGGTGATTCTAATTCTTTTGATTGTAATCATCTCATATAATGCTGCATAATGCAGCAACCAGGACTGGGAAAAATTAATGAGACCTGGGATCCTTGTTCCAACTTCATGAGAACTGTTATGGGTTAAGGGTTAGCTAGTATACTGCATTATTTTGATGACTAAAATCCAGAGATAATTTTTTAAAATTAAGCTTCTCATTTTGAGATAAATATAGATTCAGACACCATAGTAAGAAATAATACAGAGAGATGCTATGTTATCCTTTACCCAGTTTTTCCTAATGGTAACATCTTATAAAACTAAAGTATAATATTACAGGTAATACACGGATCTTTTTCATATTTACTGGCACTTAGTTTTTTTCAATTTATTGTCACATCTGTAGGGTTGTGTAACCACACCAGAGATAAAAGAAAGATAAAAAAAGTTTCATTACCACAAGGATCCCCTGTGTTGCCCTTTTACAACATTCTCCTTCCTCATTCCTAATCTTTGGCAACCACAAATCTGTTCTCCATTTCTAAAATTTTGTTATTTTGAGAAAGTTATATAAATTGGATCATACACTAAGTAATCTTTGGGGATTAGCCTTTTTACTCAGCATAATTCCCTGGAGGTTCATCTATTGCTGCATGTATTAATACTTCATTCTTTTTTACTGCTGAGTGCAGTTGCTGTGTCATGTGGTAGTTGCATGTCTAGTTTTATAAGAAACTGCCAAACTGTTTTCCAGAGTGTCCATACCATTTTACATTCCCCCAGAGCTGTAGGAGTGGTCTAGTTTCTATGAATTCTTGCCAGCATTTAGTGTTGTCACTGTTTTTTATTTTTGCCATTCTGATAGCTGTATAATACCATCTTTTTAAAAAATGTTTTTTATTGTTATTTAAAAAATTTTTTTAAATGTTTATTTATTTTTGAGAGAGAGAGAGAGAGAGAACCAGCAGGGGGAGGAGCAGAGAGAGAGAGAGGGAGACACAGAATCCAAAGCAGGCTCCAGGCTCTGAGCTGTCAGCATGGAGCCCAACATAGGGCCTGAACTCCCGGACTGTGAGATCATAACCTGAGCCAAAGTCAGACGCTTAACCAACTGAGCTGCCCAGGCCCCCCTGTATAGTACCATCTTATTATGGTTTTAATTTGCATTTCCTTAATGTCTAATGATGTTGATCATCTCATGTGCCTATTATTCTTCTGCATATCCTCTTCAGTGAAATGTCTTTGGCCCATTTTCTAATTGGATTTTATTTTATATCATTGAATTCTGAGAGTTCTTCATATATTCTACATACTAGTTCTTTTTCAGATATGTGGTTTACAAATATTTCCTCCCAGCTTGTAGCTTGTCTTTGCATCTTTTTCACACAGTCTTTCGCAGATTAAAAGTTTTCAGGTTTGATGAAGACAAATTTATCCTAAATCTTCTCATGGATTGTGATTTTTGGTGTCAAGTCTAAAAATTCTTCCTCACCCTAGATCACAAAGATTTTCTCCTATGTTTTTATTTTCTAATCTTGTAATTTTAGGTTTTACATGTAAGTATATGATCCGTTTTGAGTTAATTTTTGTATAAGGGGTTAGATTAGGTCTAACTTTGCTCTTTAGCCTGTGGATGTTCAATTGCTTCAGCACTGTTTCTTTAAAAGGCTATCCTTTCTCTACTGAGTTAACTTTGCACCTTTGTCAAAAACCAGCTATGTGTGTTTGTGTGGGTCTATTTCTGGGTTTTCTACACTATTCTATTGATTTATGTACCTTTGTCTCTACCAATACCACAGTGACCATAGCTACATAGAAAATTTTAATATTGAGTACAGTGATTTTTTGACTTTATTATTTTTTTTTCAAAATTGTTTTAGCTAGTCTGTGCTCTGAGCCTTTCTATAGAAATTTTAGAATAAGTTTGTTTATGTGTATAAAAATGCTTGCTGGGATTTTGATAGAATTTGCATTATATCTATAGATCAACTTGGGGAGAGTTGATATTTTTACTCTGTTGATTCTTCTAATCCATGGACACAGTCTATGTCTCCATTTATTTAGGTCTTTGATATCTTAAAATGTTTTTTAATTAAAAAAAATTTTTTAAGTTTACCTTTTGAGAGACAGAGAGAAAGAAAGAGGGTGACACAGAATCTCAAGCAGGCTCTGAAGCAGGCTCTGAGCTGTCAGCACAGAGCCCACCTGTTGCAGGGCCCAAACTCACAAACTTTGAGATCATGACCTGAGCCAAAGTCAGACACCTAACCAACTGAGCCACCCAGGTCCCCCTAGGTCTTTGACATCTTACATGTAACTTATGAACCATGCTAAGTGAATTCTAATACTCAAAGAACCTCACACTGATTAGAATTAAAATATTATAGGACATTTTTAGGACAAGTCTATTACATTTTGGGATAAAATGGACTCTACATATATCCTTTGGACCATGGAATTGATAAAAACAGTTTGCAAGCCACTTTCTATGTTTGTGGCATTTGGCCATCTGTAGCATTAAGGACAGTTTTACACTAGTAGAAGTATAATGTAACACTTATTTTTAAAATTTCTATTTTCATCTGTTCTTGTTTATTTATTTACTGATTTTTAAAAAATTTTATTTATTTTTGAGAGAAAGACACAGTGTGATTAGGGGAGGGGGAGATAGAGGGGGTGAGAGAGAGGGAGGCACAGAATCCAAAGAGATCTCCAGGCTCTGAGCTGTCAGCACAGAGCCCGATGCAGGGCTTGAACTCATGAACGGTGAGGTCATGACCCAAGCCAAAGTCGTATGCCTAACCAACTGAGCGACCCAAGCTCCCCTATTTACTGATTGATTAATATGCAACAAAGACTTAAGGGTAAATACCTGAAAGAATACACTGTAGCCACTGTGGGAATGGTTTTATGCTTCTTGCCACAAGTGCTTTCTATAGACAAAGCTCTTGCTCTGCGTTTGCCAGTTTGCTTCTGTATATTCCAAAAGAGACTATAAACTGCATGAAGATACCAATATATTTCCAGTCCTTAGCACAGACTTGGCACATAGTAGACATTCATTACACATTTCTAAAATCTCTAGTAAATCATGCTATTTGGGGATTCATTCTTGGTTGATTTCCTCCTTCATGTGCTGGATTAGGTTTTGTTGAGTTTTCTGTGCTATTTGAAACCATCTCTATCCCTTACTTCCTAGAGTATTACATACTCCTGATTTAGTCCCTACTTTTTGACTTTTCTTTTATTAGCCTTTTATTGTGAATATTGTTTTAACTTTTTTTGTAGCCACTCTGTTTTTCTCTTTTTCACACTTGTGGGAAAATACCTGTCATCACTTTGCCTGTTAGGTATCTTTTCTTTTTAAGAATTGTCCCTTTCTCATGCCAAAGGATTACAAGTGGGACTTTCATGGTTGGCACCTGAGCCAGATTAGAAAATTTGTCTTTCTTGAACATGGTTATTTGTCTAGGTATGGACACATTGTGAAAGCAGGACTAATCAGAGTCCATTTGGGATTTTTATATGGATGCTGGGGGAGGGAGGGCCACTTTTTAAAATCTGGGATTATAAAATGAAATTCATTTACCAAAGACTTATTGACTGCATACTCTGTGCCGAGCACTGTGCATGGACTCTGAATGACATGAACCGGGACTTGTCTATAGCCATCAGTACTGCCACAAGGAGAGGGGAAGGCTTACCCAAGAATGAAGTTAACACAAGAAAAAGCAGCTTGAAGGAATAGAAAAGAGCAGCTACCCTTGTGGTCTTCTTTGAGCATCCAGATCCAGGTATGCCTGATGCTTATGTTGGCCTTCCAGTTAATGAGGAGCCATATAATTAAAATTTTCATTTAGTCTTTATCACTGAGTAAAACACATGCCAAATTCTAATCATTTTAAAATCTGAGTTTTCAGTTCTGTCTGCTAGCACTTACTTTTGTTTCTAGGTGTCTACTGTATACTGCCAGTTGACTATTCCAGTGGTCTCTGAAATAAAACATATCTGAAAGTAAACTCATTATCATAATTTACTGGGCTATAAGTTCTGTGAAGGCAGGGACCTTGTCTTGCTCACTGTTACGTCTTAGTGCCTACAAGAGTGCCTGGCACATAATAGGCCAACAAATATTGTTAAAGTAATTAAATCCAGACTCCCTGACCCTCAGATTATGATATATTTCCAGTTATCATTAATTAGTGCTTTTCTTCTCAAAGATGTTGAAATGTAGTGGTTTGGGAAGTGAGTTTATCAGAATCAGCCAGGGAACTTTATGAGTTGAGAACTACTGATTATTAGAATTATAAATAACAAAAAATAAATCAAGCCTTGCATGAAAAAACTCAAATTCATGTTAAACCATTTTAGAAAGTGAAGAATCTTATAAACATTCTAGTTTTCCAGCTTTGGAAATGTTTCAGTTATCTTTTGCCATTGTCTTAAGCCATCCTAGAGTATGGCAGCTTGAAACAATGATTATTTTGTTATATTTCATGAATCTGAGATTCAGGCAGGGCTTGGCTAGGTGATTCTATGTGGTGTTTATGTTGGTCACTTGTTATTCAGCTGCCTGATGAACTGGTCTTGTGTATCTGTGTACCTGGTGCACAGAACAGATAATTGTTTAGAACATTCTATTCTCAGTAACAACATGAAATGAAACTAACAATGCCCACAAAAGAAATGGAGATAGTGAAAACAAGTTTTCGTTGAATTTTGTATAAATAATCATACCAGTTAAAAAAAAAAAAAGATACTACATACAGTACAATAAAAAAGGGAAATGCACAACTATTTATTCAGTAGTTTTTCTGTCTAATCTACATAGTTTGAACTTTTGGTTACAGTGTGATATAATAATATGTTAAGTAAATAATTGTTCAACCACTAATAAATGCATTTTATAACAGTTGAAAAGTCTGCAACTGGTACAGTTTGGGCAATTACTAAATTGTACTATTGATATAATATTGTATTTTCTTTATTTGTTTTTTAAGTTTAAAACAATTAAAATTAAAATAGAAGAACAAACTTTAATTTGTAGAAATATTATTTAAATTGAGCCAGTTTTCATGTATGAATTTTCACTTACCAATCGTTAATATTACACTTTGCAATTTGCACTTTGTTTCAGTGTTTTAGATTTTTATTATTTTATTTTATTTTATTTTTTGAGAATAATTAAGGTAATTTTATTTTATTTACTTTTTTTTTGCTCATAATATCTTTTTTTTTAATATATGAAATTTATTGTCAAAATGGTTTCCATACAACACCCAGTGCTCATCCCAAAAGGTGCCCTCCTCAATACCCTTCACCCACCCTCCCCTCCCTCCCACCCCCATCAACCCTCAGTTTGTTCTCAGTTTTCAGTTTTCAACAGTCTCTTATGTTTTGGCTCTCTCCCACTCTAACCTCTTTTTTTTTTTTTTTTTTCCCTTCCCTTCCCCCATGGGTTTCTGTTAAGTTTCTCAGGATCCACATAAGAGTGAATCCATATGGTATCTGTCTTTCTCTGTATGGCTTATTTCACTTAGCATCACACTCTCCAGTTCCATCCACGTTGCTACAAAAGGCCATATTTCATTTTTTCTCATTGCCACGTAGTATTCCATAGTGTATATAAACCACAATTTCTTTATCCATTCATCGGTTGATGGACATTTAGGCTCTTTCCATAATTTGGCTATTGCTGAAAGTGCTGCTATGAACATTGGGGTACAAGTGCCCCTATGCATCAGTACTCCTGTATCCCTTGGATAAATTCCTAGCAGTGCTATTGCTGGGTCATAGGGTAGGTCTATTTTTAATTTTCTGAGGAACCTCCACACTGCTTTCCAGAGCGGCTGCACCAATTTGCATTCCCACCAACAGTGCCAGAGGGTTCCCGTTTCTCCACATCCTCTCCAGCATCTATAGTCTCCTGATTTGTTCATTTTGGCCACTCTGACTGGCGTGAGGTGATATCTGAGTGTGGTTTTGATTTGTATTTCCCTGATAAGGAGCGACGTTGAACATCTTTTCATGTGCCTGTTGGCCATCCGGATGTCTTCTTTAGAGAAGTGTCTATTCATGTTTTCTGCCCATTTCTTCACTGGGTTATTTGTTTTTTGGATGTGGAGTTTGGTGAGCTCTTTATAGATTTTGGATACTAGCCCTTTGTCCGATATGTCATTTGCAAATATCTTTTCCCATTCCGTTGGTTGCCTTTTAGTTTTGTCGGTTGTTTCCTTTGCTGTGCAGAAGCTTTTTATCTTCATAAGGTCCCAGTAATTCACTTTTGCTTTTAATTCCCTTGCCTTTGGGGATGTGTCGAGTAAGAGATTGCTACGGCTGAGGTCAGAGAGGTCTTTTCCTGCTTTCTCCTCTAAGGTTTTGATGGTTTCCTGTCTCACATTCAGGTCCTTTATCCATTTTGAGTTTATTTTTGCGAATGGTGTGAGAAAGTGGTCTAGTTTCATTCTTCTGCATGTTGCTGTCCAGTTCTCCCAGCACCATTTGTTAAAGAGACTGTCTTTTTTCCATTGGATGTTCTTTCCTGCTTTGTCAAAGATGAGTTGGCCATACGTTTGTGGGTCTAGTTCTGGGGTTTCTATTCTATTCCATTGGTCTATATGTCTGTTTTTGTGCCAAGTGTTTTAGATTTTTAAAATACAAAGAAACCTCCAAGTGTTCAGATAGAATGATTAAATTGAAGTTTTGTTTCTTTGTCTTTGCAACTACTGTTCTATCATTGTTTATTGGAGTCTATCCTCTAAATGCAGGAATATGTAGTCCTCCAGAGACTGGAGAACACACCCCACCACAATATCCACATAGAGAGTGTGAAATTATAATCTCTATCTCTATCTCTATCTCTATCTCTATCTCTATCTCTATCTCTATCTATATCTATATCTATATCTATATCCATCTATATCTGCCCCACTTCCTGGCACAGGGCTCCTAAAACTCTTGTAAACACTTATCCTAAGTGATATGAGCACTAGACACATCATTTGTTCTATTGAGGTCACTCTGTGTGCACTTCTGGAAGGCTTTTGGATGGGGACTGGTGACCATAAGGACCAAGCCATGAACAGAAGCTTGGAACTTTCAGCCTCATCCCCCATCCTCCAGAGAGGGGAGAGGAGCTAAAAATGAACTTAATCATTGATTGTGCCTAGGTGAGGAGGCCTTCATAAAATCCCAGTAGTAGGGGTTTGGAGAGCTTCCAGGCTGGAAATACATCTACACCAGGAGGATGATACACCCCAACTCCACAGGGACAGAAGCTCCTGAAGTTGGGACCCTCTCAGATCTTGCCTCATGTATGTCTTCACGTGGCTATTTACCTATATCCTTTATCATATCATTTAATAAACATGTTTTCCCTGAGTTCTGTAAGCTGCTCTAACAAATTAATTGAACTCAAGGAGGAGGTCATTGGTACCTCCAACTTGTAACTTATTGGTTAGAAGCACAGGGAATGACCTGGACTTGTGACTAGTGTCTTAAGCGTGTGTATGTGGAGGGCAGTCTTGTGGGTCTGAGCCCTTAACTTGTGGGGTCTGATGCTCTCTCCTGGTAGTTAGAGTCAGATAATGAGTTGCATTGTAGGACACTCAGCTGGTGTCAGAGAGAATTGCTTGTTTGGGGGAAAAACCTCCACACATTTGGTGACCAGAAGTGTCAGAAGTGAAGTGTTCTGTGTGAGTAGTTATGGAGACACACAAGAAACACCTGGTAGATAAGAACTGGGTCTTTCCCTACATAGGTGAAAATCTGGGAGATTTTTTCCTTTTTTGAGAGCTTGAAATGATCATGCTTTTGCTGAGATTGGATGTGTTGGGGGTTGACTGTATAACTGGGAATTCTCCACATTGACTTCCATGTAGAATATAGTGTTTGTTGAAGGATAAGTAACACAAATATGCTAATTTGAAGTTTACATGCATATTATTAAAACTAAACAGTAACCATAGCAATTATTTATAAATTAGGGCAATAGAAGATGTCTTTAGGTAGTAATAGTTTATCACTGACATTGATAAGAATTGCTAGTTCATGGTGATAATAAAAAGCAGACCGGCATTTTGTTTGTTTTATTATTCTTTTAAAATTCTGTGCATATAACGAATCCATTTATTGCCTGCATTTCAGACAGATTGGTACACTATAGGTTTGGAGTGTCCCGGATGTTTGGGGCCTTCTCAGGGATGGCTGAAAAGTTGTGCTCAGCTGACAGTATCAGCTGGACCTCCTACTTGTGGCCTCTCTAGCATGGCAGCCTCTGGCTAGTCAGACTTCTCACATAGTAGTACAGGGTTCCCAGAGAAGAGTTTCCTAAAAGACCCACGCAGAGCTGTAAGGCTTCTTGCATCTAACTTTGGAGGTCAGAATATTACTTCCTGTGCATTCCACTGTTCAAGCAATTCATTGATTCCAGTCCAGATTCAAGAAGGAGAGAAATTAACCTCCACCTCTCAATAGGAGGAGTAGCAAAACATTTGCCACCATCTTTAATCTTCTAGAGTCAATGTAATTTTTATTTAGGGGGCATACCTCCTTTCATCATTGCATTCATATTTGCTCCCCTCTCTTGACTTCTTATTTAATAAGTACCCAAGTCTGCTAGTTCTTTCTTTGCCAGGCACTTAAAATTTATGAATTAATTCTTTTTTATTTTATTCCTTTCTCACTTTTATTTATTTCTCAAAGGCCTATTTGAGTCAGTGAGCAACATAGCATAGTATAGGTGAACAGGCTCTGGAACAATGCTGGCTAGGTTCAAATGATAAGTATTTAATCTTACTGTGCTATAGCTCCCCCATCTGTATACTGGGCCTAATAATGATAGTATTTACCTTATCCAAGGAATACATATAAAGCTCTTAAAACAGTGTCTCTCATATGACATATGCTGAACAAATGATAACTATTATCATTACCATATGTCTTCAAGTGGCAGCTCTTGAAACAAAGATCTGAGTGCAAGTAGTTTATTTGGGAGATGATCCCAGTAAACATCAGTAAGTCAGTGAGGATGTGAAATAGAAGAGAAGGCAGCCAATAAAGGCAAGTTACCACCCTGGAAAACTAGGGCTTCATCCCACTGGAAAATGCTGGGAGCCAATGTTGAACATACATTTCACAGTGATCTCACCCAAGGGGCAAGAGAACTGGGTATTTTTTACCAACTGTCATCCATCATTGGGTAAAGACTTCTCCTGGGAGGTGTTAATTCCCTGATACTTCCTTTCTGTTGTGTGAGAAGGCCCGCAGGCAAAGAGATGCAGATGTTATCAGTTGGAGGTCAGGCCAAGGGCACAGGACTGATAAAGCCCTGCCCCAGGCGATATGGGAAAGGCACCGATGGCTTCTACCACTCTATATTCATCCGCTCACGATTTTAAAGTGGGTTTCTGTATGTGTCAACCACTCTGAAAACTGGCCAAATATAACTTGGAGAGAGAGGGAAGTCGTTTCTGTAAGTGTGGAGAGAGAAAGTAGTAGAGGAAGTAGAAGTAAGAGATGGGAATGTGACAGTGCCAATGATAATTGGCTCACATAACCACATGGATATCTTTATGGAATATTCAAGGCCTCATATCAATTGGACTCTGTTATTTATCCACTTAACTTAAAAAAATTTTTTAATGTTTATTTATTTTTGACAGAGAGAGAGAGCGCGCGCGCACGCGTATGAGCGGGGGAGGGGCAGAGAGAGAGAGACACAGAATCCGAAGCAGGCTCCAAGCTCTGAGCTGTCAGCACAGAGCCTGACATGGGGCTCGAACTCATAGACCATGAGATCATGACTTGAGCCAAAGTTAGACGCTCAACCGACTGAGCCATCCAGGTGCCCCTATCCACTTTATTTTTTTAATATTTTCTTTTATTATTCCTTTAGTTAGCAAGGTTGAGCTACTTGCCAAAGCATTCATGAATGTTGATCATTCCCACTTTCAATGTAGAATGATAATATCATATGTATAGTAAAGTAGGAAGAAAATACTCCTTACCAACCCAACACAGATTTATGCCTGCAAACATAGTCTGTAAACTACACAAAGCACAAATTTTTCCTCAAACCCATATTCAGGTTTCATAAATATTGAGAAAGTTGTCATAACCTACAGACTAATATTTCAAAACCTGATGAAAGCTTACAAAAAGTCACTCAAGACTACTACTGATCAGTTAACCTTATGATTGGAACCTTGCATTCAGACATTCAGGGGCCTTCCCTGAAAGCCACACAACAAAACATTGTAAATTAATTAAACAATGAGGCCATTGGACTGAGGTGGCCCTAATGCCATGTTGGCCTATGTAAGCAAACCAAAATCTAAGACTGTAAATACTCAAGGTTATGCAACTGAAACAGAAGGAGAACCAATCACAAAGAGCCAACTAGGCTTTAAACTATAGCCAGTGAATAATTTCCTTACTTTGCTTCTGCCTTTTCTCTATGAAAGTCTTTCCCTGAACTCCTGTCTGTGGAGTGCTCCTAACCACTTCTGCTTTGGTACTGCCTTATTCGAACAAATTTTTGTTCAACCCTTAAAAGTTTTAATACGCATCAGTGTATCTTTTAAAAGTAGGAAGCACGGTCAGGGAAAAATCTTGAAGGAAGGGCATTGCATTCAGCATATCTCTCTGTCTTGTATCACTCAGGGTTGATCTTGGATCTGATCTGTGACCCAAGAACAAAAAGGATTTAGGGCTGGGCTGATTTTCACAAAGGAAAGCTACCATCTCCTACTAGAGTTATCTGGGGTGAACCACACTAGGAATGTTTTTGAAGTGGTATGCTCATTAAAAAAAATATCAAAACCAGAAGAAATCATAGGAGTAGAGCATTTCAAATCACTTCTGTTTATTTAGGCAGGTTGTCACCACTGTGCTGGCAGAGGTTTCACTTTTTCAGTTTGGAATTAGTCCCCTGAAACCAGAGCTAGCCTCTTCCGATGTTCAATGAGAGTGTTCAAGGAATATACCATGAATGTGGGGAGGGTATATGAAAAAAACCCAAACACTGTTCACAGTCAAACTAGTATGTAATCAAAATAAATGTAGACTTACACATATAGTAATTGCTGATGTGTATGTAGGGAGAGTGGCGAATAAGAATGGAGCTGATGGGTTGAAGAAAAGGCAAAATGAGGTGTTGAAAGCTGCAAAGACACATGTTCTTGACCCAACCTCCTCTTTCCTGATTTTTCTCATTTAGGCTCCAAGGGAGGCTGTTAACTACCAGCTGATGAACAGCCACAAAATACTTTGGAAAGAACTTTGAAGAGGTGTGGACCAACAACCATTCAGTAGAACTTTCTTGCGATGATGGAAATATTCTGTGCACTACTGTAGCCACTAGTCAGTGAGGGTAATGACCACTTGAAAAGTGTAAGTGGAATAGAATTATTTAATTAAATTTAAATTTAAATAGCCATATGTGGCTGGTGACTACTGTACTGGACAGCACAGGTCAAGACAATGCTTTCCTCTGACAGTCAGTCATCTCCTGAACAGCAGGAACTAGAGAAATAGACAAGAACATGGGCTGATGAGAGACTACGTGGCTTAGACAGTAAAAGCAAACTCAAAGGCTGCTATTTGTGTAATGAAGGCCCACTTATCAGTCAGGGCCCAGTGTGGAGGTGGAAACCACACCAGCTATTTGTTTGTTTGTTTGTTTGTTTTTATTAAAGTGAAATTGTCATAAAATAAAAGTAGTCATATTGAAGTGAACAATTCAGGGGCGTTTAGTACAATATGGAACCAAGGGATTGGAATTATTAAAGATTAGAATTATTAGCGGTGCCTGGGTAGCTCAGTTGCAAGTTAAGTGACCGACTTCAGCTCAGGTCATGATCTCGAGGTTTGTGGGTTCGAGCCCCACATCAAGCTCTGTGCTGACAGCTCAGAGCCTGGAGCCTGCTTCAGATTCTGTGCCTCCCCCTCTCTCTCTCTCTCTCTGCCTCTTCCCTGCTTGTGCTCTCTCTCTCTCTCTTTCAAAAATAAATAAACATTAGGGGCACCTGGGTGGCTCAGTCGGTTGGGTGTCCAACCTGTGTCAGGCTCTGTGCTGACAGCTCAGAACCTGGAGCCTACTTTGGATTCTGTGTGTCTCTCTCTCTCTGCCTCCCCCCCGCTCATGTTCTCTCTCTGTCAGAAATAAACATTAAAATAAATAAATAAACACTAAAAATATTAGAATTATTAAAACTTAGAAACTTGCATGAGCCCTGCAGAGTTGAAACTCAGACCTCTGTGGAGGGTCTATTGCTTGGTTGGTCCTGGAGCCTTTGAGGGATGCTTGAGGCTGGTTCTGAATATACTGGAAAAGTCACAACTGTAGTCAAAGCCTGTTAATGGGAAGGAGCTGCTGCTCCTGGGATGAAGAGGTGGAGTTGGGAACAGCAAGAAGATGGGAAGCCTATAGGAAGCAATAAGGAAGGACCATGTCTCTTTTCCCTCCTTCACCTTTTCAGCCTCCCCTAACTTCCCCCACCCACCACCATTGGAAAAGCCTAAACAGGGAGTTAGCTGGCAAAGCTGATGTGTGGTTTGCAGAGTGCCAGTCCTAGCATCACAAATCAGAGCATAGAAGAGTAGTTTTGGAGCTAAGACAATTATTTTTTTTTTGAGACAATTATTTAACAATTGACACAGGCCATTAAAGAAGAAGACTCAAGGCTGCACTGATACAGCTTGGGTACACAGTAGGAAATGTGAAGCACCCAGATACAGTTCTCCATACCAGTTTGGGGTTTCATCCTTCTTTCATTCTTTGCTGGGTGTAAGAAAAGGATCTCTCAGGCCAAGGCAGAATGAAGTATAATATATTTTATCACATTTACATTCTCCAGATTCTTTGCACATGCTGGTCCCTCTGAAAAATTCTTTTTTCCCTTTTGCTAACTGATCCCAGATCAGGGCAAGTCTAGGTGAATCCTGTTGTGTTATAAACCTTTACACAACTGTATTTCTTTCAGACTATTAGTTTGTTTGTAACTATAAATTTATTAGTGTGTTTACTGGTATCCTCCCAACTATAATTGTGGGGTTTTTTTTGGAGCACTTTTATATTCTCAGTGTCTGATACAGTCCTGGCACAAAGGCAGAAACAAGAAGTTATGGTTGAAGGAAAGACTGCATAGTATTATGGAATATGGAGGTAGCATAATATATTTCATCAGTTTATAACATATTTGATCATATTGAGGGATATGCAAGTTGTTTATACATTTTCTATATTAACAAATACTTGATATTAACTTTAAAAGCTCAATTAAAAATACGGTATTATTCCTGCTATTGGAAGTTCATGGATCTGAGTGTTTTGGAAACAAGAATAGCATAACCTGATTACTTCAGCAACTTCTTGAACTAGACAAGAAACAAACTAGTTATTATATACTAGTAAAAGGGAAATTTAATCAATAAATCAATAGTGCCAAATAGTACCAAATGCAATGATTTAGTATCAACAAGGGAAGCAAATAACAAAGAAGTTAACATTTTATTTTGAATCAATATAAATGTATACATTATTATTATTATTATTATTATTATTGATTCAGAGTTTGAGTAGTCATTGTCATTATGTTTGATGGCATGAAACTTGTTATCTTTTCATGGGATGGCACACCTGGTAGGTATTAGCATTTTCAATCTTGTTAGGATTATTTTGACTTAACTGGGAGAAAAATATACACAAGACTACATCCAAAACTGTCAACACTCATAAAAGAGTGTGACAATAGGTGTTAAATTAAAATATGTATTTTCTTTGATCTTGATGCCTTTGCTTTTGGAACTCTATTTTAGCAATAGAAACATCAGTATCAAAGAACATATATACAAAGATACTAAAGTAGCATTATTTGCCATGGTCAAAATGTTGGGAAAAAACCTGTTGCACCAAAAACCATAAGACACCTAGGAATAAACTTAACCAAAGAGGTAAAAGATATGTACTATGAAAACTATAGAACACTTATGATAGAAATTGAAGAAGACAACAAAGAAATGGAAAAACATTCCATGTTCATGGATGGAAGAACAAATATTGTTAAAATGTCTACACTACCCAAAGCAATCTACGCATTCAGTACAATGCCTATCAAAATAACACGAACATTTTTCACAGAACTAAAAAAACAATTCTAAAATTTGTATGGAACCAGAAAAGATTACCTGAATAGCTGAAGCAATCTTGAAAAAGAAAAGCAAAGTGGAGGCATCACAATTCCAGACTTCAAGCTGTATTACAAAGCTATAATCGTCAGGACAGTATGGTACTAGCACAAAAACAAAGATCAATGGAACAGAATAAATAACCCAGAAACTGACCCACAGGTGTATGGCCAACTAATCTTCAACAAAGCAGGAAAGAATATCCAATGGAAAAAAGAGTCTCTCCAGCAAATTGTGTTGGAAAACTGGACAGCAACATGTAGAAGAATGAACCTGGACCACTTTCTTATACCATACACAAAAATAAACTCAAAATTGATGAAATACCTAAATGTAAGACAGAAACCATCAAAATCCGAGAGCAGGAAACAGGCAACAACCTCTTTAACCTCAGCTGCAGCAACTTCTTACTAGATATGCCTCTGGAGGCAAGGGAAACAAAAGCAAAATGAACTATTGAGACCTCATCAAGATATAAAGCTTCTGCACAGTGAAGGAAACAATCAACAAAACTAAGAAATGGACCCACAACTATATGGTCAACTAATGTTTAATACAGCAGGAAAGAATATCCAATGGAAAATACAATTTTTAACAATCTTTAGCAAATCGTGTTGGGAAAAGTGGACCACTTTCTTACACCATCCACAAAAATAAATTCAAAATGGATGAAAGACCTAAATGTGAGATTGGTGTGGTGGGAGCGGGTTAGAAAAAAAATACATGTGAGACAGGAAACCACCAAAATCCTAGAGGAGAACACAAGCAACTACCTCTTTGACCTCAACTGCAGCAACTTCTTACTAGACACATCTCTGGAAGCTAGGGAAACAAAAGCAAAAATGAACTATTGGAACTTCATTGAGATAAAAAGCTTCTGCACAGCTAAGGAAATAATAAAAAAAACTAAAAGGCAACCTATGGAATGGGAGAAGATATTTGTAAATGACATATCTGATATCGGGTTAGTATCCAAAATCTATAAAGAACTTATCAAACTATAAAGAACTTATCAAACACACAAAAAAACCAAATAATCCAGTGAAGAAATAGGCAAAAGACATGAACAGATACTTTTCCAAAGAAGACATGCAGATGGCTAATAGACACACAAAAAGATGCCCAACATCACTCATCATTAGGGAAATACAAATCAAAACCACAATGAGATACCACCTCACATCTGTCACAGTGGCTAAAATGAATAATCAGGAAACAACAGATGTTGGCAAAGATGCAGAGAAAGGAGAACCTTCTTTCACTGCTGGTGGGAATGCAAACTGGTGCATCCACTCTGGAAAACAGTATGGAGGTTCCTCGAAGAGTTTAAATTAGAACTTCTCTATGACCCATCAACTGCACTACCAGGTACTTATCCGAAGTATACTGATTCAAAGGAGTACATGCACCCCAATATTTATAGCAGCACTAAAAACAATAGCCAAATTATGGAAAGACTCCAAATGTCCATTGGCTGATGAATGGATAAAGAGATGTGGTATCTATACCTCTATATCTATCTATCTATCTATCTATCTATCTATCTATCTATCTATAATGGAATATTACTCAGCCATCAAAAAGAATTAAATCTTGCCATTTGCAACATCGTGGCTGGAACTAGAGTATATTATGCTAAGCAAAAAAAGTCAGAGAAAGATAAATACCATATGATTTCACTCATATGTGGAATTTAAGAAACAAAATGATGCACTAGGGCAACGGAAGGAAAAATATAAAATAAGTTAAAAACAGAGGGGGAGGCAAACCTTAGGAGACTCTTAACTATAGAGAACAAACTGAAGGTTGCTGGTGGGGGGGTGGGAGGGGACTGGGCTAAATGAGTGATGGGCATTAAGAAGGGCAATTGTTGGGATGAGCACTGGGTAGTATATGTAAGGGACGAATCACTAAATTCTATCCCTGAAAACAACCAACCAACCAACCAACCAACCAACCAAACAAACAAACAAAAAACCTGTATTTTTATCAGTAGGGAGATTGTTGAATTGTTTGTAGAGCATTTATACTACAGATTGATTATACAGTTATTAAAAAATGAATTGGAAGTAACATATCTATTAATCCAAAGGGACATCCATGATCTGTTATGTTTAGGAAAATTTTCCAAAACTTGGAAGTAAGGTAAAAAAAAAAACAAAGATGATTGCATGCTCTTAATATCTTGCTATAGCATTTTCTAACAAGCCAGTCTGAGGGTCATCTAGCTCTTTCTTGAGGAAGAGAGATTTGACTTGACTTAGTGTTTACAGTTGATTAGGGCCCAGGCATTTCACAACTCGGTAAAATTAAAGGTTAACTTGTAGAAATCCAATAAGGTGTGATGATGATTTTTTTCTGCAGAGTAAAGCAGATAACCCCAAAGGTTATATTTTATTTCCCCGTAGGACAATGACCAATTTTATATTTAATCTAGCAGTCTTATTTATAGCATTCCTTTTTTCACTGTTCATTTAAGTCCAAGTTTCTTGTATTGAAATGGAATCAATGTTGTTATTCTGCTGACTCCCTCATTAGTGAGTCAAATGAAATTTAAACATGTTCCCATACTATTTGTGTGGGGTTTTGTTTTAACCAGTTTGAAAATTAAATTTTAATGAATGTTAAATGAAAAAAGCAAGTTGCAGAGTAATATATATAGATTTTTTATATAATGATACAAAAATCCCTATTCATATGTCTGCATGTCTCTATATACTTGTATGAGTGTGGGTGTAGGTGTGGAAAAATACAGACAAGGATGTTAACATTACTCTTGTTACCTTGGGAAGTGAAGTGCAAGGGAAATTATTATGAATATATATACATATATTTGCTTCATTTTGTGAATTGATTCCTAATTTAATACTTAAATATTTTAATGAAGGAAATTGAGTAGGCAAACCATTTTAAAAGATTATGCAACAGGGGTGCTTGGGTGGCTCAGTCAGTTAAGCATCCGACTTCAGCTTAGGTCATGATCTCATGTTCGTGAGTTCGAGCCCCATGTCGGCCTCTGTGCTGACAGTTCAGAGCCTGGAACCTGCTTCAGATTCTGTGTCTCCTTCTCTTTCTGCCATTCACCTGCTTGCACTCTCTCTCTCTCAAAAATAAATAAACAAAAAAAATTTTTTTAAAGGGTTCTGCAATAATTTATCATCCACTGTGTATATAGTATATGCTATGTGTTAATAGTTAAAAGTTTATGTTTTCAAATTAAAAATAATTTTATAAAATTGTGGTCCTATTGGACTAGATGCATATACCCATGCTTGTATGATTATAAAATGAATTGTAAAACGAACTTATTTTGAAATTTATTAATATGATTTTCTCTTTTGCTTTTCTGAATACATAAACTTAGCTCTGGCTGGTTTAGAAATCCATTTACTTGGGGCGGGGATGGAGAGAAGGTATGGAAGAAATGTAGCTCCTGAATTCAAATTTGCTCCAAGACCATAGTATTGCAAGCCAGGTTATCAATGAGAAAGCGTTTTTCAAAATCATGTTTCCCCCCTTTATCATTAACAAGGAACAAATTTGGCGCACTCCTTTCTAGGGTAGAGGGGGTGCCACTTGCCTGGCCATCCAGAACATGAGTCGTGCTGCTCTATACTAGAAGAGTATGCTCTAAAGGGACCACTAGATGCTACCTGTGGAGACAGTTAAAATTATTGGATTGCACTAAGGTTTAAACCAGACTTGACATTAGTAGTTTTTCTGCCTACTATACACAGTGTGGGGGCTGATGAAGAAAAACCATATTAACTTCAAAGTGAAGAAGCCATGTTATCTCTGTAACACTTGGGCTGATATGTGAGTTAATTTAGAATGCTTTCACATTTTTTTTGTTTTATACCTCAGATTAGGTTGTGCAGGGTATAGTAAAATGGGAAGGGTTGGACTTTGGAGTCTGTCTGACCCTTTAAAATAATGTTCTATAGTAGGTAATTTATTGTGACCTATAAGAACCTCAGTTATTTGTAAAGTAATAATGCATATAATGTATCTAATACTGTGCTTAGTCCAAGGTAGGCTGGCAGAAACTGTGACCTTCCTGTCTTTTAGGGTGAGGTGTCAAACCACTAAATTCTGGTGAGAGTCTATAAAAGACTGACTTTGCCAGTACAGTGTACATAATGGATATTGCCTATTACTGTTCCTTGGCTCAGAGAAAGCACCCACTACTTAATATTTAATAAGACATTTGTAATGGTTGCCATCTGTTTTGTTAATAGAATGTTTTCTCTCATTAGAGTAGATGAGAAAAGCTGACTGTATTCTGGGGAATGGGTGTGTCCTGCTGAAATCAATGGGAATCTTGCAAGGGAAAGTCCATTGGGATTCTAAATATGTGTAACTGTGGTTTTGGTGGTTTGAAAATGTACAAAGGACTCCTTTTCTGGGGCTCTGTGATACTTATATTTGCATAGACAAAGGGGTGTTAAGGTTTGAAGTAATGATTTAGAAAACTGGACAAAGTAATCTTTAATGAGTAGTTTCTCTTATATGGACTGCCCTCTACAAATATATTTCCTTTTGCCTGTTTAAATGTTTGCAATTCTATTGCCAAAATTTCCATGCTTACATTTCTGTTGACCAAATAAAGATTCACCAATGTGAGAGGATTATAGCTTTCTAAGGAATAGTGTTATGAAAAACTTAATTAGTGTTTTATGTAGTCACTGAGTCTTTTGATCGACTTTTGAGGCATGTTTGGACAAACTGGCAATGTTTAGTGAAACAATGGAAATGTTTAGTGAGCCAATCAGATTAAGATCTGAATAATAATTCAATTCATAAAGGATTTATTGATTTCTGTTAAATGACCTCCAGATGTGTTTGCATTTTTTTCATAACTTATTACAACCCATATTATAATATTTATAAATAATGCAGAGAATTCTTTGGAGATGATGCTATATATAATAAGTTGATCTACAACAGATGGCATTAGGTAAGAGGCAAATACTCTTAAAGACCTATGTGGTGTAAGATTTTAAGTAATTCTCAAGCAAGTTATAAAATACCAGATATCTAAATTTTAAAAATGTTCATCACTTCTAGAAGGAAAACTTTTGCAGATTTAATCAGACTCTCATCTCCTGTGTGAGACAGTTTTTTGCTGTTGAAGTTAGGAAATGCTACCGCAATCTCAACCTTACTATTGATTCTGTAACTCAATAGCAAGTGATAAAGTTTACAAAGACCCCTTTCCTAAGCTACTAGGTAAAGATTCATAGAAAAAGAAGTCCTTGTTTTTTGTGATGTACCTATGTTATGTGATAAGTGAAGCTGCATTGCAAAACATATTGTATGTAATATTTATGTATATATATGTACATATACATAGGTTCACACACACGCACACACACATAGTTGTGAGTAGTTTGAGAAAAGCATAGGTGCAGAGAGAAAAGAATCTCACCTAAAAAGAAATAAAGGAACTAATTTAAGTAGTTTAAATATAAAGCAATTAAAGTTTACTGGGCTACATAATATTGAGAGATTACAACCAAGAAAAAGAAGAAAAAAAAGGAAGAGAATTCCTTTTGGAAAATAGCACAGTTAACAGAAACCAAACATAAAAAAGTGCTATTTTCTCTGTAACTCTTCCAGACCCTCTGTAAAATCACTAAGTGCCATTTTTGGAGATGTTGCTAATTCATTTCTTGAGGCTCATTCATAACGAGAAATCTGATCATTATTTTAATTCTGTCACTTTTGTGATTATATTTTCATATTATGTTTACAAGATTGACATGAAGTCTGTCCATTTATGGTGCCAGGTAAATTCTACCTCAATGAACATCATCACAAATACCACTTCTTTCTTTCTTTCTTTCTTTCTTTCTTTCTTTCTTTCTTTCTTTC
>NW_024412376.1:59471295-59495585 GCF_014898765.1 Herpailurus yagouaroundi
TTCTTTCTTTCTTTCTTTCTTTCTTTCTTTCTTTCTTTCTTTCTTTCTTTCTTTTCTTTCTTTCCAGAAAAATACTAATCCAATGATCAAATTCTGAACTAAAAAATAAAAATGAAGTTATAAAGTTGCTTTACTGTGTATGGGATATTCTTGATAATATTAATTTAATTCTAGCTTAAGATATTTTCAGGCTTCTGCTTTATAATGAGAAAATTAATTTCTGCATACATGGGAGGAAGATTGTGATTTCAGGCCCCTTCTCTTCATCCCCATCCTGATTACCCTAGTTGGATTCTCATCATTTCTCTGCTAGACCATTTCTATATTCCACTACCTGGTTTTCATATTGGGAAGTCATTGCTGTCTGCAATCTGTTATGTACATTACAGAAAGAATGATATATGTATTTGAAATATGCACCCAACCATTTATACCCTGAGATGGGCTCTGTGTTGAGGTATTTCCCAAGAGTTTGGGAATCAGATTACCGTTTGGGAGGGAAAGTTTAATATTAGCACAGAATGATCCGACTGTAAAAATCCAAATGGCCCCCAGGTGAGCCAGACTTCACTGTAACCTGATTGAATGTATCCTCTCACTTACGGAAAGCACTAGTCAGTCATGGAAGCTAGAAAAAGCAGAGTTAAAGAGTCCGCTCATACTGTAAAGTGCAATGGCCTGTTAGCCATTAGGTGTTCTGGTCCCGATTATATCTCCTGTGGAATTAAGCACTACCATTTTCCTTAAGATACCACATGACTCTATCTTGTGGATATGATGAAGTGCAAGTTCTTATCTCTTGACCTTCCCTTTCCTTTTCTTTTTCTGCCTCACTCATACTGGTTTAGGCATCACTTCCTCCAAGAAGCCCTCCCCTCCTAGTCTGTTGAATGCCCTCTTCTTTGCTCTCATAATTCTCAGACACTTAGCACAGAACATTCAACGCAGAACATCTCAATTTTTAAGAATTCTTTATATATTAGGGATATTAGCTTTTTATCTGTGATATATGTTGTAAATATTTTTCTCATTTTGTCAGTTATCATTTTACTTTTTAAAAAAATTTTAATATTTCTTCATTTCTGAGAGGGAGAGAGAGAGAGAGAGAGAGAGAGAGAGAGAGACAGCAGAAGCAGGGGAGGGGCAGAAAGAGGGAGACAGAATGTGAAGCAGGCTCCAGGCTCCGAGCTGTCAGCACAGAGCCCCACGCGGGGCTCAAACCCACGAACTGCAAGATCATGACCTGAGCTGAAGTCAGATACCCAATGGACTGAGCCACCCAGGCGCCCCGCCTTTTTTTTTTTTTTTTTTTTTTTTTTTTTTTTGCAATGTAGTTGTTATCTTTTATGGAGTCAAATTTATCAATCTTTTAAAAATTGCTTCTGGGACATTAAAAAATTTTTTTTTTAAAGAAAGGGGGCACCTGGGTGGCTCAGTCGGTTAAGCCTCCAACTTCGGCTCAGGTCATGATCTCACAGTCCGTGAGTTTGAGCCCCGCGTCAGGCTATATGCTGACAGTTCAGAGCCTGGAACCTGCTTCTGATTCTGTGTCTCCCTCTCTCTGCCCCTCCCCTGCTCATGCTCTGTGTTTCTCTGTCTCAATAATAAATTTAAAAACAAAATTAAAAAAATTAAAAAAAAATTGCTTCTGGGTTTTTAGTCATGGTTAGAAAATTCCTATGCCAGACTAATGAAGAATTTAACCATGTTTTTTTTTTTTTTTTTTTTTTCTAGTACTTGGATAGCTTTATTTTTTACATTAAGCTCTTTATTCTATTTGGATATGTGTATATGTGTGTGTAGATACTCTGGTGTATGGATCTAATTTTATCTTTTCTTTTTCCTTTAGATGGCTCAACAGTTGCTCCAGTCCCATTGATAATAAAGTCCATTTTTGCTGTTGTGAGTTGAGAGGCCATTTTTATCATATACTAAAGTTTAATATTTTCTGAATCTATTATTTGAATTTCTGTTTAGTTTGACAGGTCTGTTTAAATACCAATGCCACATTTTTTTGATTAACATGGTTCTATAGTATGTATGTATGTATGTATGTATGTATGTATTTATTTATTTATTTACAAGAGACAGAGGGTGCAAGTGAGCAAGGGGCAGAGAGAGAGAGAGAATGAGAGAGAGAAAGAGAGAGAGAGAGAGAAGCAGGGCTTACCCGAAGTGGGGCTCATGTGTTTTTACCCAAAGTGGGGCTT
This sequence comes from Herpailurus yagouaroundi, assembly GCF_014898765.1. Classification (NCBI taxonomy): domain Eukaryota; kingdom Metazoa; phylum Chordata; class Mammalia; order Carnivora; family Felidae; genus Herpailurus; species Herpailurus yagouaroundi. The sequence continues at coordinate 59,473,506 of NW_024412376.1, forward strand.
GAGCTTACCTGATACGGGACTAGAACTCAGTAACTGCAAAATCATGACGCGAGCTGAAGTTAGATGTTCAACCAACTAAGCCACCCAGGTGCCCTCTATAGTATTTTAATACCTGGTAGAGTTAGTCACTACTGCTTCCATCATAGCTTTTCTATGTTTTTCTGACTATTTTTACATGTTTATTTTTCCACATGAAGTTCAGTATCAACTGTCTAGTTCCATTGAAGAGCTTGTTGGTATTTTTACTGAGAGATTGTATTAGAGTTCTAAATCAACTTAGAAACAACTGCCATCTTTAAGATGTTGAGTATTTTTATCCAAGAACAAGGAATAGCTTTCTATTTATTCAGCTTTATGTTTTCAGGAGTGTTTTAAAGTTTTCCTAATACAGGATTTGCAGATTTCTTGGTAAATTTTTCCCAAGAATTTTAACTTCTTTGCTGCTATTGTTAATGGTTTTTTTTTCTCATTTACATCTTCTAACTGGTTATTGATTGTGTAGAGGAGGGCTACTAATTTCCATATGTTAAATCATAAATTATTTTGAATAGGATGACATGGTGGTACAAAAATAATCTATAATTTCATTGAATATAAATAAAAAGTTGAAAACACATTTTGGGTAAACTCTGACAAAATTAAATTTTATCTGAAGGAAGAAATATGTGATATCTAATCACATATTAGAAAATTTCTTAAAATAAATTTTAATGAGGGGATACTTGATCAGTCACATATTAAAATATATTATGAAGCTTTAGCAGTTAAAATAGTCTGGTGTATTAGTAGCCATATGGATTAATGAAGTAAAATTCAGATATAGACTCTTGTATATATAGAAATGTAATTCATAATGAGTTGCAATTCCTAAACTTCTTAAGGAAAATATAAACTATTTAATGAATCATGTTGGGAAAGTTGATGATCATTTGGAAAAAAATAGCTGGATTTCTTCTCTTAGTCTCTGCCCTTAAATGAATTTAGATGCATCAAAGTTTTAATTACAAGAAATGAAGCCATAAGACTAACAGAGAAAATGATGAATATTTTTATGATATGGGGGTTAAGGAAACTTCAAATCTAATCAAGAAAATAAAAGAACAAATTCAAAGATCTGTAAGGCAACAAATAAAGAAACAAAGACTAAACCAAAACAACCCATAAAAATATTGGCAACATATATGACAGATATGGACTAGAACATGATTTTTTTTTTCTATCAAAGGTTTTGACTTTTGAGATTATCTTCTGTACTACAGAAGTGGTTATCTTGGAACTTAAAGTCAAGAATTTGAATTTTTTCTTTTCATCATGTTTATCACACTATTGAAGCAATGTCTCATTGTCACGATCTAGTTTGAATTGTGGGAGGGCCTTGAGGAGAAAGGGAATTTCCAAAATGGAAAACAAAAATGAGCATTAGATAAGTATGTTGTTAATTTTTAAATGGGTTTTAAACATTGATAGGAATAAATAAATCCACTGATTGAAAAGTGGACCAAATGATAAAGATATTATTCACAAATGGAGAAGTGCAAATAGCCAATAAATATACATAACAGACATTCAACTTTGCTTATAATCAGAGAAAAGAAAAAAAAAACTTATTAAGATGTCCTTTTTACCTTTCATATTAAAAAAGGAGAAAGATTATAATAATGTCGATGACTGGAAATTGTGTGTAAGAAAAAGAACTCCCATATAGTAAAATCTAGCACTTCTTAAGATGGCAGTTTGGAATTGTGGCAAAATTTATAATGTATATATATTTTATTCTGTATCTAGGAATTTATTCTAAGGATATAATTTGATATCTTCACAAAGGTATGTGTTTACAGAGTTAATTACAGAATTTTTCATAATAATGAGAAATAAGGGTCAGTTATGAGTGTCTGTCATAGACCATGGAACATTATATAATATGGAATACTACACAGCTATTAAAAATAATGATATGAAACCATAATTAGTCACAGGGAAAAATGTCCATGGCACTGTGGAGTTACAAACTAAAAAGTATAGTATTGAGGGACTCTTTGTGTAGACATACAGAGACACCAATCTCAGGGAGGCCCATCCACATAGACTAGGATGTGAATAGTGCCCCCAGAATAGAGCAATGTAGTAGCCCTGATAGTGTGATACTATTTTTGTTGTTGTTGTTTAAAATTTTATATATATGTAGAGAGAAAAAACTAGTATTTAAATGATGCGCTCAGAATTCTCTGGGAGAAAACAGTGATTGTTTTAGATGGGTATGCTCCTTCATAAAGATGAGGCTCTGTTGGCATAGCTGTTACAGGTAGGAAAGGGATAAAGAGAAAGCTGAACTCTTCTATGGAAGAAATTCAAAGGAATTTTAGGATTAGATGCTAGCCAGAGAGGGTGGAGAGCGAAGACATAAGAAGGTTATACAGCAGCAGGGAAGATGGAATATGTGGTAGGTAAAAATTTTCTTGGAGAAGAAATGGCTTAGGGACTTCTTCAAAAGAACAGGATGCATAAAATGAAATTTTACATTGATTTCTTTTTTATTTTATTTTTATTTTTTTATTTTTTTTTTAACGTTTATTTATTTTTTTGGGACAGAGAGAGACAGAGCATGAACGGGGGAGGGGCAGAGAGAGAGGGAGACACAGAATCGGAAACAGGCTCCAGGCTCTGAGCCATCAGCCCAGAGCCCGACGCGGGGCTCGAACTCCCGGACCGCGAGATCGTGACCTGGCTGAAGTCCGACGCTTAACCGACTGCGCCACCCAGGCGCCCCTCTTTTTTATTTTAGAGAGAGCACGTGAGCACGGAAGAGGGGCAGAGGGAGGGAGAGAGACACGGTGGGGGGGGGGGGGCAGAGAGAATCTTAAGCAGGCTCCACATTGAGCAGAGCTTGATCCCACAACCCTGGGATCATGACCTGAGCCCAAATCAAGAGTGGAATACTCAACTATTGAGCCCAGGCACCCCTACCTTGATTACTTTTCTCTGCTCTGCCTACTGTTGTCTTAAGAATCTGTGGTTTATACTACACGTATAGCCTTCATTAGGAAGTATTTTGCATAGTGAAGAGGTAGAGCAGTGGCCAGCTGGGTCACTATGCATAGAAACACAGAATGGAGGTGGGGAAACAGTGCAGTTAGGGTCAGTGCCAAAATATACATGAGTCTTACCAGTCACGGGGACTGTAGCTAATGTTTGGGTTAGATATTCACAGAAGTTCATCAACATAAAAAATGATTTTTTTTTCTGGTGGTGGAATTTGGGGTAATATTTTACTTCTGTTTTTAACATACCTCTAAACTATTTATAATGATTATAATAATTTGTTTTTAAATTAGGAAAACACAATAAAAATTTTTTCAGGTTAGCATAATGAGAATGTACTTAACTATATGCTTACAAAGGATTAGGATGGTAAATTTCATGTTATGTGCATTTTATCACAATTGTAGAAAAACTCATTAATGACAAAAAGATGGATATTTGTCACGAATCCTTGTGGTTTAGAGGAGAAGGAAAAATAAAGATAAAAAATATATACCACAATTCCTCTGGGGTAATGGAATGACTTCTGAAATTTCCTGTGCTGTTTGTTTTGGACTACTGATAGTAGTAGGAGGGAATATGTATTGAGGAGGCAAGAAAATTACAATTAAAAAGTGTGCTGGCAGTCATCTTGGAAGTATTAGTGTTAGTACTGGAAGCATTAGTGGAAGTCATCTCATGGTTTTTGTTTCATGGCTTCCACATTTTAGTTTTGCCCTTGTCTTTGCCCACATATTTCTAAAAACTGCCACCAGGGAGCAGGAGTGTGCCAATGTTAGCTGTCCAAACCCACCAGATTTGGGATTCTTTTCATTGTGCCCACAGGGAAATTACTGTTCCTATTATACAGGTAAAGAAACTAAGGCACAAAATATGAATAGTAGGCAGCCTAGCTTTATGTGAGTTGCAGAGGTAGGATTTAAATATTATTTTCAGTTATTCATTGGTTAGGCTTTTTTAGAGCTCACCTGAATTTATAGCTATAATTTCCACATTAAAAAAATGTTTTACAACCCTCTTTTATTAAAGGCAATAAATTAAGCAAATTTTAAGTAACCAAACAAAAAGTAAACAGGGGCATGTTTCCTTCATGCATGGCATGGTAGTAGAGTCAGAATTAATGTGAGAAAGTCACAAGTAGAATGTAAAACTCAAGGGATTAAATGAGGTTTTGCTTGTTCTTTTGCCTGTTTTGAAAGTTTTCTTTCAGAATTTATATTTGTGAAAACCTTGGTGGGTTTTGTCTTTTTAATGCAAAAATCTGCATTAAACATGGCAGCAACAGTTGATTAAAATGGCTTATATCCACAGATAAGAATCTATTTTATCAGAGTAAAGTTTCTCGAAGGACCACTGTTATGGGCAGAATTATGTCCCCCCCAACACCCCCGCCTCCCGATTCATATGTTGAAGTCCTAATTCCTAGTAGCTCAGAATGTGTATTTGGAGATCAGGTCTTCAAAGAGGTAACCAAGGTAAAATGAAGTCATTAGGGAGGGCCCTAGTCCTCACAAAAAGAGGAGGTTAGGAGACAGATCACACAAAAAGCTATATAAAGATATGGGGAGAAGATGGCTGTGACAAACAGAAGAGAAAGACCCTCAGAAGGAACCAACCCTGCCTGCACTTTGCTCTTGGACTTCTAGCCTCCAGAACTGTGAAGAAATAAATTTCTGTGGTTTAAGCCACCCAGTCTGAGGTACTTTGTTATGGCAGCCAGAGCAAACTTACATTAAACAAACAAACAAACAAACAACAACAAAAAACTATATCAAAATGACACAGGAGACTTGTAAAGAATGAGAGTCTATCCGTGAATGATTGGAAAAAGAAAGGAAAAATATTAAAGAAAATGTCTAGGGGCGCCTGGGTGGCTGGCTCAGTCGATTAAACGTCTGACTTCAGCTCAGGTCATGATCTCATGGTCCATGAGTTCAAGCCCCGCGTTGGGCTCTGTGCTGACAGCTCAGAGCCTGGAGCCTGCTTTGGATTCTCTGTCTCCCTCTCTCTCTTTGCCCCTCCTCAGCTCATGCTGTGTCTCTCTCACTCTCAAAAATGAATAAATGTTAAAAAAATTTTTTAAATAAATAAATAAAATTCAAAAGAAAAAAAAAAGAAAATGTCTATACCTGCAAATAATCTGGACACAAGTGCTGTCAAAAGGATGGTACTGACTGGTATAATTTTCATTCTTCAGGAACTATAATCACATTACAATTTGAGCAAACCACACAGGTTCTTCTTGGTTAAAAAAGTATGATTTTCTACTTTTTAGATTAATACTGTTACCTATGCATGAATATACATCCAAAGAGGCAATTCCACATTGACTGGAGTTTCTAAAATTTTCTTTTACTGCATTTACACTTGGATCTCCAGGCCAAAACCTTGGGACTTAGACCTGACTCATGGCTTAATATGTGAATTTTTTTTTTTAATGTTTATTTATTTATTTTGAGAGAGAGACTGAGAGAGCAAGCAGGGGAGGGGCAGAGAGAGAGGGAGAGAGAGAATCCCACACAGGCTCTTGCTGACAGAGCCTGACGCAGGGCTCAAACCCACAAACCCATAAACTGTGAGATCATGACCTGTGCCAAAACCAAGAGTTGGATGCCTAACCGACCAAGCCACCCAGGTGCCCCAATATGCAAATTTTTTAAAGTTCTGACTGGTAGATTTACAATGAATTTTATTTGTGTGTATCTCCAGACACAAATAGAAGATCCTAAAAGTGCCTAAGCAAACAAATATTAGTTGGTCAGTTAAAGCATAATAATTCTGATAACCTTTGCTTTTTTTTTATGGTATGTTAATGTTCTGTTTGTACTTCTTTTTCATGGCTCTTCCTGACTCCTCTTCCCTCTCCTTTCCTCTTCCCCCTTCATTTCTTTTCTTTCTCTTGTTCCTGTCCTTTACATGCTCTGTGACTGCTGTAATCCAATTCACAAATCCCTAAGCTAATTCCACTACCAGTGCCAATTAAATTAGTATTCCACATGAATCACAAGTATCTACATGTGGAAGATGATTAGTGACATTATTCTCTGAATGTTTTCTTTTTAAAATTTAGAAGTGAAAAAAATATATAAATAAAAGTAAAGCAAAAAAAAAGTTTGCTTATAAAGCATGTTGTGCTTTTTGGATGGCATTAATTTTACAACAACTCAGCAGGAAAGGAGGAAAGGGAGTTGATTTTCAGCTACATTAAATGCTTTTGTAATATTCTTATAAATTTCTCTAAACAAAATTAATATGAATTCTCTTTAATATTTAATGATGTTTTGACTAGGATTTGTAGAACTCCAAAGCCTTTAATCCTAAAATCATGTATTATGCACTTAATGAAGATGTTTTGTAGCAAGTTCTATAGAGATGATCTCTACATTTAGTACTATCTGAGAGGAGTGATATAAGAAGGTCTGAATCTATTTTTATGGGGAGGAAAGGAAAAAGGAGAAAAGACATTTTGAGAGCAGATGAAAGAGGGCTGGCAGTGTGACCTGTGGAAGTTAATCCCTCTCCTTATTTAAAGTTGGAGACATGGAACCACAGGGTCTGGGGGGAGAAGCCAAGCCTGGCTATTTGAATCCAGAAGGTGCAGGGAGGTAACAGCTAACTTGCCGTGAAACAGGTTTTGTCTGCCGGGCTCTGTGTCATACACTGAGGGTGGCCCTGGGACAGGACTGGGCTACTGACCCCAGATGCATGCATTCATCCTGGAACAGAATGCACATTGAGGTTAGCACATATTTTTCAGCTCTGGGAAGGTTGGGAAATGGAAGAAGCAAGTGGATGCAAAAGTTCTTAAGCACATAAGGGAGATTTCCCATTCCTGGTTTGAAGATGGAGAGAGCTGAGAGTCTGGGACCTGAGAATAAAAAGATGCTGAGAATGACCCCTGACCAGCAGCCAGCAAGAAAATGGGAATCTCAGTCCTACAACTGTGACGAATTGAATTTGGCCAATGGCTTTAATGAGCTTGGAAGCACATTCTTCCTCAGAACCTCTGGATGAGGCCAATAGTTTGAATGTGAGACCTAAAGCAGGGAACCCACTTGGGCACCTCTAGGACTTCTGACTTACGTAATTGTGAGAATAAATGGATGTTGTTTTAAGCTGCTAAATTTGTGGTAATTTGTTATACAGCGATAGAAAATTAGTACAGTGACATAGCATTGAAAACTGCTTCTTTAAGATATGTTGGTGTCCATATATCAGCCTCAAACTAGCACTGTGTCTTACTAGCTGTTTGATCTTAGGTAAATTACACAATCCTCCTGAATCTGTTTCTTCACCTGTATAGACAAAGGAAATAATGACTACCTCCTTAAATCGTTTCTAGGTGAAGTGAATTAACGTTAATGAAAATTCCTAGCAACTTTCTTAGCGTGTGGTAGACACTTATAAATGGTTTATTCTTTCCTTTCTCCCATTCCTTTTTTTACAGGCCATTCATGCCCTAGTCCAACAGTTTTCAAAGTATGGGAGTATGGGGTCCTGTGGGGGATCTTTCAGACTCTTTTAGGGAGTCCTTGAGATTTAAACTATTTTGATAACAATGCTAAGATGACATTGGCCTTTTTCACATTTATTCTTTCATGAGTGTACAGGAGAGTTTTCCAGAGATTACATGACTTACACAATAGATGTAATGCAGAAGCAGATATGAGAATCTAGTTGTCTCCTATTAATCCGGACATTAAAGAGATTTGCAAAAATCTAAATGCCAATCTCTTCAGAAAATATTTTTGTTTTGGAAAATAGGTTTTTTTTTTTTAACAAAAAATGTTATTTATGTGAACATGTAACAAGTTTATTACTGTCTTTTTAAAAGAATTAATCAAAGTTTAAATTTTCTAAGTTTTAATTTCCAATGTGGCAAATATTAATAAACAAAAGCCCTTTGGGGTCTTTGATAATTTTTAAGAGTGCAAAAGAGTCCTGAGACCAAAATACTGTGCTTTAGCACAGAACCCAATATTTCCTCATACATATTTGTCTTCCATGAGGAGATAAAGTGCTTAGAAAAAGAGCTCTACCAAATTATAAGAGACTCTTAAAAACTGAGAATAAACTGAGGGTTGATGGGGGGGTGGGAGGGAGGGGAAAGTGGGTGATGGGCATTGATGAGGGCACCTGTTGGGATGAGCACTGGGTGTTGTATGGAAACCAATTTGACAATAAACTTAATAATAAAATAAAATAAAACACAGTCTGCCTTGGAAAAAAAATAATAAAGACATTACAGGTCCAAAAGCAAGATGTGGTTGGAAGTGAAGAACTAAGTGAGTTCCCACGTGTCCACAAGTAATGCTTCTAAATAAGCTATAGACAGTTATAATTTAGAAGGGAAACATGGGTTTTCACCTTCTAAGTAGAGTTAGTAATGTTATCAATCACATTGGCAATGTTTTGGAGTCTAAGCAGGAAGCATGCACCCTTTTAGATGCTCATCTGCCATGTTGGAGATGAGAGACAGGAACAGACAAGGGAGGGCCTGACGTTTCAACCTGAAAGATTTACATGGAACCTCTGGAGAGGCCATAAAGACTAACTTGCCATTCTTTTTTTTTTTTTTTTTTTTTAATTTTTTTTTTCAACCTTTATTTATTTTTGGGACAGAGAGAGACAGAGCATGAACGGGGGAGGGGCAGAGAGAGAGGGGGACACAGAATCGGAAACAGGCTCCAGGCTCTGAGCCATCAGCCCAGAGCCCGAAGCGGGGCTCGAACTCACGGACCGCGAGATCGTGACCTGGCTGAAGTCGGACGCTTAACCGACTGCGCCACCCAGGCGCCCCTAACTTGCCATTCTTACTAAGTGACTTGCAGGGAGAAAAAAGACCAACACCCAACCTTTAATTCCCAGAGTGCAGGTTATTATTAGCATAGTCTCAGTAAGAAATTTTAACCACCATGTACTAGTCCCTCATCCTAAGAGTGAAAAGAATGATTATGATCCATATGAATTTATCCTGAAATCTCAACAGATCCCACCCTCTTTTCTTTGCAAGTATCAAAACATGAGCTTACACATACACACACACTGTGGAAAAGAACATTTGAGGGACTCCAGGCTTTAAACCTAACTACTTGGATCTTAAAAAAATAAGAAGATTCCCAGAGGTCCTGTTGGTATTGTTGATTGCTGTTTTATTCCCAAATAAATAGTGAACTCTTTGTATATTTTGAAAAGAAAAAAAAAGAAAAAAAAAGAAAAAAGAAAAAGAGCTCTATGGAAAAATGAATTTAGGAAACATGCAGTGTATTCACCTCTACTCCACCCCTTTCACTGCAAATTAGAGGAATTCTAGAAATACAAATACAGTTTAAATTTGCTTCATTATGTGTTTCTTCAACTTAAACTGCTCTTGACTATCAAGTTAAAAACTTAGCCGGAATTATTTTACCAGCCAGTGAGTGAGACCAAGATTGAGATGTAGGCTCAGATCATGAGAGAGTGATTTTATTCTTTTTACTTATTTATTAAAAAAAATTTTTTTTTAAAAATTTTTTTTTTCAACGTTTATTCATTTCTGGGACAGACAGAGACAGAGCATGAACGGGGCAGGGGCAGAGAGAGAGGGAGACACAGAATCAGAAACAGGCTCCAGGCTCTGAGCCATCAGCCCAGAGCCCGAAGCGGGGCTCGAACTCCCGGACCGCGAGATCGTGACCTGGCTGAAGTCGGACGCTCAACCGACTGCGCCACCCAGGCGCCCCTAAAAATTTTTTTTAATGTTAATTTATTTTTGAGAGAGAGACAGAGCATGAGCAGGGGAGGAGCAGAGACAGAGGGAGAGTCAGAATCTGAAGCAGGCTCCAGGCTCTGAGCTGTTAGCACAGAGCCTGACTTGGGGCTTCAATCCAGCAACAGTGAGATCATGACCTGAGCCGAAGTTGGAGGCTTAACCCACTGAGCCATCCAGGTACCCGAGAGTGATTTTATTTTAAGGGCATCAGAAAGGAAGAAAAGGACATTTATAATGAGGAAGATAATTTTTTTCCCAGGGAATTTTTATTTTTTTTAATGTTTATTTACTTATTTTTACTTTTATTTTTTTTAACATTTATTTATTGTTGAGAGACAGAGACACACAGAGCATCAGCAGGGGAGGGGCAGAGAGGGGGGAGACACAGAATCCGAAGTAGGCTCCAGGCTCTGAGCTGTCAGCACAGAGCCTGACTTGAGGTTCAAACTCACAAACTGTGAGATCATGACCTGAGCCGAAGTCGGTCACTGAACCAAAAGAGCCACCCAGGCGCCCCTAATGTTTATTTATTTTTGAGAAAGAGAGAGAGAGAGAGAGAGAGAGACAGAGCATAAGCAGGGGACCGGCAGAAAGAGAGGGAGACAGAGAATCTGAAACAGGCTCCAGGTTCTAAGCTGTCAGCACAGAGCCCAACGCGGGGCTTGAACTCATGAACCGTGATATCATGACCGTAGCTGAAGTTGGCCGCCCAGCTGACCAAGCCACCCAGGTGCCCTGGGGATTTTTATTTTTTAAACAGAATGCCTGTCAAGAGATCAGCCTGTAGATCACAAATTGCAAGAGCTACTCTAGCGAAGTCATCCTCATTGCATTTTACCCACCCTGGTCTGTCTCTGCTTCTCTATGCTTATTAACTGTTTACTTCTTTTGTGCACATAGTCTACTGCCCCTGCCTCTGTCCTCCGACTTTGTGTAAAATAAACTTTCAAAAGATATTCTTTTTTTTTCTGTGTTGAAAGAACAACCACTGTTTCTAGAAAACGTTTTTCAAAGCCAAATATGTCCTCTGAGATGACAAAGAATGGCTGGAAGAAGAGAAGTTAGTTATTACTGATTCTCTGTTAATTCCTCATGCCCTGGTTGCATCCCTAATTTCTCTCTTTATTTTTTAACATTTATTTTACAGAGAGAAAAAGAGAGAGAGAGAGCATGAGCAGGGGAGAGAGGTGGAGCCTGAAAGCAGGGCTCGATCCTACTACCCTGGGATCATGACCTGAGCCAAAATCAAGAATTGGGAGCTACCCAGGCACTCCACATCCCTACTTTCTTGCATCTTCAGTCTTCCCTGGCCTCAGATTCAGGGCTGTCATTACCCTGAGGAGAGGGCCCCTATGGAGACCAACCCTTGGCCCTAAGCACAGAGAGCAAAAGCTGCAAGGGTGTAATGAAAGGTGTGAAATTCTTCCCCTTGTTCTATTTCTGTAACAGCTCAATTCTGTGACATGAAAATCTCCCTCTCTATCTTAAAATAGTCTGTAAAAAAGCCTCAAAGCTGTAAATCATTAAATGTTGCCCCCAACTGATTGCTATGGAACCTAAACATAACGGAGGAGGGTGATGGGAATTTAAGGAAATTCTTTCATACAAGGAAAAGAAATAGAACTAAAGCAGAGAAACCTCAACCAGTGATTGGGGATTAGGGAACCAAAGGGGACATGCTGCTTTTTGAGAAAGCCTGCAAACACCAGCCAAAGGGGTCTTGTGTGGAAAGCATTTGAGCATTAGCAGACCCTGGGCACATGCTCCTCTTTGTTATGAGTATCCTATTCTTCCTTTCTGATCCTCCTGAGTCTCACTCTTTTTCACAGTGGCTGGTCACACAATTCCAGCTAAGATTTTGATGGTCAAGAGCAGTTTAAAATAGGGTTGGTGCCTTTGGGTATTTATATTTGGAGGTTGGGAAGGAGGGTGAGAGGAACAGATTGGTGCAACCAAACCCTGACACTGGTTGTGTAACACCACTGGTGTCAGTGCCTTGGGTCAGGGGACTCCAGTGGTAGCCTCTCAGATGTTGTCTCCACAGAGAGAATCCACCTCCAGGTAGAGAATAAATCCTCTAATGTAGGGTTTATTCTCATTGTTTCTTGTTTTTCATTTCTATTGTTTGACTTAGTCTACATATGCTTCCTGACAGAGTTTTTTTTTTAATAAATTTTTAAGAAATGTTTATTTATTTATTTTCAGAGAGAGAGAGAGAGAGAAAGAGAGCAAGTGAGGGAGGGGCAGAGAGAAAGAGAAAGAATACCAAGCAGGCTCCACACTGAAAGCATGGAGCCTAATGGGGGTCCCTATGCCATGAACCATGAAATCATGACCTGAACTGAAATCAAGAGTTGGACACTTAACTGACTGAGCCACCCAGGCGCCCCCAAAAGCAGGGTTTTATGTTTGCCGTGATCATTGCTGGAGCCCTGCCATATCGTAGCCCATTCTGTGTATTCCTAGACGATGTCCTCAGTAATACTGCAGGGAGAATCTCAGTATACCCTCTCATACAGTGCCAAACAAGGTATTCAAAAACTAAACGATTTGTCAAGATGTGTAAGGTTCGTGTTTTTCATTTTCTGCTTTCATTTAAAATTCTCATTATATATGCAAAGTGGTCATAAATAGGCATATATGAAAGACTGAAAGTGTACTACATCAAGAGTGAAGTAGAAACTTGAGATTCATTCCATGTCCTATCCATCAAATATCGTGAATGAGGATTATTAGTTTTCTTAATGTAAGAGTAAAATGGTCAGGATGCCTGGGTGGCTCAGTCAGTTAACCGTCAGACTTCGGCTTAGGTCATGATCTCGTGGTCCATGAGTTTGAGCCCAGCGTTGGGCTCTTGTACTGACAGTTCAGAACTTGGAGCCTGCTTCGGATTTTGGGTCTCCCTCTCTGTCTGGCCCTCTCCTACTCTCACTCCATCTCTGTCTTTCTCCCTCAAAAATAAATAAACATTAAAAAAAGTAACATGCTCTTCTCATCTTGACCTTTCTGCTGCAAATTTTTGGATCAAAGATCGACTGTCTACTGATACCAAATGATTTGGTGGTCAGAGTGTATTTTCTACACATTTGTAAAATATGTAATACTCAGAATATGTACAAAATACAATCGTTATTTAGAAACTGATATTAGCACAAGAACTGGAATGAAATTGAATGTGCTTTAAGACCAAAAAGTAGGGATCATTGTACTGGTAGCAAAGTAAATTTTAAAATTTAGAATGGAAATAAAATGTGCTTGACTTAGTGTTTTTATTGTTTTAAAGAATGATCTATTTGCTAATGGATTTGTTTGGGACTAGTCTCTTGGAAACCTGAAGGGCACTCAAATTTGTCATCTTTTGTTCTTTGATTAGGACATACTTTTCTTTAGGAAATAGGATCTCCAAGTCTATTTTTCTTATTGCCTGAGAGATTTTATTCATCTCTTTTGTATTATCCTACAGGGTTAGGCGATTAGGTACATTTATTTTTTTTCTTCTCTGAATGGATTTAAATTCCTTTACTTAGAAGCTGTCCCTTTAGGGAATGAAGAGAGCTTATCTTTGCTGGCCATGTGGATTCCTGTGAACTCTCTCATCCAGGATGAAAGCAATTTACATTCCAGTAATGCTGAGCTATTTTGTGTTCCTCCAACACTGGTGATTTCTCAGCTGCTTTCTCTTCTGTCTGGGATGTCCTTTCCTAGCTGCTAAACACTTTGTTTATTGTTCAAAACACTTTTTATGAATCAATTCTTTGTGAAGCCTTTCCTTTCCAACTTTCCTGCCCCATAATCTTTTTTTTTTTTAATTTTTTTTTTCAACGTTTTTATTTATTTTTGGGACAGAGAGAGACAGAGCATGAACGGGGGAGGGGCAGAGAGAGAGGGAGACACAGAATCGGAAACAGGCTCCAGGCTCTGAGCCATCAGCCCAGAGCCCGACGCGGTCCTGCCCCATAATCTTAAACCAGAGTTTACTGTAGCTTTTTCTCTGGTATCTCCCCACCATAGATATAGTTTTATATTACATTAATCACACTATATTGTGGCCGTAATGCTAACTCTCTTAGTTTCATTTAGCTTTCTAGGATGAAAGTTGTTGATCTTTCCAATCTCTATAAGCTCTACCCCAGGTGTCCCCATAAATCTCCTTAATAATAAATTATATTTGATAACAACAACGAATATTTATGAAGTGCTTCTTACCATATTTTATCAGTTCTAAGGTGCACATATTTTTCTTCCATGTTTAACCATCTATGAAATCAGGATGCATCTTAAAATTGATTAAGTCTTAGTTTTGATGGAGTACAACGTATACTAGCCACTGTACTATTTTCTTAATATTACATTTCTTTGTATTATTTTTTTAATGTTTACTTTTGAGAGGAGGAGAGGGACAGACAGAGAAGGAGACAGAGGATCCAAAGCAGGCTCTACTCTGAGAGCAGAGCCCTATATGGGGCTTGAACCTATGAATCCTGAGATCATGACCTGAGCCAAAGTTGGACGCTTAACCGACTGAGCCACCAGGTACCCCCTTAATATTACATTTCATCCTCAATAAGCCTGTGAGGTAAGTACTATTAAATACTAAGTTTGTAGATGAGGAAACAGAGGATTAGAATGATTAAATAACTGGTTCAAGGTCACATAGCTACTAAGTGGTAGAGCAAGGACTGAAATTTAGGTATATATGTCTTTATCACCCATGATCTTAATCACTATGCTGGGGAAGAGTGGTAAGAATGGAAGAAAACTAACATTTTAGGACCACTATTACGTGGCAGCCGCTGTGCTAGGTACTTTATATACTACCTCCCATTTCATGCTCACAAAATCTTTATGAGGTAGATACTATAGTCTTTGTATTATTGATGAGGAACTTGAGGATCGTGTTAGATAGCTTGTTTGCAGCAGCACAGGACGGAAGTGCTGACACCAGAATTCAAACACAAGTCTGGTGTGTTCCAAAGATCTTTTTACCACAATTTTAGCAGTGCTCATTCAGGGTAAGGGAAACCACCCACTGATATAGGCAACGTAAATCACACAAATGATATAAAAATCCATTTCCCAAATGGCAAGACTTGGTAGTAATTTTTTGTATGATGACATTAGAGTGTCTTAGACTCTTGACTTTCCTTGAAGATAAGAAAAATAAGCACCAGTGATGACTCTGCTGATATGACCTGTGGACTAGTCTCAGACTGTTTTCTTGGCCTGTGTAGCAAAGATAATGCTCTTTAGTTTCCACTGCCTCATCCTGTACCCGAGCAATGTGTATGCAAGGTGATACGAGGGCTCTAATTAACTGGACCCTGCCCTATAGCTTTGCTTGTTAGAGGCCAGTGACCTGGCACTTTAAACACTGTGTAACTAATATTTCATTTGTTAAGCTGTTTGACTTGTGGCCCTATGATCCTGGTTTTAGAGGCTTACTAATTTACCTTGGGCTAGACCATTATTTTGCCCTTAATAAAGAAATTCCCTTTCCCCACTTTTTAGGGAAAAAGCAAGATGCTTTCACAAATGTATAGCACGTGAACATATGACAATGTTTTCATTTTTCATTTGGATAGATTTTGATATGTAGCCAGAGTTAATAAATTTATTTTATTATTATTATTTTTTAAGTTTATTTATTTTGAGAGAGAGGCAGAGAGAGAGAGAGAGGTGTGAGCTGGCGAGGGGCAGAAAGAGGGAGAGAGAGAATCCTAAGCAGGCTCCATGCTGTCAGTGCAGAGACTGACACGGGGCTCGATCACACGAACTGTGAGATCATGACCTGAGCCAAAATCAAGAGTTGGATGCTTAATCGACTAAGCCATGCAGGTGCCCCCAGAATTAATAATTTTAAATGTAGTATTCTAGAGTAGTGGTTCCCAAAATGTGTTCCCCCACATATTAGTTCTAAGAGTTGACCTTTGAAAAATGGGATCCATGGTCAAATAAATATGAGGAATGTAGCAAATCTATTCCTCCCTCATTGAGTTTAACTGTTAGTGTATCAGGGGTGCCTGGGTGGCTCAGTCAGTTAAGTGTCTAACTCTTGGTTTCTGCTCAGATCATGATCTCACAGTTCATGAGTTCGAGCCCCAAGTTGGGCTCTGCACGACAGTGCAGAGTCTGCTTGGGATTCTCTCTCCCCTTTCTCTCTGCCTCTCTTTCTGTCTCTGTCTCAAAAATCAATAAAAATTAGAAAAAAAAAGTTAGTGTATTAAAGGCTCTGGTAAATCCAGATATAAAGAACTTATTTATTGGCAAGATGTGGACATCTTACAGAACTAGTGTTTCCTTAAACCACTTCAGGATATACTGTCTATGGCAGAGGCTGCAATTTTCCTCCAGTACTTATTCTCTTTGTTCTTTTAGTCAGAGAACCTCTGAATTTTAGGTAGGCACATAGTCTTTCAGCTAAACACTATATTTTCCAGCTTCTTTATAACCAGTTGTGGCCCTGCAAATAAGTTTTTGCTAGTAGAATGTGAGCAAAAGTGATGGGGGCAACTTGTATTACTCCTTTAAAAGGAAGTTGCTTGCCTTGTACTTTCTATCTTTCTCCATTCTTGCTGGCTGGAACACCCAATTGCTGGTAACTCAATTTTGACCATATGGTGCAGGACAACACTTTAGGAGATGCAGAATAAAAAGATACAAGGAACCTGGGTCCCGGGTGGTTTTGTGGACTAGCCATCTGTATCTGAATTGTTTCATGGAAGAAAAATAAAATTCCATTTGTTTGAACCACTCTGTTTTGGATGTCTTTGTTATAGCTGTTTAATCTAAACCGTCACTAATCACCGTCTTAGAATCCTCTAAGAATTTTATGCTTGGGTTAGTATAAACTTCCTGAATTCTATTGGCTGTTCTTAATAAATGTTTTTTAATGAGAAATTCCTAACTGGTTGAGAGGAAACTCAAACCTAAAAATGCAGGTCAAATAACATTTAGAATGAAGCTAAGTTGTAGACCTAGCACTAAAATACAGAATGAATGCTTGAATCACGAAACATTTGCCCAAACTGAGCAAGTTTAACGATTGGACTTCCTAATGAAAGAAGATGAGGTTTTAAATGACTCATGTTATGTATAGTATCACTAATTCTTCTAAGTGTGTTTATACATACACGTCTCAAGCTACTGAAATAAATGAATGATTCATATTATCTTCAAAAAGAAAACCTTTGGGGTTTTCTGTTTCTGTTCAGTATTTTAACATGTCATTATTTAGAGGCTTATTCAAGACTTTTAATAGCAGACACACTGGCAACAATGTCAATTCTGACCTCAGTCAAACATAATAGGAGAGAGCAAATTGTGTTTTCCTCGGAAAAGAAAACCACAGCATATTTTCCTCCTGGAATAATTTGATTTCCTTTTGCTGTAGAGAGTCCAGAGAAAATGCCTGCAATTCTCTCATAAGCTTCACAAGTTGAAACTGAATGTCTGTGATTTTACTTCCCATGATGACTTTTCTACACTAATGCTTGGGTTTCCATTTTAGGGCCTCTGATTACTAGATGTGCTGCAAGATTTTAATGTAACTAAGCATGCTTGGCTTGGCTCTGCTTCGGGGCAATGGCATCTTGCCGGCTTCTGTGATGAATGTGTCTAGAGCTTTAGCCCTGAAAACTCCAGTCTCCAAGGAATAGTTGATTTTGTCTCTGACATTTATGAAGGACACCTGTGTAATGTCTGACCATGGCCCAAACCTCTGTATCTCCACATTTATCACAGTACCTGTGTTTATCTGTCAGCCCAGCAATGGAAAGGAGCAGTTTACTAATTGGAAACTGTAACAGGTTTTGACTTTTTCATTGCCTCATCTGTGAAGTAGTATGAGATTCGATTGGTGTCTAAAAATCTTTATTTAATTTACTACCAAAAGCAGATCAAATTTCAGATTCCTTTTGCTGGCATTAGAATCAGGATAAATCCTTTCTAAGGGTATACAGGAATTCTAAAGAAAAAGTAAAATCAATCTAAAAAAAGATTTTCCCTGTTTTATGTTAGGTGTTTTAGAAATGAAAAAGAATGGTGTCTTGGGAGAAAGTTTCTAACTTGTAGGGAAGGAAAAACAAGAAGAACCATGATATTGCATATTTTTAGACTCCTAAAGGCTAATTTTGATCCATTTCCTGTTCTTCATTCAGATCTTTGCAGGTCATCTCACCTCTGGGGCACATTCTCACTCAGTTATCAGTGAAAACCAAAACCACGTGCGCAGGAGTAAACTATTCTTTGAAGGACTATCACAGATTCTTTATCACAAAACAAAAAAGCATATATCCTCTACCTTATCACACCTTTTGAGAGATTTGTGAGGCCTTTGGGTGCATATGCTATGAAAATCCAAAATGGTGGTAATAGATGATGTAAAGGGAAAAGAAGGTTTCTATACAGTCTTGTTACAAAAGAAAACAAAACATGTGTTGTATACAACATTCAGTATAGAGGACACCTGCTTCTGTACCTGAATGCTAATTTTTCCTTTTTCTCATTCTTTATAAATAGAAACTTCTAATTTCATCCTTCCATTCCTAAAATGAGCTCTTAACCTACTTTACACTGCAGAATTCTGAAGGACGTGGGTCATGTTTGTAAAGCCTTCTTGAAGAGCCTTAGTGTAACACTATTTGTGAGTAAATGCTTAACAAATAGGGTTTTTGATCATGATGTCTCTTAGGTTTTAGGGAAAAACTGTTTCTTTCACTAAATAGCTTCAGGTCGCAACTCTGTTAAATTAGTACCCAGCTGCCTCAAATCCCTTTTGAAATGCAGTAAGATTTGTTCACTGAATAAAGTAAGAGATCCACTCATCAGTGCAACAGTAATTTGTATTTTAACAAGGTTTCCTCAAAGCATGGTGTTAGGTTTGTGTCATCATTTGTGTTATGAATCAGCGGGCACCAACGAGGTCACATTAACTCTAACAACTCAAATCTTACTAGACTTTGAGAGCATTAGCCTCCTGAAAATTCCCTGCCAAATATATTGTCAGGTATCTTTATCTCTCCAATGCACCCATAAAGCCATTCTGCTCAATGCTGTTCCCTGTTTGAGAAAATACCTCAGTGCTATTGTTGCCTGCTGTCATCCCCCAAGCTACAAACTTGAGAGACGAGATAGAGTTGCATGGCCTGCAAGTGACCCTGGCCCAGATACAAGCTGTGTTCCACACAGAATATATTTTGTTAGAGGACACACAAAGAGGGTTTTAGACAGCATCTCCTAAGTTCCTTAAGGAAAACAGTTTTTTTCGTTTTGTGCCCTGTAGTGCCTCTCTCTCCTTAGAGCTCAAATGTGAGTCTATGAGTCTTGAGTAGGATAGCCACCATGTTATTCCCTTCAAGTCCCAGTCTCCCAAAATATGCCTTGAAAAACCCCGTTCTCTGCAGCCACGGTGCAAGTCTAGGTAGATCAATTTGTACAGACTCCTGTGGGCTGCTACTACCTCATCAGACATGCCAAGATGTGTCTGAACCCCAGCAGAGGTGACAACTTAAGCTGAAACCAAAGCCCCTGTACATGCTTAACAAAAATGCACATAGAATACTATGACACACAAACTCTGTTAGCAAAAAAATGCCTCATATTAATTTAGTTCATGCATGCATGCTTCATTTATAATCCAAATAAACTCCTAAGCCCCATATGGCCTGGTCTTGGCACAGTACCACATTAAAGAAACACAGTCTAGCAACCAAAAGTAATTAAAAAGTAATTCCCACATTTATTTGGGCCTCCTTAAGAATAAGAAATGAACAATGAGTTTGTAACCCTTAGTAACACTTCTAGAAGCTCTTTTCTTCTTCCCGTTTCTCTCATGTCCCTGTCTCTCAAACCTGGCTCTGTGTCTCTTAATTTTCTTTGTCTTCTCTCTTTGCTTTTCCAGTTTGTCCCTCTCTCAAAATCTAAGAATTTCTTGAAAAACTGAACTCATCTGGATGGGCCAAAGTGGCAGGGAAGCTAGCAGATCAAGACAAGATCCATTCTGTGAGCAGAAAAGGTGGGGATCAATCAGTATTCTACCTATTACACATTCATCTGACATCTACGGAGTGCCTATTACATATGGCAGGTGCTGTGGAGGCACTGAGGACATAAGTGAATAAGGTATTGTCTCCAACATCAGGAAACTCAAGTTCAAGAGAGGGTACAAGCATATCAGACAAATGATTGTACTCAGTGGCACAGGCATATTAATGGAGTTGCATTTCAGTCATAGGTGACACCAAACTTGGTTAGGTCAATAAAGGCTTCACAGAGCAGAAGACCTGGGCTTTAAGGATAAGTTGTAGTTTTTCAAGTGGATAATTTTCTAAGCTAGAAATGGAAGAGTCTTCCTAGATTCTTTCCATTCCTTTATTCTCTACAAATGCCTTCAGTCTTTATGGTTGATTGATTCTATCTCCTTAACATCTCTTTTATCCATCTCTTCTTGCCATCCACATTGCTATTATGTATGTTGGCATACCTTTCACTCTGAAAGTATCCAACCTAGCTTCTTGTCTATAATCTGGTATTTTTAAAAAATATCTACCATATTGCCTATAGTCTAGATAAGTATTTTTAATTTTTTTTGTCTCAAGAATGTTTTACACCCTCAAAAATTACTGAGAACCTGAGAAAGCTTTTGTTTATAACAGTGATAGAAATATTTTCCACATTAGAAATTAACACTGAGAAATTTAAAAATTCAGTTAAAAATTTTAAGATGAAAAAAATTTCATTTCATGTTAACATAAATATTTTTATTAAAAATATATTTTACAAAACCAAATAAAATTTAGTGAGAAGAGTGGCATTAAAACAATTTTTTTTTGCAAGTCTCCGTAATGTTTGATTTAATAGGAGACAGATGGATTCACATATCTATTGCTACTTTCAATCTGCTGGGGTGTCAAATGTTATGTAGTCTCTGTAAGTCTTCACTGTACACTCATAAAAGAATGAGAGTAAACAGTATTATTATGAAAATATTTTTGACTTTGCAAACCTTCTAAAATAGTCTTGGGGACCTTAGAGCTTCTTACACCACCTTTCAAGAACTGCTGGTATAGATCCTTTTAAAGTATAAATCTGATCATGTTTCCCCTGCTTAAAATCTTTCAGAGGCTCTTTTTTGTCTATAGAATAAAATAAATTAAGGAGTGAGAAGACACTAGGAGGACACCTAGATTTTAGGCTAACTAGATAAACTAAATAGGAAAAGCATATTTTTCACAGCAATGAAGTTGATCAATTTAGGTTTTTTTTTTTTAGTCATGGCTTTTGAGGTGAGTACCAGTTAACTGCTGTGCATAACAAATAACTGAAAAAATGTAGTGTCTTAAAACAGCATTTGTTATACAACACCAAAGATGTTATCTATGAAAGAAAGAATTGAAGCTGAACCTCATTAAAATCAAAAACTTCTGCTCTGTGAGAGACAATAACAAGACAATTAGAAGACAAGCCACAGACTAGAAAAATATATTTGCGAAAGACACATCTGATAAAGGACAGCTATCTAAAATATACAAAGAATGACTAAAGCTCAACACTAAGAAAACAAACATTCTGTTAAAAAAAAATGGGCTAAAGACCGAAGCAGATTCCTCACCAAAAAGAATATACAGATGGCGTATAAGCATATGAAAAGATGCTCCCCCATTTTGTGTCATCAGAAAAATGAAAATGAAAAAAGCAATGAGATATCACTACACACCTATTAGAATGGCCAAAATCCAGAACACTGACAATACCAAATGCTGACAAGGATATGGAGCAACAGGAACTCTCAGTCATCGCACATGGGAATGCAAAATGCTACAGTCACTTTGGAACATAGTTTGGCAGTTTCTTATAAAACTGAAAATACTCTTACCCGTAAGATCCAGCAATCATCTTCCTTGCTATTTCAACTCAAAGAACTTGAAAACTTATGTCTAACAGAAAACCTGCACAAGGTTGTTTCTGGCAGCTTTATTCATAGTTGTCAAAACTTGGAAGCAATCAAGATGTCCTCCAGTTGGTAAATGGATAAACTGGAGTATATCCAGACAATGGAATATTATTCAGTGTTAAAAAGAAATGAGGTATCAAGCTATGAAAAGACATGGAGGAAACTTAAGTGCATATTACTAAGTGAAAGAAGCCAATATGAAAAGGTTACTTACACATTGTATGATTCCAGTTCTATGTCATTCTAGAAAAGGCACAATAGGGAGACAACAAAAAGGTCAATTGCTGCCAGGGTGTGTGTGTGTGTGTGTGTGTGTGTGTGTGTGTGTGTGTGTGTGTGT
>NW_024412376.1:59495595-59504889 GCF_014898765.1 Herpailurus yagouaroundi
TGTGTGTGTGTGTGTGTGTGTGTGTGTGTGTGTGTGTGTGTGTGTGTTGGGGGAGAGAGGAACAGGCAGAGCACAGAGGATTTTTAGGGCAGTAAAAATACTCCATATGATATTATGATGGCAGATATATGTCATTATACATTTGTCCCAACTCATAGAATGTACAATACCAAGAGTGAACTCTAAACTTAACTGTGGACTTTGGGTAATTATAATGTGTCAATGTAAAGTTATACTTGGTAAGAAAGAAATATACCATTCTGGTGAGTGATGTTGATAATGGGGGAGGCTGTGTGTGTGTGTGTTGTGAGGGTAGGGGGTCTATGGGAAATCTCTCTACCCTTCTCTCAATTTTGTTGTAAATCTAAAACTATTGTAAAAAAAACAAAGTTGTTTTTTTTTTAAAACCAGAATTTTTGAAATTACTTCTTGCTAGAATACAGGTTGACTGGACCAAGCTAAGATGATTCTGATCAACTTGCTCACATTTTTTCCAGAAAGTCAGAGCACTGCAAGGGGCCTGACCAGTATGACTTCTTTGGGTTACTTGGACATATTTTAGAATTCCATTTTTAACTTATTAAATGCATTTTTGAGTATTTTACTTCAGATAGTTTTCTTAGTGATTGCTCTAGCTATTACAATATGCATACATAATTAACTACAACTTACTGCATGTCACACTATATTACCACTTCAAGTGAAGTACTGAAACCTTATTTCCATTTAGGTCTCTTTGCTTTCCTCACTTTTTGAATACAAGTGTATTGTCTTAAGTATTTCCTCTCTAAATATTGAGGTCTACATCAGATGGTGTCATAATTTTTGCTTTAACTATCAAATGATTACAAAAATTAATGAATAGGATAGTCTACTATATTTACCCAGATTTTCAACCATTCTGATTTTCTTTCCTTTCTGACATTCCAAGCCTTCTTCTGTTGTATCTTACCTGTCTGGAGAGCTTTTTCAGCCGTTCTTTAAGGGTATGTCTGCTAGTAATAAATTCTCTTAATTTTTTTCTTTGTCTTTATTTCCTCTTTATTTCTGGCGGATACTTTCCCAGATATAGAACTTGCTGTCAACAGTTTTTTTATTTCAGCGCTTGAAAATGTTGTACTTCCTTCTGGCCTCCACGGTTTCAGATGAAAAAAGCTGCCTGCCATCATTAGAACTGGTGTTTCCCCTATAGGCATATGTGTTGTTTCTTTCTGGTTGCTTTTAAGATTTTTTTCTTTGTCTTTCGTTTACAGAAGTTTAATTATGATGTGTCTTGGTATGGATTTACTTGCAATTAGTTGGGGTTTTCTCAGCTTTTTGAAACTGTATATTTCTGTCTTTTTGCCAATTGAAAAGTTTTCAGCCATTTTTCTTCTCTGAACACTTTTTTTAGCCCTACATTTTTTCTCCTCTCCTTCTGGGACTACAGTGATACAAATGTTAGACCTTCTGTTAACGTCTTAAAGATCTCTTAGGCTCTGTTCATTTTTTTTAATCTGTTTTTTCCTGTTCAGATAGAATAAATTCTATTGATTTGTCCTCAAGTTCACTGATTCTATTTTCTGTCATCTCTACTATTCTACTGAGCCCATCCAGTAAGTTTTTTTGTTTTTTGTTTTGGTTATTAGACTTTTCATCTCTAGAATTTCCATTTGGTTCCTTTTTTTTAATAAATTCTCTTTTCTGAGATTTTTCTATTTTTCATTTATTTTTAGAGATTTTGTAATTGCCTATTCAAGAATCTTTGCCATGATGGTTGTTTTTAAATCCCTCTTAGATAATTCCAACTTCTGATTCATCTCAGTTTTGGTGTTAGACAAGTATCCTTTCTTATTCAAGTTATGATTTTCTTGTTTTCTGCAATGATGACTGCTTTTTTATTGTATCCTGGAAATTTTGGATATTATGTTAGAAGAATCTTGATTTTTTTTTTTTTGAGAGAGAGAGAGAGAGAGAGAGAGAGAGAGAGAGAGAGAGAGAGAGATAGGGACAGAACAGGCTTCACGCTCAGTGCAGAACCTGATGCATGACTCTGGGATCATGACCTGAGTGGAAATTAACAGTTAGATGCTCAACCAACTGAGCCACCCAGGTGCCCCAGAAGAATCTTGATTCTATTTAAATCTTCTCTTTTAGCCACAGTCACCTTATTTAGGTGTTAGTGTGCAGGTTCTGGCTTACTTTTGTGGAATGTCGTTCTAACGACATTTTAATTTTCAGAATGCTTTCAATGCATTCTGGTCTGCTTTGTTCTTCCTACTGCTTGGGCTCCCATTTGGTCCCTGCTGGTGGCACTTGTGGGGACAGAAAATCTTCGTTGGGCCTCCCATGTTACTAGATGTTGAATGGGGGATGGTGGACTTTTTGGGATGGAAAGCATTTCACCTGGCCTGTTCTTTGATCAAACAGTGCCAGTGTGTTTCCTGCTCAGTCTCTGCTTTTGCAGGAAGAAAGTGCCTCCTGTGGCTGCCTTCTGCCACTGGTGAAAGGTCAAGAGACATTGTATCTGGGTTACTCTTTGCCACTGGGTGGAGGACCAGAAGACAACAGCAGTGTCTTGCTGATGTGTGGAGGACTGTGAAAGCCTGGGTTTGGTGGTTGCCTTCTGCCACTGGGTGGAGGGCTGGGAGGTATCCTATTTGCTTTTAATGTTCTTCCTCCATGTTCTCACAATGTCCTGTATTGGTATTTATAACATTACATATTAATCACTGGCTTTTTTATTCAGGCAGATACTGTGTCCCCAACATTCAACACAATGCCTAATAATTGTAGGCACTTAATAACTGTTTGAGAGATAAATGGATGGTGAAATTTGATATTATGCAAAGGAGGCTAAAATCAGGAAGTCATTATAGACTTCTGAATTATGACATGATAAGAGTTGTGTTATAGGAAGATTATACTACTATTATGGATGTAGTGAGAAATACACTCCTCTTCCAGGATAACAACTACCTTTTTTCTTCCCCTTGGAAGATTTACATTATAATTAGTGTTTTTCATGTATTTAAACACAATTACATAGTTTGGGCAGTAAAACTCACAGATATATAAATCTGTGAAGCTACTGAATTAATGAAAACCAGTGAACTATCATCCAAATATTTCCAGTGAAAGTGTTAATTATGTAAATGAACAATGGCCAGATCATATATGACACTGGGAAAAAGCCCGGGAAGCCAAACCATACCTCAGGGCTGGTCAATGACAACCAACTTTCCTATTTTTGCCACTACTTCCAAATCAGGACCAATTAGAGAAAGCCAAATATGTTCTCCAAACCGATAACATGATATAGCTCATCTCCAGCTTCCCTATGTCAACAACTTCCAATTGGAGCATACCTGAAGCCTTTCCATTTTTTCTTGCTGTAAAGCTTTCTCACTCCCCACCTGCTTTTGCATCTTTGCCAAACACAAGAGATGATGACTGACTCCCTTGATACAGCAAACTCTGAATAAATAGCCTGTATTTGTTTTCATATGGGTTATATTCATATATTTCCACACCAGGAAATGAAATGGCCCATAGGAGGCTGAACTAAGGTAGTTAGTGGTCAACTGTAACAAACACCATCCTGAGCAAGGGGTCAGTCTACACAATTGGGGAAGCTGTTTTATCCCAGTTGCTTTATATATTTCAGTAGAATTGGTGGTAAAGAGTTCTAGTGCATAAATCTTAAATCAGTTGTCATAGTTCCAAATCATGTCAGTGGAATAAATCAATGAAAGCATTCTTTTGTTAAACTGCCACCCAATGTTTTATCCTCTGGAAGTTCTGCCTTATGGTTGGTGTTAAGTTCTGTTGATTTGTCAATTAGTATGTCTTTTAGATTTTTTTTTCTTCTCTGTCACATTGTCACTTACCCTCGTCCATGTTTTCATGATCTCACATTGAGCAATCACCTAAGTGACCCCTGTGAGCCTCTTTCCATTCTAAATCACTGTGCATGCTAAGCTTATGTTAATCTTCTATCATGTTAGTAATTTCCATAAGAACTTACTCTATCTGTAAACTTTGACATTTGTGCCCTCCTTCCCATGGCTTCCCTAACTAACCTAGCAACCTGTGTCCTCTTGCTCTCCTACAGGTTTTGGACTCCTATCTAAACTTTGTTTATTCCACTTTTGTGCCTTTGGTCGCTCTGTTGCTTCATCTGGAATGCCTTCTTCCCTCCTTTCTGTGTATCCTTGCTTAACAAGTCCTCTAATTCTTACTTCATCTCTCAGTAGTCTAATCTCTTGTGCTAGATTCTTCTATTATAAATTTGCTCATGCTGTGAACTATGTTTCATGGTAAGATTCTAAGTTAAAGTTGACCATAAGTGAAGCTATAGGAGATTTGAGAGGCAGAAATTAAAGCAGCAGCCATTATATTTGGAAAGTTGTCGTCAGTTAGAGGCAGTGAAGACAGATGCCAAGATGCCAGCAGTTTCCAGTTCATACTTGTACTTCTCCACTCTGCTTTTATTTCTCCTTCCTGACTGCCTGCCCTACTGACCAACAGCATCCCCAGGCCTACCACCAGATGCTTTACTGTAAGTTCCAAGGAACAGGAGCCCCAAAGAGTTAACAATCTCCCATAGCAGATAGAGCAGCCTGCTTTACAGCATTGCTCCATCTGAAAATGCCTAGCTTCTAGGTCCAACTATGATTTGGGAACAGAGTACTGGAATCCTTTCTCTTGTACCTACTAGCATCTCACACCTGGCCATATATTCTCTGATCTTTTTCTCTCTCATTCTTACTGAATTCTTATCACTTTGGGGGCAAAAAATCTGATTTTATGCTATCAAACATGCCTCCTTACTCTATATTCACAGTATATATACTAGGTTTTGAATATATATATATATATATATATATATATATAAATTTTTATTTTATTTTTGACAGAGAGAGAGAGAGAGTGAGTAGGGGAGGGGCAGAGAGAGAAGCAGGCTCCAGGCTCTGAGCTGTCAGCATAGAGCTCAATGCAGGGCTCAAACTCACAAACCATGAGATCATGACCTGAGCTGGATGCTTAACCAACTGAGCCACCCAGGCACTCCTGAATTTTGGTATTTTTAAGGAAGTTAATCTTAAAAAACAATTCAAGGGCGCCTGGGTGGCACAGTCGGTTTGGTGTCTGACTTGGTGTCTGACTTCGGCTCAGGTCATGATCTCATGATTCATGAGTTTGAGCCCCCCATCGGGTTCTGTGTTGATAGCTCAGAGCCTAGAGCCTGCTTCGGATTCTGTGTCTCTGTCTCTCTCTCTGCCCCTTCCCTGCTCATGTTCTGTCTCTCTCAAAAATAAACAAAAACATTAAAAAAAATTCAAAACACTCTGTTACTTTCTTGTACCTTAGCAGTGCAATTCAGAGCCAGGACTATGCCACAGATTTATAAAAGTCCACTTACCAACCTGAAAGCCAAGAATTTGACTGTTTTCTTGTGTAACTGCTCTAGCCCAGGGACAGTTTATATAGAAAGCTACTGCTAGTGCCTCAGAGTTGAAGGCAGTGCTGGAAAACTGGTTGTAGGATGACGGAAATCTTGATTTGATATCTCTAAATATTATCTTTATATACAGGAATAAAATTTAAACTTTTCATGGAATGAATGGATTGCATATCCTTTCAGTAATGCTATTTTTTTTTTTTTTTTGTAGCTAGACCTTTGATAAAAATTGGTTAATAGGCAACAGGAGGCTGCATTTTTTGGCAAGGAACCTAAGTTCATGTGTTCTGTGCTCTTAAGAGTAGATCTATATACTTAGAAATCAACTTGGGGAAAAAAAGAGCAAAAGATAGGTTTGCAATTGTCTTGTAAAAATGAGATGATCCAACCACCTTTCTTGTCTGAATAGATAATCACCATAATCTTTGACTTCTAACCTAAAAATTGTTGTTTTTTTTGAGAAAAAGGAATATTCTACTTTCTGTATCTTCATCATCATTTTCTTGCTACAGAGAAAGAGGGATTGTTGGAGATGATCGTTCTGATCTCTGACTCATATAGGCTTTAGACTTCCCAATACCCCAGATTCTTGAAATAACTTTTTAATTGAAATTGGCAGTGACATTTTGTATGTTTGGAAAGTATGATGCCCCACACTCTATGAACATATAGTTAGGTAAGTCATTAACTCAGAGAACAGAGTTTTGAGAGTCTAGAAAAGTGAGGGAAAAATAATACTCAATGCTGATTTCTGCAGAATTGTTTTCTAAGAAAAATTTTGGCTCTCCTCTGGGCAAAGGGAGCTTATCAAACAGTGGCGATGTTTGCAAAACATTGCACATGTAATTAATGATACTTAATACTGGTTAAAATGGCAAATTTTATGATATATGTATGTTTTACCATAAAAGAATTCCATGAAAAAGAGGACCCATCTCCTCATACAAGCGTCTTGGATAAGCTTTAGAAAGTTAATGGATTAGTGATTTATATATTAGAGGAAGCAAGTAAGACTCTACTCACAAGAAAAAAGTGATTTATATAAAGTTCCTGGAAAAGGAATCTGTGTTACTATTTCATGAGCAAAGACTGATTTTTAGGTTACTAACTTGGAAAGAGAGACTAAATTTCTTTTTCTTCATTTCCATTTTCAAGATTCTGGTGTTTAAAAATATTGTGAAATTCATTCACTTATTCATTCATTCTTTTCTCCTTAGCAAGTGCTACCTCTAATTTAGGAAATTATGTGTTTTATTGTAGGGTAGGATATAATCATTTGAAAAGTAACTTACATGAAAATACCATGACATGAAAAATATGGAATCAACAATATGGTCTTTATGGTTTTGAATATGCTGAACGGTTACAATCTGAGATTTCCAGAGGAAAGATTCTTCCAATTTTTTTTTTAATATGAAAGTTTTGGGATATGTCCCTACTAATTTCCTGAACATTTATAATGTTTTATTTCTTTCATTTCTGTTTTTATTGAGTAATTATTTTCATAACCTGGAGACAAACTACCTTTGCTTACATCACACATTTTTATGATGAATGAAAAATCACATATATGATGTAAAGCTTTAGTATATATTATCACATTATTTCTGCAGACTTCAACTTTATCTCCGAGTAATGTCTCAGTTGCTCCATGATAGCTAGATGTGAAATGCATAATTTTTTTTTTAATTTTTTTTCAACGTTTATTTATTTTTGGGACAGAGAGAGACAGAGCATGAACGGGGGAGGGGCAGAGAGAGAGGGAGACACAGAATCGGAAACAGGCTCCAGGCTCTGAGCCATCAGCCCAGAGCCCGACGCGGGGCTCGAACTCACGGACCGCAAGATCGTGACCTGGCTGAAGTCGGACGCTTAACCGACTGCGCCACCCAGGCGCCCCATTTTTTTTTTATATTATTAAAAATGAGTTGCCATCTCGATTATCTAGAGATCCTCCAATTGTTGCAT
Source organism: Herpailurus yagouaroundi (assembly GCF_014898765.1). Classification (NCBI taxonomy): domain Eukaryota; kingdom Metazoa; phylum Chordata; class Mammalia; order Carnivora; family Felidae; genus Herpailurus; species Herpailurus yagouaroundi. The sequence goes on from NW_024412376.1 coordinate 59,503,007, forward strand.
CTTTTAAAAAATATTCTATCTTGGTTTACAGAAATTAAAATAATTCTACTTATATTTTTAGCTGGATTTAAATGTGAAGGTTTGAGTCTGGTGGTGGAAACTAATGTCTTTAGAAGATCTTGATTCTGCTAATACTATAATATTGAGCTGTGTCAAAACACATAAAAGAAAGTGGAAAGATGGCTAATTCCCTGTAAATATAATGATAAAATTATCTGCAAGTATAAATGTTCCAAATATTTGAGTTCATATAATTCATATATTGGAACCATCACCATTTTTCTCCATGAATACCAGCAGGTTGTATTATTGTTCTTCTTCCCCAAATTATCTAGGCTATTTTTAATCTTCCACTTTAATCTTCTAGGGTAGACATGGTCATACAGGAGGTATACAAACACACTGCCAACTGAATATTCAAGCTTTATTCTGCTGCCAAGATATGATTTGTAACAAACCTGCTGATATGATTTTGCATTCTCTGCAGAAATCACTCTGTGGTAAACCAGGTTTTTTTGGCCACAGCAGTATCCCCTGCTAAGAGCTAAATAAGCCATAGTATTGAGAAACCAGGCTGGAATTTAGCTGTTTAATTATTTTCATGTGTTTGCATTAGAATGGGTATGAACCCTGACTAGTCAACATAGGAAGATTGCAGTTGGAATCAGGGTCTCATTCTCATAGAGCTAAAGCTAAAATGCTCCTTTAGCCTAATTTAGCAGGCTCTGTTTCTCAGGGAAATGACTTCTATCACTTTTGAAGGAAAGCAAAGTTATTTTAAGGGAACACTCTCTAGTCCAGTTATACTTCCACTTCGTCTTTTCTCTTGGCATTTCTTAGAACCTTGCAATAATCCAAGTAAAAAAAGCCAAACCTTTACTACCAAAAACTAGCTTTCAGACTATTCATGTGGCACATACTTTATATTCTTCCATATATCTCCCAAATCTACTTTCTGAGGTAGGGATATTATACCATATACTATTTTTCAAACAGCTTAATTGGGGTGTGATTGATAATGAAAGAACTGCACATATTTAATGCATATAATTCAGTGGGTTTGAACATACCTAAACACCTGTGAAACCATCACTACAATCAAAGCTCAATCAATATGTGAGCCAGTAGGGCTTGATGAAGTCTTTATGACTTCAAAATCCATGCACTTTCCATTTCAGTGATGCCAAGTTATATCTGCACCTGGACTGATGCTTATGTGTTGGCATAGGACTTTCTAGAGGTGATAGGATGGAAGACCTAGATTTTCTCCATCAAAAATTAAGACATATAAACACACTTATAAGACACAACCTTTGGAATTGGGCTGTCCAAAAAATCAACAGTATGTTCCATTCAAGTAAAAGTCACTTTACTCAGAGATAGAGACAAGGAATTTACACTGTCTGATTATGTGTTTTCCTTAGCTATAAAGACACATGGGGCATTGTATAGATAGTGGGAATGGGTCCAGAAGGCCTGCTTTCCCAAACTGCCACAGAATCACAAATGGATGGGTCATTCTTTCTAGGGGATATGGTATCATTTTATTAATACTTCTATAAAGCAAGAGAAAGTTTTGTATGTGTATATATGGTATTAAATGTGTTAAACTGCTTATTATACTTTATTTTCATATATTTGTCTTTCTACTAATTATGTGCTTATGGCAACATGTACTGAAATTTGGAGGTGTTGGAATCACTGAAAATATAATCTTTCTTAAGTTTCCAGCATATTAACACACCACACGAGGGGATAAAGTTAAATTGAAAAGAATGTTGATTTTTTTCTAATAATAGAAATAATACTTTTCCTTTTTTTCATTTTTTAAGTTTATTTTCAGAGAGAGAGAGAGAGAGAGAGAGAGAGAGAGAGAGAGAGAG
>NW_024412376.1:59504899-59604960 GCF_014898765.1 Herpailurus yagouaroundi
AGAGAGAGAGAGAGAGAGAGAGAGAGAGAGAGAGAGAGAGAGGACACAAGGGGAGAGCGGGAGAGAGAGAATCCCAGGCAGGCTCTGCACTGCCAGTGCATACCTCCATCCCACAAACTGTGAGATCATTACCTGAGACAAAGTCAAGACTCTGACGCTTAACCAACTGAGCTACCCAGGTGCCCCAGAAATAGTAACTTTCACTGGAAGATTTGGTCACTGTAAAAAATGTTTTGAAAAAAGGTAAAAATTAGTGTTAACACCACCAACCAGATACGACTTTTGCTATTATTTGGTGTGTTGATAAAGTTATTTAGAAGAAAACTTTATAAATGGTGCTATATGTATGGAAAATGAGTGAAGAAATAAATGTTTGATATTTTACACCATTCACTGTATAGGAATTAAGGTGTGCAATAGAAATATATTCTAGCATTTCACAGAAGAACAAAACAGTTGTATTTATTTTTATTTATACATAAACATTTTCATGAAAAAACAAGCTTTCCTTTTGAGTATATGCTGAAAACCTAATTTCATGTAGCAGTCAGGATTATGGATCCACAATTTTGAAGTCATGGTTAAAAAAATAACAAAAAACAAAAAAAGTGGCTACCAAGTATTAAATGTTGGCCCCACCCTCTAGCCCCCACTGGGATCCTATTTCAGTGGCCAATGGTTTGTTTCACTTCCTGCTTAAAAAAAAAAAAACAAAAACAAAACAAAAAACAAAAAACAAAAAAACTCAGAGAAAGAAACCATATGGAACAAAGTCTAAAAGTAATATTAAGTAGCAGATTGTATTTTTGACAAATTGTTGCAGAATAACTCTCTGGTATGTACTTTTAGAACCTTGCCACTGACGCATAAAGTGTCTAATTCACTCCCTTGCCTTGAATTTGGGTGGGATTGCAATTGTTTCACATACAGAATGTAGCTGAGGTGACTTTTCATGATACTAGCTAAGAACAGACTATAAACTTCTATTTGGTTCTCAAGGGATGACTGCTCTAGAGGAAGTCAGACCATGTAAACTGACCAAATCCCCTGATACTGATGTGCTGTGAGGAAGCCTAGATTAGCCACATGGAAAGAGCAGAGAGAAATATTGAATTTGCATGGAAAGAGACATAAATCTAGCCATCTCTGATGCTCCAGCTCCTTATTGTTCCAGTCCAGCTACTGTGTGACTACAAATGAGTGACTGTGCCGGAACTGTAAGTTGAGCCCTTTCTGAATTCCTGACCTATTATCATTAAAGATAATAAAATATTCTTGTATTAAGCAACTACATTTTGGGGTGATTTATCATGCAGCAATAGATAATTGGAGTAGAATTTGATGCAGAAATGGAGTGCTGACATTGGAAAAACCTAATGTGGACAGAATCCTTTAGGAAGAGACTGTTAGTGAAATCCTGAAGCACCTAGGGAGGATGTTACTGAAAGCTGGAAGGAACTTGAGGAGTGTTAGCAGAAGCCTATAGGGCTTCAAGAAGTCTGTCTGTGAGGGCTTAAAGCAGAGTGAGGAAAACATAATTGGAAGTTGCAGAAAAGGGAACCCTTGTTATGTACTGGCAGTAAGTTTAGCAAAATTCTTGCCTATGTGAATGTGGAACATAGACCGTGGGACTCATGAACTCAGTGATGTGGCTTCCTTTGCTGCCTATAATACAATGAAAATAGAGTGATGAGCTAATGAACAAATTATTTAATTTTGAATGGAAATCATAGAAAATGCAAAGGATTCAGAGCAGGCTTTTCAGATAGCAAATCATTTTCAGATTTGAAAAAGGACAAAGATCTAAGGGATAGATATGGCTAGAGTATTATTTGTAAGACTTCAGAAAGTTCTAAGGCATCATAAAATACATGCTATACATGAGAGGCCCAAAGCCAGAATCCCCCAGATGAGACTTCCCTAAATTCTTGGCCCATAGAAACCATTGAAAATAATAAAATGATTGCTGTTTTAAGCCACTTCAATTTAGAGTGATTTTTTTTTTGGTCAAAATAGATAACCAGGACATATTCAAAGATAAGAATTATATATCAAGTAATTGGTACTCATTTTTAATTATGATTTAAAATTTTAATTTTAAAAATGAGTTAACCACCAGGAAGTAGGGTAAACATTATTCAAGTATGTGTTTATTAAATAAAAGTAACTTGTCTTATTTTACCTCAGAAGTCAAAAATTAAAGTAAAAACCTTGTATTTTAAGATTAAAGTATATTTTATTTAAATGTTGAATCATATATATGTTCTTTTCTTTATTCTTTCATCATTAAAACAGAATAGAAATATTTTTAGCATTTGGCTTTCACACTATGGGTGTTGTGATATATGACACCGTTTTCAGAAAGATGAGTGTTACAGACAGGGAGCCCATAAAAGACCATTTTAATTAAGCACTTAATTTTCACCCAGAAGTGAAAGTTTCCACATGTAGGTAAAGTTTCTCACCTTGTGGGCTTTCACAATGACTTGTTGAAAAAAATGATTGTAACTTTTACATAAAATTAAAAATGAAAGGTGACTGACACTTTGCCTTTAATCAATGGTAGATACATATTTATTTTAAAATAGCAATTTAAATACACTCTACTGATGAAATTCATATAGTGTGTATAGTTGAACTTTGCAAAGGGGTTAGTATTATAGGATATCATAATATTCCAAATCTTCTATAGGTTTCTTTTTCACAAGCTTTTTCTCCTCCACTTCCCCTGCCCTCCCCCACCTTCCTTTTTCTTTCCTCCTCTTTCTTCTCCTTCCTCCTTCTTCTGTGATTTTAAAAGATAATTTTTTAAATGATAGGTCAAAATTGTTTCTCTTGTCTCTGGTCCCTTTATCATTGTATCTATATAATGTGTTTAGCCTAGTTGCTGTATTTAAGAAGAAAACCCTTCATTGTGTTAAAGACTGGTGACCTCGGTAATAATCCTGAATTTAGGGAGTTCATATTTTATTATAGTAAATAGTCATGTATTGAGTTCATCACAGTATTCTCAGATACATACAAGTCAAATGAATAATGTGCTCGAGACCACAGAAAAGAGAGTGATTAATATTTTGGAGTGAAAGTGAGGTTTTAGCAGTGGTGTGCTAGAGTTGGCTTGCACTGATTCGGGGATAATTTTATGGAAGGAATGTCTTTTGAAATGGGGTTTGAAAGATAAGTAGAAGGGCTTTTGCCAGGTTGCAAAGGAGAATGGGCTGAGGAAGGGCTATCTAGGTGATAATCATGGCTACTATTTCCTGGGTACTAACTATAGCCCAGGCACTTCCTAAAGAAACACTTACATACACTATTGTTTTTTCTTGAAAGGTCCTGTGAGGTAGATATTACTAACTTGATTCTATATAGAAAATGGAGGCTCTGGGATTTTAAATCATGTCTGTCATCTGTAAGGTTTACCACTGCACTTTACTTCCTCATAAGCAAATAAGTAGATATGGGGAAGTTGTGTGTGTGTGTGGGGGGGGGGGGGTAGACTAAGTTTAAGAAAACACAGTATTTCTTTTCACCACTTTACATAGCCTGCTATTTTCTAACATTATGTATTCCTCTGGCTGGGGCAAACTTATTCTCTGGGCAAATTCATTGGTAAATCCTCAATATTATAGAATCTGACAGCCTTTAAGGTATTTTGTATTAAGGTATTTGTATTTTGTATTAAGATATTTTATTCAGAACATTAAATACTAGGATAGCAGTGATAAGACTGAAATAGCTAACACATAAAGTCGGTTGAAGTTGTGACCTGCCCGATGTTTTAGATTGAGAAAGTTGGGTGGACTGCAAGGAAAGGGAAAGTATTAGGCAAAGGCAACCGACAGGGACAGACTGAGAGAAGACATCTGTAGCATGTATAACCAGAAAGAGATTAATACCTAGAATATATAAGAAACTTCAGCAAATCAGCAAGGATAACATAGGAAAACCAATTTAAATGGGCACAGTGCACAAATAAGCAATTCACAGAAGGAAAAATCCCAAATGACCAATGAGTATGTAAAGAGATGCAAAACCTTACTAGAAATCCAAAATAGGCAAATTAAAAAACCCAGTTTCCAGCCTCTCAAAGAAGTGTGTCCAAATATATAAATCATTTATTCACAAACATAAAGAAACTCATTGATAATAATACAGTAATAGTAGGGGACTTTAACACCCCACTTACAACAATGGACAGATCATCTAAGCAAAAAATCAACAAGGAAACAATGGCTTTGTATGACACACTGGACCAGATGGACTTAATGGATATATTCAGAATATTTCATCCTAAAGCAGCAGAATACACATTCTCCTCAAGTGCACATGGAACCTTCTCCATACTGGGTCACAAATCAGCCATCAACAAGTACAAAAAGATAGATATCATATTATAAATATTTTCAGAACACAACACTATGAAACTTGAAATCAATCACAAGAAAAAGTTTGGATAGGCCACAAATACTGGAATTTCAGAACATCCTACTAAAAAATGAATGGGTTAACAAAGAAATTAAAGGGAAATAAAAAAGTACATGGAAGCCAATGAAAATGAAAACATGATAGTCCAAAACCTCTGGGATGCAACAAAGGTGGTCATAAAAGGGATGTGTATAGCAATCTAAGCCTTCCCAAAAAAGGAAGCAAGTCTCAAAATACAACCTAACTTTACACCTAAAGGAGCTGGAAAAAGAACAGCGAATAAAGCCCAAAACCAGCAGAAGAAGGAAAATAATAAAGATTAGAGCAGAAACCAATAATATATTTAAAAAAAACAACCCAGTAGAGCAATGAAACTAGGAGCTGGTTCTTTGAAAGAATTAACAAAATTGATTAACCTCTAGCCAGACATATTAAAGACAGAAAGAGAGAGAGAGAGAGAGAGAGAGAGAGAGAACCCAAGTAGACAAAATCATGAATGAAAGAGGAGAGATCACAACCAGCACCACAGAAATACAAACAAATGTATAAAAGAATACTATGAAAAATTATATGCCAACAAACTGGGCAATCTGGAAGAAATGGATGAATTACTAGGAACATATAAACTATCAAACAAACAGGCAGAAATAGAAAATTTGAAAAGACTGATAACCAGCAAAGAAATTAAAACAGTAATCAAAAATCTCCCAATAAACAAAAGTTCAGGGCTGGATGGCTTCCCAGAGGAATTCTCCCAAATATTTAGAAAAGTGTTAATACAGATTCTTTTGAAGCTGTTCCAAAAAATAGAAATGGAAGGGAAGCATCCAAACTCATTCTAAGAGGCCAGTGTTACCTTGATTCCAAAACCAGACAAAGACCTCACTAAAAAGGAGAATTACAGACCAATTTCCCTGATGAACATGGATGCCAAAATTCTCAATAGGATACTAGCAAATTGAATCCAACAATACATTAAAAGAATTATTTACCATGATCAAGTGGGAAATATTCCTGGGATGCAGGGGTGGTTCAATATCTGCAAATCAATCAACATGATACATCATATTAATAAAACAAAGGGTAAGAACCACATGATCCTCTCAGTAGATGCAGAAAAAGCATTTGACAAAATACAGCATCCTTTCTTGATAAAAACCCTCAAGAATGTAGGGACAGAAAGAACATACCTCAACATCACAAAAGGCCATATATGAAAGATCCACAGCTAATATCAGCCTCAATGGGGAAAAACTGAGAGCTTTACCCCTAAGGTCAGGAACACAACAGGGATGTCTACTCTCACCACTCTTGTTCAACATAGTACTGTAAGTCCTAGCCTCAGCAATCAGACAACAAAAAGACATAAAAAGCATCCAAATTGGCAAGGAAGAAGTAAAACTTTCACTCTTCACAGACAACATGTTATTATACATGGAAAACCTGAAAGACTCCACCAAAAAACTGCTAGAACTGATACATGAATTCAGCACAGTCACAGGATATAAAATCAACGTACAGAAATCAGTTGCATTTCTATACATTAATAATAAGGCATCAGAAAGAGAAATCAAGGAATTGATCCCAATTGACCAACAACCATAAAATACCTAGGAATCAATCTAATGAAAGAGGTAAAAGATCTGTACCCTAAAAACTACAGAAAGCTTATGAAAGAAATTGAAGAAGACACAAAGAAATGGAAAAACATTCCATGCTCATGAATTGGAAGAACAAGTATTGTTAAAATGTTGATACTACCCCAAGCAATCTACACTTTCAATGCAATGCCTATCAAAATGACACCAGCATTCTTCACATAGCTAGAACAAACAATTCTAAAATTTGTATGGAATCACAAAAGACCTAGAATACTCAAAGTAAAGTTGAAAGAGAAAACCAAAGCTGGAGGCATCATAATTCCAGACACTTCAAGCTGTATTATAAGGCTGTAATCATTAAGATAGTATGGTACTTAGCACAAAAACAGACACTTAGATTAAAAGAGCAGAATAGAGAACCCAGAAATGGACCCACAAATATATGGCAACTAATCTTTGACCAAGCAGGAAAGAATATCCAATGGAAAAAAGTCTCTTCAGCAAATGGTGTTGGGAAAACTGGACAGCAACATGCAGAAGAATGAACCTGGACCAATTTCTTACACCATACACAAAAATAAACTCCAAATGGATGAAAGACCTAAATGTAAGACAGGAAAGCATCAAAATCCCAGAGGAAAAAACAAGCAACAATCTCTTTGACCTCAGCCACAGCGACTTCTTACTAGACGTGTCTTCGGAGGCAAGGGAAACGAAAGCAAAATGAACTATTGGGACCTTATTAAGATAAAAAGCTTCTTCACAATGAAGGAAACAATCAACAAACCAAAAGACGACCTATGGAATGGGAGAAGATATTTTCAAATGACACATCTGATAAAGGGTTAGTATCCAAAATCTATAAAGAACTTATCAAACTCAACACATAAAAAAACAAATAATCCAGTGAAGAAATGGGCAAAAGACATGAACAGATACTTTTCCAAAGAAGACATCCAGATGGCTAACAGACACATGAAAAGATCCTCAACATTGCTCATCATCGGAAATACAAATCAAACCCACAATGAGATACCACCTCATACCTTTCAGAATGGCTAAAGTTAACAAGTCAGGCCACAACAGGTGTTGGTGAGGATGTGGAGAAAGGGGAACACTTTTGCACTGCTGGTGTGAATGCGAACTAGTACAGCCAGTTTGGAGAACAGTATGGAGGTTCCTCAAAAAGTTAAAAATAGAAATGCTCTACAACCCAGTAAGTGCACTACTAGGTATTTATCCAAGGGATACAAAAATGCTGATTCAAAGGGACACATGCATCTCCATGCTTATAGCAGTGCTATCAGCAATAGCCAAATTATGGAAAGAGCCCACATGTCCATACACTGTTAAATGGATAAAGAAAATGTGGCGCACACGTGCACACACACACACACACACACACACACACACACACACACACACACTGGAATATTACTTGGTGATCAAAAAGAATGAAATCTTGCCATTTGCAACAACAAGGATGAAACTAGAGTGTATTACGCTAACCAAAATAAGTCAGTCAAAGACAAATACCATATGATTTTACTCATATGTGGAATTTAAGAAACAAAACAGATGAAAATGGGGAAGAGAAGGAAAAATCAGATAAAAACAGAGAGGGAGGCAAACCACAAGAGACTCTTAAATACAGAGAACAAATTGAAGGTTGCTGGAAGGGAGGTGGGTAAGGGGATGGACTACATGGGTGATGGGAATTAAGGAGGGCACTTGTTGGGATGTGCACTGGGTGTTATATGGAAGTGATAAATCACTGAATTCTACTGAAACCATTATTACACTATATGTTAACTAACTTTGATTTAAATAAAAGAAAAAATAAAAAAAGCATGTCACAATTTTGGTTAAACTAATACTCAGTACTTGTGTTATAATTAGTGAAGATTATTCATATCTATGATTACATTTTATTTGATTTATGGCTTTAAAAAACAGATTTAGTAAGGTATGATACACAATACATTAAGGTACACATTTAAAATGGAAAATTTGATAAGATTTGACCTATGTTTTTCACCCATAAAACCATCAACTACAATCAAGATAATGGACATGCCTATCACCCTCAAAAGTTTCCTATGTTTTCCCTTGGAGTCTCTCTGTACTGCCCATCACCTGATAGGCAACCAGTCATATGCTTTTTGTTGTACATATTATCTTTCATTTTCAAGAATTTTACATAATCAAATAATTGAGCATTACACTATTTTGTCTGGTTTTCACTTGAGATTTCACAATTATTTTGAGATTCCTTCATGTTGTTGCAAATAACAATAGTTTATTTTTATTGCTGAATTTATTCCGTTGTATGGATGTACCACCATTTGTTTATCTATTTACCAGTTGATGGGCATTTGGATTCTTTCTAGGTTTTTGCTATTAGAAGTAAAAATATTATGAACATTCATGTACAAACCTTTGCATAGAAATATGTTTGATTTCTCTTAGTTAAGTACCTAGGGGTGGAATGGTTGTATCATATGGCAGGCCAATATTTAGCTTTTTAAGAAACTGCCAAAAATTTTTCCAAAGCAGTTATATCATTTTACATTAATATTAGCAATGTATGAGAGGTCCAATTCTTCCACATTTTCTCCAATACTTAATTCTGTCATTCTTTTGTCTTTTGAATTTTAGCCCTTCTAACAGGTATGTAGTTGTATCTCACTGTGATTTTAATTAGTGTTGCCACAGTAACTAATGATATTAAACATCTCTTCATGTTATTTGTATATTTTCTTGAGTGAAGGGTATTTTGAAATCCTTTGCTCATTTTTAAAATTGAGTTTTTAAAAATTTTCTTATTGTTGAGTTTTAAGTTCTTCTTTATATATTCTTATTTAAATCATATATCAGATCTTTGATTTATAAATATTTTCTCCCAGGGGCACCTGGGTGGTTCAGTCTGTTAAGCGTCTGACTTCGGCTCAGGTCACCATCTCACGGTTTGTGAGTTCAAGCTCTGTGTCGTGCTCTATGCTGACAGTTCGGAGCCTGGAGCCTGTTTCAGATTCTTTGTCTCCCTCTCTCTCTGCCCCTCCCCTGCTCATGATCTGTCTCTGTCTCAAAAATAAATAAACATGAAAAAAATTTTTCTACCAGTTTGTGGCTTTTCTTCATTTTCAACTTTTGAAAAGCTTCCAAAAGGCAAAAGCTTAAAATTTTGATGAAGTCTGTTTTATTAATTTTTTGCTTTATAGATTGTGTTTATGGTGTTGTATCCAAGAAATCTTTTCCTAATTCAAGGTCACAAGAATTTTCTTCTGAGTTTTCTTCCGGAAGTTTTATAATTTAGGTCTTACATTTAGGCTTATGATCCATTTTGGATTAATCTCTGTGTATGATATGAGGTATAAGTCAAAGTTATTTTTCTGTGTGTGTCTATGCATGTGAATTTTCAATTGTTCTAGCAGCATTTGTTGAAAGGACTTTTCTTCACTGAATTTCCTTTGCATCTTTATGGAAATCAGCTTTCATATATATGTGGGTCTATTTCTAGCTCTCCATTCCATTCCATTCATCTATTTACGTATCTTGACTCTAATATCACATTGTCTTTTTTAAAATAAGCTTAAAAAGTTTTATGTTTATTTATTTTTTGAGAGAGAGGGAGAGAGTGAGTGAGCAAGCAAGCCAGGGAGGGGCAGAGAGAAAGGGAGAGAGAAACCCCAAGCAGGCTCCATGCTGTCAGCACAGAGCCAGATATGGGGCTTGAACTCATGAACTGTGAGATCATGACCTAAGCTGAAACCAAGAGTTGGACATTGAACTGATTGAGCCACCCAGGTGCCCTATAATATCACACTGTCTTTACTGTAGTTTTCTTTTTTCTTTTTAGCTTGTCACAGTGAAGTTTATGAAAAAACACTGGTGTGGAGACATGGAGATAGACAAATACATTTACATGGCATGGCTCAGCTGAAATCGTGGCATATTTAAATTGATGTCATATTTGCTGAGGGCAGAGGTCAAGACCTTCATGGTTAGCATGTACTTGTGGTCCTTTCTTGGCAAGAGTTTGTGCTCCTCATTTTGTAGTACTGCAGGACATCACTGGCAATATCTGAGATGAATTTCTGGGCATCTAGAGAGATGATGGATTTGAGGCCCCAAAGCCAGCTTGGTTCAGGGAGTAGCTAGCCACTGTATCTGGGATTTTAGGTGTGTAACGCTCCAGCTGCACCTGGAGGTTCACTAGAGGCTTGCCGAACACTTCCACTTTCATGTCTTTGTTGGCTATGCTTGGCAGTGTATAAAGCCTACTAGATGCAGCCCAACCCTGGGGTGGAGGGAGGCACTCCAGGGGGCAGGAGGGAAGGGTAGGCAGTCACTGCTGAAGCCCTAGTTCCCTCTACTGTCCCCGAGGGTCTGGTCTTATTTTTCTGAAAGTTCTGGGGGTCTAAGTAGTTTCTCTACAGCCTTTTACTGTGGTTGTAGCATGAGTCTTGAAGTCAAGAAGTATTAAACCTTAAAGTTTATTCTTTTTTTTAAATTTTTAAAAATGTTTTTATTTATTTTTGAGACAGAGAGAAACAGAGCATGAGCAGGGGAGAGGCAGAGAGGCGCCCCACCTTAAAGTTTATTCTTTTACAAAATTGTTTAGCTATCCTTTGCATTTACAGTAAATTTTAGAATCAGCTTGTCATTTTCTAGAAAAACCCTTCTGGGATTTTTCATTAGATTTTAAAAATGTGTACGTCAATTCCCACCAGCAAATGAATGAGCACTCCTGTTGCTCCATATTCTCATCAGTACCTGGTGTTGTCAGTGTTTTGGATTTTATCCATTCTAATAGGTTTGTAGTGGTATCTCATTGTTGTTTTAATTTGTAATTTCCTAATCTTGTATGAAGTTGGCAATGCTTATTTGCCACTGACACTCCCCCACCCTGATTTATTGAGATACAACTGACATATAGCACTGAGGAAATTTAAGGTGTACAATGTGTTAATTTGATATGCTTACATATTGCAAAATGATTACCACCCTAATGTTAGATTATACCTGCATTATGTCACATAATTACATTTTTGTGTGTGTGTGGTGAAGACATTTAAGATATGGTCTCTTAGCAACTTTCAAGTATATAATACAGTATTGTTAACTATAATCACCATGCTGCAATTAGATCCCCAGAATTTGTTCATCTTAAAACTGGAGTTTATACTCTTTGACCAAAATCTTTCCTTTCAGTCCACTCCTAAGCTCCTGGTAACCACCTTTGTAATCTCAGTTTCTATGACTTTTCTAGATTCCACATATAAGTGATACTTACAATATTTGTCTTTTTTTGTTGTTGTTGAGTCTTTTTCTTTCGTGGCTTATAGCATGGTGTATTTTGTGTGCACCTGCAAAGAATATGTATTATGCTATAGGACAGAACATTCTCCCACAGATCACTGTCTTTTGTTGTCTACTGTCCAGTTCTTGAAAACCATTGTTTCATGAATATTGTCTTTTGTTTGTTTGTTTGTTTCAGGTGATATAATAACTTCAGGCCCTGTTAATTCATCTTGTTTGGAAGCCCAGGTTCTCTTGTGTAATTTTTTCCCTTTCTTTTGGAACTTTCCTTTCCTCCTTTTTGGTTCCCTTAGTTTTCTTTGTAGCTGTCCCTAATGTCCTTAAACTTCATGTCAGAAATGTGAATTTCCTCTCTGTATGTATTGCTTTTAAGAAGACTGACATTTTTTATTCTGATTCTTTTGTATATAATCTGTTTATCTCTTTGAAGCCTTTTAGGATTTTCTTTTTATCCTTAGTGTCAGAAAATTTGTCATTGATCCCAATTACTTAGAACTTTTTAAATCTAAAATTTATATTTAACTTCAGCAATAATCATTTAAAATTTTCAGGAGATTGTTTATTTTTCAATGTTATTTTTCACTACATTCTATTTTTGCATGATACATTTAATATCTTCTCATCTCTCTGAGGATATTAATTTCAGTATTTAAAAGTTTTATTTTGTTTTTTGTATTGACTGTTTTCTTTTTATTTATTTTTGTCACTATCTTTCATGTCAAAGATTACTCTTTACATACCTGGTAAAGTTTTGCCTGTTCATAGTTTAAGAAGATTTAAGAGTTCACTGAAATCTATGTGTGTGTGTGTGTGTGTGTGTGTGTGTGTGTGTGTGTGTGTGTGAGCTGACAGGCTTCTCTGTAGGTTATTTGGGTGGAGAGTGTGCTGCTTCACTGTTCAGACTAAACTTTGAGTAGGTGGATCTTTTCTTTATCTATGTTCAGTTTTCCCAGGTAGAAATCTTTTACCTTCTTGGCTAGCAGTTATAAGGGTTACTGGGAGCACCCCAAGAGTTAGACTGCAATGATTGTAAATAGATACACTATCTATTTAGTATATAGAATTTCACTCCATATGGCATCTGTTTTCAGCTGTGCCCAGTGACACCTAGTCCAAGGTTTCTAAGTTTCAACTTTTTTAGTCTTTTGCTGCAGTGATGGAGGGCATTTAGGTATTTAACTGCTTCTTATACAGATTGATAATCAACCCTTCTATTTTTAGTCCCACCAGTACCTGAACTTCAGGGGTACTTGTTACACCCAACTCTTGAGCCTTTTCATGGTTTTTCAAGGTTTGCATCTTATTTCTCAGTAGGAATTTGGTTTTTTCTTGTCTTCTAAGTCAGTTATTACAAGTCCATGTACTTTCCACATTCCACATTTCTCTTTTCTCTATTACCCTCTTCTGTTCTTTTTGTTTCGTGGGTTTGGAACTAAAAAATCCTTTCAATGTAATTTTAATGTATTCTCAGGAGACAGCAGAAACCAACGAATGGTTGAGGTACGTTCTCTCTCTCTCTCTCTCTCTCTCTCTCTCTCTTTTTTACTGTGAAATGCAACAAATGTATAGAACGTATACCAAGAATATAGTTTGCTGATTTTTACAAAGTAACCAGTCAGGTTAAGACATAGAGCATTGCCAGACTACTAGAATCCTCTCATGCTGTAAGAATCTTCATCCCATCACAATAAGCATCCTGAAATTTATTCTATGGTTTCCCAAATGTGTCACTTGATAAGTAACCCCAAATTAGCTTCTTTTTCTATTTTCCTAGTGTCTATTGTATGGAAAAAACATTCCATATAATAGATAATATTCAGAGTTGATATAGAGCAAGATATAACAGATCTTGCTGAGTAAGATTTATCTTAGTTAGTAAGTACGATGTTTTGTTAAGGAACATTTGTGTGCAGGTACTACTTGACTTCATCTAAACACAGCTGCATCTAACACAGAAAAACTGTTCCTTCTTGAGATGTTCATTCTGTAAGACTAATCTAATTTTCCAATATGATTTCTTTTTCTATTTTAGCAGGTTCTGGAGAAACATTGAAATTAGACTGTGATATAGAGCCAGTATAAAATAAGTTGAAAAGTAATATTTTTTTGATAATATCATTTACTCTTTTACTTACTTGAATCTAACACCCTTCCTTTACAAAGGCCATAGTTTTCTATGAACCAAAAAAGCTATAAATTTTACCAGCTGGTTTCAACTGGAAAGAAATATCAAAAAAAATTCCTCCTGTGGGCTCTATAAACTCTGAGATAGTAGACTGACACATGAAATATACTAACAGTAGTTATTCATGCCTTTCCCTCCCCAATCTCAAACATGTCCTAATGATTTGTTATTCTACTTCATTTATAAATAGCCATGGAGCAGAGTCTCACTGAATGAGAAGCCTGCTGTTTTTTCTTAATGTAAAGTGTCAAGTGAATTGAATATTTTTGGACACATAAATCCTTGTTCGGCACCTAAGCAGAGAACAAGTTAAGGATTTAGCATATGAAGGGTAAATTGGTTATCAAATTTTGTCTACATTTAGTCTCTTTTTTCTCCTTTAGGAATTAAGTTGAAATTGGTATATATATATATATATATATATGTATATATGTATATGTATATGTATATGTACATGTATATATGTATATATATGTATGTATATATATACATATATATATACATACATATATACACACACACACACATATGTATAAATTTGGAATTTTACTCTCTGCAATCTAAAGAAAAAAGATGGGAAAAATAAAAAAATATATTTAATATTTCTTTCCATGAATGTGCAACATTGGGAAATTTCTGCAATGCATGAGGCATTCTTCTGCATGAGAAACAGGATGCTAGATTAAATCTCCAAAACCTTTTAGTTTCAGTACTTGCTTTGTCACATTCAATCTCCAGCAGTTTGTGTTGCCTTTTTCCTATTTAAGAGTTTTAGATCAGCTATTGAAATGGACATCCAAAATGTAATCTCAGGGAAAACAATTTGCATAATATTATATTAGAGGTTTTCTAATCTTGCGGAGCATTAGAATCCCCTGTAGGGTTTGTTGAACAGATTCTTGTGTGCTGCTCCCACAGTCTGATTTTCTGGCCATTATTGATAATGCATTTGGTTTCTGCTCCTGTAACAGTGTGGTGAAGGGGCTCTTTCATTATAGCTTCCCAAACTCTGAAATTCAAACACAATTTTCATTACATTGCTTCTTTACTCCTTAGAGTAGCAATTTTAAAGTACTAGAAATCTCTCAAGGAAAGAATAGGGAAAGATAATTTGGGGGCATGAGGCTCAGTGGAAGAGAAGGGCAGGCTGGAGGGCAGAGAACATGGAGTCCTGTGATATCAGATCTCTTAGCAACCACTCTTGGGAAAGAAATGCAGAAAAGGAGAGTGGAGGGCAACTGTGAAGAAGCCATTTCCCCTTTCTAACCTTACTTCAGTAAGCACACATGTGTGTAGCCACTCATCCCTCAGCTCAGCCAGATGCTTGAGAGGTTCTGTCCAAATAGCTTTGGAAGCAGCCCCAATAATCCATCAGTATGGCAGCTCAGTATTCTCCCAAGGCCTGCTCTGTGGGACATAGGTTAACTCCAAGTCCACTGGGTTCATGACTCAAGGAAACATTTGAAAATATGGGGCTGAGGAAAGCACACCTGAAATGGGAGTCAGGAGACAAAAATTCTAGTTTTAGTTTTGTTGTTTATTACCAAAGTGACTTCCTTAATATCCATGAGCATTAGTTTTGTTTGTTTGTTTGTTTGTTTGTTTACTCAAGAAAGTTTGCACGAGATGGTCTCTTTTAGGTCTTAATGTCCAATTTAGGTGTTAATCTATTATGAGAGGGCTGAGTCTGTGGCAGGAAGCTGGTTTCTGATCAAAGTTCTGCTGCCTGCTGTTGACAAGTAACTGTGGCCCAACTCATTTGGTGAGATTCTGTCTCTTTGGAAAAAATCAATGGTTTTGATGAGGTTGGCAACATTGCTTATTTCTGCTATTTGCTGAATATTGGCACACCTTCTGTTTTTACACACTGTAGATTAATCTCTTTATGTTGCAAAGTATAACATTAAAGAGGCTGGGACTTGGAAATGTGATATGAGTTGTAAACCAATCACTGGATTCCTACCTGTTTGAATAAACGTTGAAAATTCTCTTGTACGGTTGTTCAATTTCCTGATAGAGTCTCAGGATTTTGTTTAGTCTGTTTTCTTTTAATATTGTAGTTATTAATACTATTAGTATTCTGATGGATATAGATTCATAGGTAAAATCTTTTATTTTCAGGAATAATTAATAGCTTAAACTCAATCTGCCCTAAATAAAAAGATCTTTCGCTCTAAATGTGCTTCATTTCCTGTATTTCCTAACATTTAAAAAGAGATACCTTTGTAATCACCTCTGATCCTTTCTCTTACTAAATTCTCCACATTTTAATGAAAGGCCAATTTTGCTTGGCTCTACCTCTGAAGTATCGTTATATGAGCCTTACTACCCTTGACTCATTACTTCTTGCTTATACCACTGCAATAACCTTCTATCTTCAATCTTTATCCACACCACTTTATCATCAGTAGGGTAATTTTTCTAATGCACCATTCTGATCATCTCTCTCTGCTTAAGAAACATTAATGACTTGGTATTACTTATAAGATTAAATCCAAACTTTCTAGTGGGACTTTAACATTTTTCTTGTTTGGACATGGCTAACATTCATACATTTATGTGATTCGTACATTTATGCCATTCCTGTGGTCTTGAATGTTGTCTCCCCATCCCTACTTCTGTCTGGCAAAGTCCTACTTATCCTTCAAGGTCAAACCCCTAAGTGTCGATCATGAATACTTACCTGAGCATTTTACACCTAAATAAATGCTCGTTGGTCTAAGCTCTTATAGTAGATCTTATTGCTTTAATATTATGCTACTTTGTATTACTTCCATTCTTATTTTTTCTTGAGTGTTAAGTGCTCCTAGTAACCACTGGATAGACTCCAGCCCTTAAAACTGATGCAAATTTTACATGTATTTGTGTATTTCTGGTAACAGCAGCTGTATCTTTAATCAGATTTTCAAAAGATTCAACAACTCCAAATGGTTGAGAAATAATACTATATTGTAAACTCTTTGATAAAAAAAGATGAATTTTGCCAAGTGAAAATTTAGTGCAATATCTTCAATATAATCAAATAAATAATTTCTCAGTAAATAATCAGCTGGGTAAGAATTAAATGAATATTACATTTAAATACAGTTTAATTGAAGAATCCTCTAAATTTGTATTCAGGATCATGTATTGGATTATTGTTAAAACTTGCCCATGTTTCTACATATCTAGGATAAAGAGATTTGATACAGGTGGATACTGTTTTACAAAAAGGGCTTGTTGCTGTTTGTTTGTTTTACTAAGATCTTGTGGGATTTGAACTTAACTAGGATATATATGGTATATTTGGATATTATTAGAAATCCCTTTGGGTCCTTTGAACTATTCTTATGGCCTCTGATTCAGGTGGTAGTCTACATTAATCTTCAAGTGGAGACCTAGGATCCAAGGCAGATTTAAATCTGTCTGAGTGTCTATGGTGTGGCTTTGGACTGAAACTAGTCTTGGCTCTCTGTCTTCCCCTTGCACTCATTCAATTCCATCATACGAATTTATATTTAGACACACTCTTGTTTCTCACAAGCCAACACATGAGGATGTACTCTTGGCAGATATGAGCACCCTCACCCTCAGCAGCAGTTTCTCCTGTATTTACCCTCAGCCTGCTTTGCAAGAGAGTTTAGAGGATAACCAGGCCTGAAGAACCAATGTAGAAGCAAGAGATGGCTGGCAATTTACCTGTTGGTTGGCCTGCTTTTTCTTGTCTTTGAAATTAGGGAGTGGGAATTATTTGCAGATTTACGGAGGGCTTGCCAAGGGAGTGATTACAGATGACGGAGAAAGTGCTGGCAGCCTGAGAGGGGTTCCACATACTCTGACTTACAGTTTCTTTAAATAGAGGGCTGCCTCTAGTATACAGTAAGTATAAGTGATAACAGAGACAATAACTCTCTTGAAAAATACATTTTCTTTTTTTTTTTAGAATATTGCTTAACTTGCAATATTTACTTATAACAAACTAGAATTAATCTAAGGGCTTATAGTTTATTCAGTTTATACTCAAGAGGAGACCATTTGGGATTTGTAGCTATTCATACGTTTTCATATATATTGTCTCATTTACTCTTGACAATAATTCTTTGAGGCATGTAGGGACAATATTATTATTCACAATGTTTATAATTAAAAAATTGTTTAATTTTTATTTATTTTTGAGAGGGAGGGAGGGAGAGAGAGAGAGAGAGAGAAAGAGAGAGAGATTGAGAGAATGAGCGAGCAGGGGAGGAGCAGAGAGAGAGGGAGACAGAGAGTCTGAAGCAGGCTCCAGGCTCTGAACTGTCAGCACAGAACCTGACGTGGGGCTTGAACCCATGAACCGCGAGATCATGACCTGAGCCAAAATCAGAGTCTTGACCAACTGAGCCACCCAGGAGCCCCTTTTAGAATTTTTTTAAATGTTTATTTATTTTTTGAGAGACAGACAGAGTGTGAGTGGAGGAGGGGTAGAGAGAGAGGGAGACACAGAATCTGAAGCAGGCTCCAGGTTCTGAGCTGACAGAAGAGCCCAATGAGGGGCTTGAACTCACAGACTGTGAGATCATGACCTGAGGCGAAGTCGGACGCTTAACCCACTGAGCTATCCAGGTGCCCCATTATTCCCATTTTTTAAAAAAGAAATGTATGCTTAGCAGAATAAATAACTTAACCAAGAATCATAATTAAATTTCAAAACCCCTAGTTCTGTGCTTTTTCAATTACATCATATAATAACAATAACTATTCTTAACTCAGTTATAGCAATCTGTAACTTGTGGGTAATTTTGGGCGAAGAAAAATTTCTTGGACAAAATAAATGGCACAGGCATTTACTCAGGGACCATAAATACTTGTGAATCCTCTGATAATATGAACATAAATATTACTATAAAGTATTCCCATTTAAAGATAATAACATTAATTTCATATATCTCTACACTAAAAGTTCTTTTTATTTTGAGTGAAGAAGGGAAGCAACAAGATCTTACCCTCTAGAGATATTTGTGTAAAAGATATGGGTATTTTTCAAATATTTTGAGATAATTATAAAATGCAACCAGTGTTGAGAACTAGTGGAGGAAAGGTAAGGTTGGAAACAATCAGAGAAAGATTCCAAAGGCTGGAACCATGATAGTAGCAGAGGAATGGGAGAGGCATTTCTAAACTATTTAAAAGGAATGTTGATCAATTGAGAATAAGGAGAGAGGTCTATGTTCAGTCTGTAGTTTCAAATCTGCTTACAGAAGTGACTAATCTTGGCAGTAATCTGGTTTGATGGGATGGGAGTAGAATAGAAAGACATTGATGGTGAGAAAAAATGAAATATGGCCTTTTGTAGCAACGTGGATGGAACTGGAGAGTGTGATGCTAAGTGAAATAAGCCATACAGAGAAAGACAGATACCATATGGTTTCACTCTTATGTGGATCCTGAGAAACTTAACAGGAACCCATGGGGAAGGGGAAGGAAAAAAAAAAAAAAAGAGGTTAGAGTGGGAGAGAGCCAAAGCATAAGAGACTGTTGAGAACTGAGAACAAACTATGGGTTGATGGGGGGTGGGAGGGAGGAGAGGGTGGGTGATGGGTATTGAGGAGGGCACCTTTTGGGATGAGCACTGGGTGTTGTATGCATAGAAACCAATTTGACAATAAATTTCATATATAAATAAAAAAAAAAAAAGAAAGACATTGATGGCCTGATTTTAGACATAAGATAGTTGTGGAGATATTGTTAAACATACAAGAATAGACTATTCCCTGAGTGATTTGTTGTAAACCCTCTTCTATTAGATTGACAGTTACAAAAAATGACAGCTTTTTAAAAAAATTAGTATTTGATAGACAGGTTCTTGCAAATGTTCACATAGGTCCATTCTAAATTGAATAAATTAGCAAGTACTATCCTATTATTCCTCCCTCTGATGGATTTAAACTAAGTAGAGCTGATGGGAGAAGAGGTATCCTTGAATGGTTCTTGCCTAGAAAATATTATCATAGGGCACCTGTTCATATTTCCACTCTGAAGTAACTTAGTTTCTTAGACCATAATTATATTGGCCTTCATGCGTAGGTAGTGTAGATACTATTTTTACATGTACAATGGCCTCATTATGTGACTTGTTATTACTTTTGTCCTTTTTGGGGGGCACAGGGTTAAATTTCGGCTGGGTGGGACCCTCTGTGTATATTTTGTGGCTACAGACAAAGCAGTATGAGGCGTTTCCTTCTGTTCATTTTCCAGGGTATTTCTGGGAAATCAGACCATGAAGTTTGCCCCAGGAAATTGTTTCTTTGTGGCCAAGACCAGTGTTTACACATTCTCATTGAGGCAATCTTTAATAGGCTGTTTCATTTGCACACAAATTGCCCAAAGAAGGTATTTTTACTCTCTTTTCTAAAACCTTGGCATTATAAGAATGTATTAAAACAGTGGCTCAATTGTGAGAGGTTATCCAGAGCTGAAGGTTTGAGGTTACTTTTTAAGAATGCCGTACATTTAAGCATCTAAAATGGCTTAATCCTGTAGATTTCATGTATTTTCTTCATTGGAGGGATGATTCCTTTTTATCTTTGGGGTGAAAAAATAATAAAATGTTTAAAAACTTCCCAGTTCCATGTTTGAATTTCAAAAAAATTTAAGAGGAAAGTATAGGAAAATATTTAGCTCTATTTTACCAATAAGAAGGGCATGACCTTGGCCTGGAAAGGTTAAACCACTTTCTCAGTGCTCCACAGGAAGTCAATTGTCCAGCTGAAATTAGGACCTTGGAGAAGGATCTTTGGCTACTTTTATTCCTTTATATAAAAAATTCTAAAATATTAGGGGCACCTAGGAGGCTCAGTTGGTTAAGTGCCTGATTCTTAATTTTGGCTCAGGTCATGATCTCAAGGTCGTGACATTGAGCCCTGTGTTGTGCTCCATGCTGAGTGTGGAGTCTGCTTAAGATTCTTTCTCTCTGTGTCTCTTTCCCCCTTTGCACCTTCCCCACTTGTGTGCATGTGCAGTCTCTCTCTCTCTCAAAAAAATATTTCTACAATATTATATCTTGCAGAAGTTTAACATCAATCTTGAAAAAGTGTAATGATATACTGTGAAAGTTTAGGCAGAAAACAATCAAACCTCTCTTTGTGTTTAAAGCAGGAATATGACATTATCCACTCAAGAGAGAAGCCTTGAATGGCCTGGTTAAAATGACTTTCTCTTTGTTTCTTCTTTGTCTCAACTAATTGTTTTATAGTACATCTGCTTTTATCACATTTTTTTCTCTGCACTATTTTATGGCCCTTGGTAACATTTATTTAATTCGAGATCTTCCAAGTATATGGTGACATATCAAAGGATAGGGAGAAGATAAGGATGAGGTGGACACTCACAACTTTTCTCACTGGAGGTTGTTATATGGTAGGACAGTATAGCATTGTCAGAAGAATGGAGAAGATATTATATTAGACCAACATTCATCAATATAATGTTGGGAAAAAATTTCTCTTCCAAGTTAGATTTGTACTGGGACATTTCCTCTCTCTTCTGAGTTGATGAGAACTATGTGGTCCAGAAAATCTAATTCTCTCCTCTTTGAAGTTATTCTAGACTCCAATTATCCATGTTGGGGAGGATGAATCCTAATAAGAATAACATACTTGGTTATATATTTTTTATCATAATTAAGGATAATTCTGCTGGAAGCATTTTTATTCCTTTTTTTGTTGTCAGAAAGATTTGCAAGAGTTCAGTGATGACTCAGATTTATTGTTTATATAACTATCTTCCTTATTTTTTCATTGGGATCTGCAGTGAGAAAGCTAGGAGAATGGGAGTTGTATGTGAAGCTCTTTATCTGGGATCTAGGGATAGGGTATGTTATTTATATCTCCAACCAATATTTCTGGGTTTCCTGCCAGAAATTAATTTTCCCCAATATTTTTTTCTTTATCGAGTAAAATGAAAGATGAACAGGTTCTGTCTTCCTCCTATATTGATATAATTAGACATCACAGTAGGATATTGGAGAAAAATGATTGCCATCCTCTTGCTCATATGTTTTTTTAAAGTTTATTTATTTTGAGACAGAGAGCGAGAGAATGAGGGAGGGGTACAGAGAGAGGGAGAGAGGGAGAGAGGGAATCCCAGGTAGGCTCCATGATGTCAGCACAGAGCCCAAAGCGGGACTTGATGCTGTGAACCGTGAGACTTTGACCTGAGCGAAAACTAAGAGTCAGACACTTAACCAACTGAGCCACCCAGGTGCCCTGATCATATGTTACTTATAGAATTCTCACCCAGTGCTGCATTGTGAGAAGGGCATGTGGTTGGTCCACTGATGGTCTAATGATTTTGATTCATTCTCAGGTCTCCTCCTTTTCTTAATTCTTTCCTTATTACCCTTCATCAACTATGTGATCACATAACATGATCTAGACATCTAAAATATTTGAGCACACAACCCCAAACACATATTTTATTTTCATTATAAGATTATATATATATATATGTATATATACATACATATGTCTATATTTTATAATATTAAAGAAGCAAAAGATAAATCTAAATAGAAATAGAAGTTCTAATAACTTCTTATGTATATAAAGCACACAAACACAATGGGGTCCAAGGAATAGTTCTTGGTATCCAAATTCCAAAAAGACCCTGGGTTATGTGCATACTGTGGCTAATGAAAACGTTACCCATGGTAGGCCCTCCAACTTATATAATTTCCACTGAGACTCATGGCAGTTTTACATATACATTTATAAGGGGAGACTCAAACACTACTACTGTTCTATATCTAAGGGGCTAAAGTACTTTCAGGAAAGACTGTTTAATCTTCTTGTGTTTGAAAAACATAAAATGAGGTGATGACTGGCAAATGAGAGCAAGCCTGTTTAATATTAAGATTATGACGTAAATTGACAAAAGCTCAAGCATTCCAAGTCCAAGTTGCTAGGCACCTTCTTCTTGCTCCCATCTGAGTATAATGATGTATTGTCAGCCTTAGCTGAGGTACAAAAGGGTTATTGGACCTTGGAGTCCATCTGCTCCCTGTGCAAAGGAAACAATTGAACTAATACTGCTTTCTCTTTTCCTTGGTTTCTTGCCACCTTAATTATAGTTCATCTGGGCTATATGTGTACTTGCTGCTTTGAGTAGAACATTTTCCAGAACTCTAAGAAAGCAGAGTGAAAGCTCAGGTAAGGGAATTGAAGCAGTTTGCAGTTAAGGATTGGGGGAGGGTGTTCTCTGATGAGTCATCCAAGCAATCAAAGCAACAGCACATGGTATCCACAATTCATGTTGCCTCGATACTCACTATTGCCGGACTATTTTCACCGAGTTTTAAATTCAACATTGGTCTTGGTTTTTATTTTTAAATGTTTTGTGAGGGTGTGTATGTATGTTTTTTCTCAAGACTGGTATATCAGGAGTTATTCCTTTAAATGGCAGGAATAAGATATGAGCCATCCTATCTTCCATTTTTATTTGCCTATAATTTTTTAGATTAGTAGTCATCTTCCTGTTTCCTGCTGGGGGACACCTGGAAGATGTCTTGATGCACAAAGTGAGATAGGTATACCAGGCAATCAGGTCCTGTGGCTTGGATAAAATAGATTCTGGTGATGCAAATCTCCTGTGAGTTAATGTAACTAATTCTTTGTACCATCAATTTGAGACAGGTTACTGTACCACAAATAAAAATTGCTGCTCTAAGAGTAAAATTCTGGTAATTCAAGGAAGACTTTGCAAGAGTCTTTCCTTATCTATTTATAAATGTTTTCACTGTGTCCAGAGTGGCTTTTCCTTACTCTGTGCAACTAAGGACTCTTGAGAAGGCTTTGGACAATCTTTTCCTTAAAACAGAGCTTCTTGTTGCATTAGCTCCATCCTCCCCAACCTGCTGCCCATAGTATCAAAAATACTAATGTTTGGATCTGATTTTGTGTTGTGTGAGCTCTAAGAAATTTTGATTCCTTTAAATAGGAATGTAGTCGAAAAATGTGAACAAGCTATTTGCAATGAATATAGGTAATAATACCTTCACTCTGCTCATTGTTGGTAGGTCTGACTACATTATTTTATGGCTAAAATTTTTTTATTAGTAAATTTATTGTTTAAGATTCATTTTTTCTCAAGAAAATTAAAAAAAAATTGAACTTGAACTTGAAACTTGTCAATAGCAATTGGATTGCTTATAATAGCCAACAGTATATGAAGGCTCTGGTTCGCATTTGGTTTTAAGAGTGCTGCTTATGTGCCAGATGATTGAAATGATGCAATGGGAATAAATTAGTAGTTTCCCATACTGTCAGCTCATAAGAATCACCTGGGCCTCATCCTCAGGTGATTTGGATTGGAAAAAGAGGGAGGCAAGAAGTTTGTCTTTGATTAGTCCAGGTGATTCTGAGATTCAAACAGATATGGAAACCTCTGGAGGGATGGTAAATATTTTCTCCTTCTAGTTCTAAAATTCATGACTATTCTCTATTTCTTATTTCAAAATAATAAATATTTAGAGCTAGAAAGCATCTTAGAGCACATTTGGCCTGAACTTCTCATTAAAAATAAAATATTTTTACTCATTCTGCCACCAGTCTCCCCTCTGGTAACCATCAGTTCTCAATAGTTAAGAGTCTGTTTTTTGGCTTCTCTCTTTTTTTTCTCTTGCTTGTTTGTTTTGCTTCTTAAACTCCACATATAAGTGAAATCATATGGTATTTGTCTCTGATTGACTTGTTTCATGTAGCATGGTACTCTCCAGCTCCATTCATGTCATTACAAATGGTAAGATTTCATTCTTTTTTTTATGGCTGAGTAATATTCCAGTGTGCATGTGTGTGTCTGTGTACCACATCTTCTTTATCCATTCATCTATCAATGTATACTTGGTTGCTTCCATAATTTAGCTATTGTAAATAATGCTGCTATAAACATAGGGGTGCACTTATCCCTTTGACATAGTGTTTTTGTACTTTTTAGGTAAATACCCAGTAGTGTGATTATTGGATTGTAGAGTAGTTCCTTTTTAATTTTTTTTTAGGAATATCTATACTATTTTCTGCAGTGGCTGCACCAGTTTGCATTCCCACCAACAGTGCATGAGGGTTCCTTTTTCTCCACAACCTTGCCAACACCTGTTATATCCTGTGTTGTTAATTTTAGCCATTCTGACAGGTGTGAGGTGATAGCTTATTATAGTTTTGATTTGCATTTTCCTGTTGGGGGAAATAGGTGATGGGGATTAAGGAGTGCACTTGTTTTTTTTTGAAGGCTCAACACCCAATATGGGCTTGAACTCATAACCCTGAGACCAAGAGTTGCATGCTCTACCGACTGAGCCACGCATGCAACCCAGGAGTGCACTTGTTGCAGTGAGCACTGGAATTGTTGAATCACTTTATTGCACACCTGAAACTAACATAACACTGTATGTTAACTATACTGGAAGTAAAATAAAATAGCAAGTGCAAAAATGGAAAAGTAGTGGTCAAAAGCAAAAGCTTAAAACTCAAAAATTTCCAACTTTTTTCTTTTTTAGAGAGAGAGAGCATGAAAGCAGGGGAGAGGGGCAGAGGGAGAGAGAGAGAATCTCAAGCAGGCTCCACACAGTGTGGAGCCTGACACGGGGCTTGATCCCACGATGGTGAGATCATGACCTGACCCGATATCAAGAGTAGGATGCTTAACCAACTGAGGCACTCAGGCGCCCAAAACTTTCCAACTTTAAAATAAAATTTTGCAAAAGTTAAAAAAAAAGTGAACCTTAATTTCTTTTTTTTTTAATTTTTTTATTTAAAAAAAATTTTTTTTTCCAACGTTTATTTATTTTTGGGACAGAGAGAGACAGAGCATGAACGGGCGAGGGGCAGAGAGAGAGGGAGACACAGAATCGGAAACAGGCTCCAGGCTCTGAGCCATCAGCCCAGAGCCCGATGTGGGGCTCGAACTCATGGACCGCGAGATCGTGACCTGGCTGAAGTCGGACGCTTAACCGACTGCGCCACCCAGGCGCCCCTTAATTTCTTAAAAATATAAAATATTTTTAGAATTATTTATAGAAAATTTGGAAAATGGACATAAAAAAGAAAAAAGAAAATAAAAATTGTTACCTCCATTCTCACCACTCTCTACACATTATTATTATAACTTTTAAATTTGAGTATCTTTGACAATTTACATTAGTGTCAGTTGTGCAACATAGTGATTCATCTTCTCTATATGTTATGCTATGTTCACAACATAATTATTATTTATACATTAGCAATTTTCCTTCCTTGTTCTTAAATATATATTTCTTTAAAAAATGGGAGTGCACTATACATATATGAATGTAGTATGTCTCTAATCTGCTATTTCACTTAATATATTTGGGAACATTTTTCATGTTATTGGTTCTTTAGGATCACAGAGTTTGGGGCACCTGGGTGGCTCAGGTCATGGTCTTGTCTGACTTTGGTTCAGGTCATGATCTTGTGAGTCTGAGCCCTGTGTCAGGCTCTGTGCGGACAGCTCAAAGTCTGGAGTCTGCTTTGGATTCTGTGTCTCCCTCTGTGTCTCCCTCTTTCTGTCCCTCCCCTGCTCACACTCTGTCTCTCTCTCAAAAATAAATAAACATAAAAAAATTAAAAAAAAAAACAGAGTCAATGGCTTGTCTTTAACATAATCATTTCAATGAATGCCCTATTTTTGGTCAGTTAGGTTGTTTTCCATTTTTTTTCCTATTAGAAATGATGCTGAGATTAACACCCTGATTGAAAATTCTTTGTGTACATCCTCAATAATTTTCTTAGGGTAATTTCTCAGAAGATGAAGTTCTAGAAGTATAGTGTAATAGTTTGCAGCATGGACTCTGAACCATACAGCCTGGGTTTTTATCCAACTATTGATTTTGTAAAGTTGGGCAAATTTTAGTGTCTTGGTTCCCTGATATGTAAAATGTAGGTAAGTATTAGTACAACCTTACAGAATTTTTGTGAGTATTAAATGAGCAAATCTACTTAGAGCACATCAGACAGCATATGGAACTGAGTAGGAGTTCAATATTGGCCATTATTCTGGCATTAAGGCGAAGTACATTGGGAATCTTCTGGTTTTTGAGAGTTATTGCCACTGTACTTACAAAATTGTTAGAGAATTATTGCCATACTTTTCCCTCCAGAAAAGCTGTAGAATCAGTGCTCCCACTAGAAATGTTTATAGTCCATTTCCCTGCATCCGCACCAATACTGCCACCCTTTTTTCATTTATAGAGGAAGAAAAGTGAGGTTCAGTGGGATCAAATTCCTTAGCACTGGTCTCATTGTCAGGCATGGACAGATTTGGGACTGTAATACAGCTCTAGAGCGCCACAAACCTGTCCTTATCACAAGTCTCAATTAAGAATTTTACATTTGTACATATTAATGTACAGTATGTTGATTTGTAGGATTGGTTGGAATTAAGCCTTTTTTTCCCCCTCCAGATACAATGTGACCGTGGGAGCACTGGACAAGAAAGGGAGTCATTCTCCAGTGTACTGTGTAGCTAATTGATTGTAACTTACACTTTCCCCCATCAGAAGTAGAAAATGGCATTTATAAATATGTGTGGAAAAAAAACTCGCTGAAAATGTGTAAGACCCCAACATTTTGTTCTCGGAGACTGAAATAAAAGTTGGTCTTATCAATGGGTCACTAGAGGGCACTGTGACCCTTCAAGTTTTCAAGTTGTACTGTTTGGAAAAGAAATTCTGCACTGTTTTTGATTTTAGGGAAGATTTTTGCTGGCATCCAAAAGAGTGAAATCAAATATGAAGAGTGTGAGAGGTACACAGAAATTGATACAAGACTGTGTATGAGCTGATCAGGAGGTTACCTTTTTTGGTTACAGGAAAATCCAAGTTTTAGTAGCTTTTAAAATATGAAAATGGTATGTTTTGATCTACCTTCCTTTCATTGCACGACAGTGTTCTGGTCTTGAGACTTCTCATTGTTTTTCCCCTCTGGAAATATTTTATGTTACTGTTGTAGCTGTGAGTGTCACCACATGGCATAAACCAGTACTTTGGAAATATGAATTTATATTGTAGTGATTTTAAAGCATGTTAGTTATTATATAACAATTTTTCCCCCACAAACTGACCTGGGTCTTTAGTAGGTACGTTAGAATTCATCTGAAATAGCTTCAATGGCATCCTTATTTTTACTTCTTTAAATCCTGTGCTGAAGAGAAAGCTCTTCTTCCACTTGATTTTTCCACTCGATTGCAAAGCCTGGGATTAAGTTAACAAAATTGGTTAGCAGCATTGCTTTGCCCTTCAAAGTAACTTTCCTGAAGGACTTCCTACTGAGTAATGCATCAAGAAGTATCCTTGTTAACAATTTAAACTATGCTTTCCATTCACACAACATAAAAACCCAAGAACATTTGAAGTTAATTTGATAAAGTTGCAAATGATTTACCAAATTTTTTCTATTGTATGTTTGTCATCGTGTAGTAGGTTGTTTAGAGAAAAAAAATCCACACATCATTAAGTTTGAGTTTGTTCTGGCCTTATTAAAGGGACATGGTTTAAATAAAGAATGGTTTTATACAGTCTTCAACAATCAGATGCTGGGTTCTTTCTTTTTTCCAATAAATAAATACATACATACAATAAAACAAAGACCCTTAATAGTATATTTAAAATATAAGATACTTCAAAGTATATTTAAAAAATAAAAGAAAGGCTCTTTCTGTTCCTGCTCCTATCTGGAAAATAATAGATTAAAAGTTATCTGTTCAAACTGATTTCCTTATGTTTCCTAACCAAACTCACCTTCCAAAACAGTTCGCCTCCCTCATCCCCTCCACATTCCCCTCATCTCAATTCAGAATTTATGTTGGGAAGATTCTTTAATTCTTTCCCTTCCTTCCTCCCTCTCTTTCTCTTTCCCTCTCTCAATAATCACTCTAACATGCTGCAGGACTCTATGTCCAATTGTATATATATTTATTTCCTCATTTCTAGAGTGAAATTTTCTTTTTTTTATGTTTATTTATTTATTGAAAGAGAGAGACAGAGAGAGAGAGACAGAGAGAGAGAGAGAGACAGACAGACAGAGAGAATCCCAAGCAGCCTCTGCACTGACAGTGATAGCTGTCACCAATTGTGAGGCCATTACTGGGCAGAAATCAAGAGTCTGGCGCTTACTCCACTGAGCCACCCAGGCCTCTGGAAGAATACTTTCTAAAAATAGCCAAACCTTGTCATATAGCATGTTACCTTACCTTGGGTTCAAATCACCTTTCTGCGTATGGTTCATTCCTTTTACTGTCAAGCAGAACATTTTAAACAGTCGTGACAAGTCTTCCCCCCAGTATCAGTATTATAGTTTCCCTTACGGAAAGTGAGATCAACAGTGAGTGTGTGTTATGCTCTTTGTTTCCTGGATTAGAAGAGCACGAGAAACTGGCAGTGAAATTAGTCGCCAGTTTAGCTTTTTATAGGACTATATACATTTGGGGCTCACTACTTTAAGTATCAGTTTTTTTCCCTGCCATGGCACTGATCAAATCTGTTTCTGTTTCCTTTCCACAGCATGGTAATCACAGCTAACATTATTTAACACCAGTATTTCAGGCAGGCTAAAACCCTACATACACAGTATAGGGTGCATCCAGGCTAGGTCTCATCACCCTCTATTGGCCTAAGCAATATTGGCAACCTGTTCTTTTGGAATTCAAAATGGAACCTATTTCCAGAGAGGTTATCTTGCTGGCAGTAACTGAGAATTATCCAGCTGTCTGGAACCATTAGGATGACCCTAGGACTCCCATAATTACACTTTAAAAATATTTTGGGGAAGATATTATATAAGTTGAAAATATGTGATGAAGAATCTTGTACATATTAAACTCTTGTTTTTTCAACCCTCCGAAATTAATGTTTCCCTGCAGTCATTTCACTATTACCGTTGTTGAGTAAGGGAGAATTGCTGCCTTGGGAAGAAGAAGATGGATGGAAGGGAAGTCTAAGTCAGGGCAAGTAAACACAAAATCAGGCGGGGGCTGAGGAAGCGAATGGTCAGAGGCGTGTCGGAGTTTAGTCCACGGTGGGAGGGGGTGATAAAAAGCGGGGGAAACTTGGCGCTCACTCCCAGGAAACCTGAGGGTAGCCACGGGAACCAGGAAATACCTCACGGTGCCCAAAAGGCAGTGACTGCCACGCGGCCTGTGCGTCCTAGGTTCAGGCACCAGGGTAGCACTGCGCAGGCCCGAGCCTCGCCGGCGCCTCAAGAGGGAAGGCGGGGGTCTGCGCAGGCCGGTGGCGGAGGCAGTGCTGCGCGGCTGAGCTGCGCAGTGCACCAGCCTAGTCTGGGGGCGGCAGGATCCGCTGTAGGAAAGTCCAGACTGGATAGAGGACGTCCGGGGGTCACCCGTCGCACCTTGGGGACCCATGTGGGGTCCAGATGCCCGGTGAGCCCGGTATGTCCTCGGTGGGTTCTGGAGGACAGAGGCCGAGGTCTGGGGATAGCGGGGGAGGTGCAGTTTGCTGAGCTCTGCGGCCTCCATTTTGGAGAGCAGGGCCTAAGAAAATCCTTTAACAATCTGCCATTACCCAAAGAGGCCAAGACTACCTGGAAGTTACTGTTCTGCCCTGGAATTGTGTTCTACAGTCGGAGGGAGAGGAGTAACCTTGATCGACAGGTTTACTTTCTAACTCCAGTCAGAGTGGGGACTTGAGCGCCACCTTACAGCAATGAAATGGAAAAGACAGCCACATTTTACTAAAGGCGAGTGTAGCGTGTACTTTTTCAATCTTACAAAGCAGTTTGTGTTAAAAAAGATAGAAAAGTAGAATGAAAAAGTAAAAAAAAAAAAAAAAAAAAAAAGCTTAATGTAGGGGGGAAAACCCCTCCATATTTGGTATACATTCTTGAAGAAAGTACACAATTGTATCACAAAATTGGGGTCATACTGTATATGCAATTCCCTGACCCAATTTTTATACTTAATGCTTTTTTTTGAGTGTTTTCTCAGATCTTCAAGTATTTAATGGCTGTAACTTGACTGCACTCTTCACCTTCCTCTTCCTTTTTCTCCAATGTTTCTCCTGGCCCCTTTTACTGCCACAACTGTCTCCTTTATATCCCTCTTGGGGGCATCAGGCTTCCTCTTTTCCAGTCATGCCTGTATTTTGGGGAGCTTTTTAAATAATGCAGGCACCTTTAAGTACTCAGAGACTTTGTTGCCCTGTATATACTCTGCTCCATTTATGAATTAGTGCCTCATATATAAATTGAATTGGAATTAGGAAACAATGGGCAGACTGACCCCTAGTTCCATATATTGGGAATGTATTTGAGAACTAATATGAGGAATTTTACCAGAAAAAATGTCCATAATCATCACAAACTGTATTCTGTAATCTTCCAGCCAAGTCATAAATTAATTCTTGATAGGGAGGTTAGCCTTGTGGGGATTAAAAAATCATGACTATGGGGTGCCTGGGTGGCTCCGTTGGTTAAATGTCTGACTTGGGCTCAGGTCATGATCTCTCGGTTTGTGGGTTGGAGTCCTGCTTTGGACACTGTGCTGACAGCCTGGAGCCTGCTTTGGATTCTGTGTCTTCTCTCTCCCTCTGCCCTTCCTCTGCACACTTGTGCGCGCTCTCTCTTTCTCAAAAATAAACATTAAAAAAATCATGACTATGGGGCACCTGGTTCAGTCAGTTAAGTATCCAACTTTGGCTCACCTTTGGTGAATTTGAGCACACTCATTGGGCTTTCTGCTGTTAGCACAGAGCCTGCTTGAGATCCTCTGTTTCTCTCCCTCTCTCTCTCTCTCTGCCCCTCCTCTCACACGTGCTCTCTGTCACGAATAAGTAAACATTAAAAAAAAAAAATCATGACTATGGAAAATGCCCCCACAATTGTAGGGACATACTCCTCTGAAAATTGCTTTTTCCCACCTGTATACAGAAGGCAGTTTCCTTTATGTGTGGGAATTTTATTATTACTAGTTTTTGGGAAATTGTGGGTCTGTTTTCATCTTCTGTCCTTCACTTACGACACCTGCAACTTTATTCTCTTCAGCTATGACTGGCATATATTTATATCAGTTGGCATTTTCTAATCTTGGGAAGTTTTATGTGTTTGTTTGTTTGTTTTTTAAACCAAGGTAACTTTAGTTTCTACCTTGACCTTAATCTATGTGAAGAAATGGGTCTAGAATGAATGAATGACTAGCCACATTTAGTGGTAATGTAAGAAGAGCTCCAGTTTAGTTATTTTTGTGTTTTAAAAAATGAAGATACCTGGCTTTAGGTTTGATTTGATTATTTAAATAACCAAAGAGTTTATAAAAAGTTTTTGAAATTACTTTTTGAAGAATAAAGCAGACACTGAAAAGGGAAACGTGTCATTCCCCTTACCACCCATCTCAGAGTTCACTCATCCCTTAACATACCCAGCAGAATCCAAAATTTGTCAATTTCTCTAAAATTAAAGGGAAATAATTTTGGGGTTGAAATCTTGAGCCATGATTACCTGCTGGGCATATATGAAAATAGAAAGATAACTTTAGAAATAACTAGAGGGAATGGTTTATTTTAGAAACATTTTAAGCTGAGGCATAATGATATATATAATATATACATAATGTATATTATAATTATATTAGGCATATTATTATATAATACAGTATATATTGTATTATTGCCTTTTAACTTCCCTGGCAAAGGTAGAGGTGTGTTGTGGTTTCTATTAGGTTCAGTAAAATAGGTAAAATTATTCTCAGACTGAGGCTTTAAGTATTATAAATTACATTATAGAGGTCATCTGTTAGAGCCATATTACCAGGCTTAGCTCAAGGAAAGAAAATTATTTTATAGTAATTAGGAATTTGGAACCATGGTACCCAGGCTGAGAGCACTGGATAAAAAGAACTGGAAGAGAATTAATTCAGCTAAAGAGAATTAATTCAGTTTAGGCTGAGAAGACGCTTAGGATAAGCAGCCTCTGGCTATCCCAGTTTAAGCTTTATGCATTAGGGGCAAAGTATATGTGTTTTACCTGAATTCATTACTAAACATGATTGGTTAAAGAATAGATATAATGCTACATCTGTCAAACATGGAATAAAGGTATGCTTTTTCTGGGGGGCCCTCCCATATACAAAGGTGCAATTTTCACTTTATGATGCTAGATGGGTTATGAGAAGAAATTGTAACAAAAAGAGGCGGTTCTATAAATAATATTGATACAGGATTAAATGGAAAAAAACCCTGCAATATATTGCAAATATAAAGAAACCATATGTAGAGAAAACTGCACAAAAAATTATAATAATGTGAGAAGGGAAGTTAAGATTGAAAAGGAAAGTTAAGGTTAATAGTAACTTTCACCCTGAGGCCAACACAGTCCCTTTTCTTCTATACCATTGGGTTTCTGTACATGCATTTTAAGAGAGATGTTTGGATCTGGGTTACATAATCCATTGTTCTTTGCTCCAGTACATTATGTTGCATCTTTGGAGATTTCCTCTCAGCTTCTCCGTAAAAAGAATTGTTCTTAAAAACTTTACTGCATGGAGCCATGCTTCAGCTAGTGCAATATTTCCATATTAACCTTTCTGATAAGCAGAGCCTACATTGAACGTAAGTTTAATGCAAATTGGGAAGAAAAGGAAATAATAATGAGGCTTATTCAGTCTTGTATAAGTTTTGCCTGAGGAAAAGTGATGCAAATTACTATTATTATTTTTTAGGTGCTTGCTCTTGCTGGGTCACTCTCTCACTTTGTGGAAGATAGTTACCCCATCAGCATAATGAAAGTCTGATTGACCAAGGGCTAGTCAATATACAGCATTTTCTCTTTATTTATACTGTTAAGATTGAAAAACAAATTAAGTGAAAGGAGTCATATTTGTGGAATATAACATTAAAATTTTTTTAATGTTTGTTTATTTTTGAGAGAGAAAGAGGGAGAGTTAGAGTGTGAGTGGGGGGAGGGGCAGAGAGAGAGAGAGGGAGACACAGTACTCCATGCAGCTCCCGTCTGTGCTAACAGCTCAAAGCCTGACGGGCTTGAACCCCCAAACCATGAGATCATGACCTGAGCTGAAGTCGGATGCATAATTGACTGAGCCACCCTGGTGCCCCAATCAGTCTTTTTAAACCTTTTTTGCTTGACAACAATTATGAGTAACTTTTTCCTCCACTCAACAACCATTTATCTGATTCTCTGACACCAACTGGTTGTACTACAAGTCAATTCAGTAGTGACACTACCATAGTTAGGTGCAGACCCCACATATCAAGGGCTCAGTTTCATAAGACTGCCCCACTTCAAATGACAGTCACAAGTCCCAGGTTGCCACCTATAATTATGACAACTCTGCTATATATTTGGGGTTCCTACAACTCAAAAACTCAAAAAACACTTTACTTACTGATTTATTATAAAAATGCATAGGGCAAGATATAAGTGGGGCGCATGGAGCTTGCATATCACCCTCTGAGCACCTTGATGTGTTCATTAACCCAGATGCTTTCTGAATCTTATCATTAGGAATTTTCATTGTTTGATTAAATCATTACCTCTTGGTGATGAACTCAATCTGTAGCCCTTCTCCACTCCCTAGAGTTTAAGGAATGGGGCTGAAAATTCCAGTCCTCTAACCTTGCCCTGGTCTTTCCGGTGACCGGCACCCATCCTGAAACTATCTAGCAGCCCACCAAGAGTGGCCTCAATTGAAGAAAAGATGCTCCTATTACCCAGGAAATTCCAAGGGACATAGGAGCTTTGTGTCAGGAACCAGGGATAAAGAACAAATATGAAAACAGAAGATGATCTTATCCCTACCATGCAGGAAATTACAGAGGTTTTAGGAGCTCTGTTTAAGGAACTGTGGGCAAAGACCAAATATATGTTTACTTTTTTAATCACATTCTCCCCTTATAATTTTTTATCATAGGAGAAATATTGTCCTTCCTTCTCACCCATTACGTGTTAATTATATTTAAGTATCTGGCATATCCCCATAGAGCTTCTTCACTAAGAAATATTTTCCTGAAAATTCCAATAAAAGGAGTGGAAAAGAGAAGCTTCCTCATAAAGATTATGTTATTTTTTCTTTCCTTATAATCTTGGCACATGCTGTTTTGTGTAGGGTATGATAATGTCCACAAAAGTCTTGTGATTTGATATAAATATCATAAGTTACAAGGGATAATTATAAAAAGAACTGGTCTAACACTAAAATAGGCATTTAACGTACTTCATTAACTCATTGAATTCTCATAACAATTTTGTGAGTTAGGAACTATTATTTTTATTTTAAAGTCAAGAAATTTGAGTTGAGAATTCTGTAAATTATATAAAGTCACATAGCTAGTGGGTGGGAGAGGCAGGTCTGAACTAAGGTCATATGTACTAATAAAGACTACAAGCTGATTTTCCTTTATTATTTTTTTAATTTTTTAAACATTTATTCATTTTTGAGAGAGAGACAGAGTACAAGCAGAGGAGGGGCAGAGAGAGAGAGAGAGAGAGAGAGGGAGAGGGAGACACAGAATCTGAAGCAGGCTCCAGGCCCTGAGCTGTCAGCACAGAGCCATATGCAGGGCTGGAACTCACAAACTGTGAGATCATCACCTAAGCAGAAGTTGGACGCTTAACCAACTGAGCCACCCAGGCGCCCCTGATTTTCCTTTGTTAACATCACTGATGTAAATCTCCCTATTCTCCGTTCTCACTGCTCCAAATGTAGTTCAGTCCATCATCAACTTGGACTAGGCTACTTTAAGTGATTTCTCTTACATTCGTTCATATGTCTCCAATCTAAGATCTGATAATGTTACTTGTCAATTAAAAACCCTTCTCTGACTTCTTGTTTACTACATCTCATGGTACAAACTTCTCTCCCAATATTCATTTCATTCTCCTTACTACCTCCTCCCCTTAGGTTCTTTGCTAGCAGAACATAGGTTTTGTTTGTAGTGTGGTAACTACATGCCTACTCCAGTGGCTGGTCACAAACTGGAAACACAAGAAACACAAGCCAGTGTTTCTTGATGGAGGTGTTTTGGTGTTCTGAACAGTACAAATCTCCATTGTAGGAGATTGTTTTCTGCATTTCAGTGTTTCTGGCGTCTTTGTCCTCGAGGCATGAGATGCTAGTCATGCCATTGGCTTCTCTCCACCATTGTGATGATCAAAATGTCTTCACACATATTAACACATTCCCTTGGGGGTGAGGGAGAACCACAGGTCTAAGCTAATCATGGTATTCCTGCCCCCTACTCTCAGATTCCCTCCTAGCTAATTGTAGCCATGTGATCCTCTTTGGGGTTTTGAGGTCCAAGGGAAGTCAGTTGCAGGGTTTTCAGGGAGAGCTTTTTGTTTTCTTAATTGAAAGGACAGATGGAGGTATTGATGCTCCTGTCTTTCTTCTTCCTGACCTGCATGAGGGACTAGAGCAAAAGTTGTAGAATCCATTTTGCAACAAGCCAATATGCCAAGAGTAGTGGAGTAGAAAGATTGAAGGGCCTGAATCTTAGCACACTGGCCTCTTTATCTCTTTGTAATTTATATCTTAATCTTGTACATTATGAAATGCTCACTAGGATGTTACTGTCTGTCACCAAAGTTGTTACAGTATTATTGACTATATTCCCTTGCTGTACCTTTCATCCCCATGACTCATTCATTCCACAGCTGGAAGTTCACACCTCTTAATCCCTTTTGCCCATCTTGCCCATCTCTCCACCCCCACCCCCTTCCGGCAGCTACTTAAATAGATTTTGAGAGGAAGAATTGTTTTACTTGGAATTATGAACTGTGTCATACTTGGTATCTAATACAGTATGTATCAGTTTAGAACAAATTAAAACATTGGATAATTCTTGCTTGAGGATATAGCATTCCTTTAGACTCACATTTCTGGCTCATTGTGTCCTTTCAGTTGTGACATCATTTTAAGGGACTATAATGTTCATGTCTGTAGTTAAACATGTCACCCTCTCAGTAACTTGGCTCCGGACAACTTCACTTCCATTCTGTTTCTTCACCCTTTTCTATGGCTACACCCTGGACTTTGTCATAACCTAATACTTCTTCCTTAGAAGTAATCAGCCATCCTTCCTATTCTTGCATTAGTCCTATTTCACTAGTCTTTTCTTTTTTTTCTTTTCTATCTTTCTATCTTTCTTTCTGCATATAGGGATCTTTAGTCCTTGACTCATCAGCATTCTTTATTGGTCACTTCCTATCTTTCTGTCTTATCTAGTTTAATTTCTATGGTTCATCATTTTAACCACCCTTAAGCAGTTCCTTAAACTTCCTTACATTTTACATATCTTGGCAATCTTTTTATGTTATTTCTTTAGTTCTACCCAGACATTCTTTAAAAAATTGTCCACTCTCCTTTGACTCCAGCTATTTATCCCCTCCCCCAACCATTCCTTTCTTAACAGATAAACATATATTCTGCCACAAAGAAAACTATACTGTACCCTTCTTTTACTCATTCCCTCCTGTTATAATTCAGAAAGGATCCTTTCTTTTGTTTAAGTATAATCTCTGCACATGAGCTCTGGATCTCATATGCTGCCATCTTCTCAGGAACCTTGCTCTATAAATTATTTCCTTTCTCCTGATATGTTGTATTAGAATTTAAATATGGCATAAGTTGCTCCCAAATTTTAAATATACTTGTATATCTCTCATCCCTTTCTGGATCCCTTTGCTGTCTTTCCACTACCTTTCAGTCATACTTTTGGAAAGACTTGCCTACGCTTTTTGTTTCCACTCTAACCTATTACTTCCCAACTAGTTGTATTCCTTCACTCTGCTGGTTCCTTAGCTTGACTGAAACGCCTCTCCAAGTCACTAGTAACCTTGTGAAAGCCAAGAGGCATGCCTCAATCCTTATGTTATTTGGCCTCTTTCTTGTATTTGACACTTTTTATCCTGACACACTTTCTTCCTTTGACTCCATGATATTTTATGCAGAAGTTTCCCTTGCTTTTCTGGGTGTTCTTTCCTATTCGTATTTGCAGGATTGCTTGAGGAGTGGCTCCGACAGCCTTCTCGTTTCATTCTGTGGTTCTTTTACTAGATCATCTGTTCCCATGACTTAAAATACAGACCAGATGCTGATGATTCCCAAGTGGTTGATTCCTTCTCAACAATCAGTTTTTAACTCCAAACCAATAGATCCAATTGCCTATCAGATGTTTTCACTTGGCTATCATACAGGTATTTCAAAACAACACATCATCTCTTCCCACAAGCTTGCTTATCCTTTGTTATTTCCAATCTCATTAAATGGTATCATCTAGTTATTCAAAGGAGAAACTTGAAAAACACCTTTGACTTCTCTTTTCCCCTTATTTTTCATATCTAAACATAATTGGATCCTGTTTGTTCCACCTTCTAAATATTTCTCTGATCTGGCAACTTTTCTCTATTCCTGTTGCTATTTTCCTAGTTGAAGTTGACATTTAGCTGTCATCTGGATAAATGCGAGAGCTTTCTATTTCATCTTCATGCCTTAATCTTTCCTTTTTTAAAATCTATTCAAATGCACTTATTATTATTCACCTGGTTAAAATCCCTCAGGAACTTCTAGTTGCTCTTCTGGCCTAAACTTTTAGGATGGCTTTTAAGGTTCTACTTCTTTATACTCGTCACTAACCATTTAACCTTTTTTATTCTAATCACTAGACGAATTAAAGTTCTCTCCATTCAGGGGTGCCTGGGTGGCTCAGTCAGTTAGGCGTCCGACTTCAGCTCGGGTCATGATCTCACGGTTGGTGGGTTCAAGCCCTGTGTCGGGCTGTGCACTGACAGCTCAGAGACTGATGTCTGCTTTGATTCTGTGTCTCCCTCTCTCTCCACCCCTCCCCCCACTCACTCTCTGCCTCTTGAAAATAAATAGATGTTAAAAAAAATTTTTTTTAAGTTCTTTTCACTCATTTTTCATTGTCATATTCTCTTTCACAATTTGGCAGTGTTCTTTTCTTCCTATTTTAATTTGTTTAACTCTCACTCATTTTCTAGATTTCATCTTAGATATCATTTTCTTTAGAAGGTCTGTTCCCAGGGTCCTAGGGCCCCCTGCATCTATGATGTCATGACATTTATAACAGTGTGTGTGTGTGTGTGTGTGTGTGTGTGTTTTCTGTATCATGGATTAGACTGTGAGCTCTGTAGGAGTTGTGACTAGGTCAGCATGGCACCCTAGGGTCTGGCACATGACATGGTAATAAGTAGACACTTAACACATGACAGAGTGAGTAAGTAAATGAGTGGGCAACTTTTAACTGATTAAATGTATGGAATGAGTGAAAGATTGGGACCAAAAAACAAACAAACAAACAAACAAAAAAACAAAAAAAAAAAAACACACTAACGTATGGATTTGAGGTCCAGATTGACTGATGTTGCCAATCATTGGGGAGTGGAACCCAGAAAGCAGAGCCATTTTGGGAGTGAGATAGCTGAAACGTTTATGTGGGGCTATCTGGTGAGCAGCTGAATATATAGGACTGGTTTCAAGAGTGGGAAATGAGCTAGAGACATTGATTGGAGGTCATCAGTCTATGAGTATGAGAGAGCCCAGGGAGGGGACGTATAGTGGGAAGAGAAGAGAGCAACTAGACCGATTATTTAGGAACATTGGCATTTATGAGGTGAGCAGAATAACAAGGAACCCACAAAGGTATCTGAGGGAAACCTGACAGCTTATGGGAAAGCACCCAACTTGGTGTCATGTAAGCAAATGGAAGAGATAGTTTCAAGGAGAGATAATTGGCAGTGTCAGATTTAGTTTTTTGTCATTCAACAAATTGAGTTTCTACAAAGGATGTAGTGGCAGGTGTTGTCTACCTTGCTTCACTGCAAGTTTCTTAAATGCAGGGATATTGTCTTATTTGTACTTTTAATCCTAGGATTTATCCCAGTATCTGATACCAAGTGGAATTCGATAAACAGGTGTTAATTGAACATAATGCATTTACTTTGGTCAAGCGATGGA
Source organism: Herpailurus yagouaroundi (assembly GCF_014898765.1). Classification (NCBI taxonomy): domain Eukaryota; kingdom Metazoa; phylum Chordata; class Mammalia; order Carnivora; family Felidae; genus Herpailurus; species Herpailurus yagouaroundi. Next base: position 59,544,404 of record NW_024412376.1, read on the forward strand.
CTTAAAATGTATGGCAACATAAGCATAAATAACTGATTTCTCTTTATTCTGTAAAAAATTTCTTTTAAATCATGCTTGGATTTCAAAGACATCTGGAAAGTGGAATGTAGTTAGGTACTTCCCATTGTACAATTTTATTTTTTTAAATGTTTATTTATATTTAGAGAGAGAGAGAGTGAGTAGGGGAGGGGCAGCAGAGGGAGAAAGAGAATCCCAAGCAGGCTCTGTGCTGTCAGTACAGAGCCTGATGTGGGTCCTGATCTCATGAACTGTGAGATTGTGACCTGAGCTGAAATCAAGAGTTGGATGCTTAACTGACTGAGCCACACCCCCTCCCCCCATCATTGTATAGTTTTAAAATGGGTCAACCTTAGGGAATATTTTCAATGTTTAGCATCCTTGGCTTTTCTGTTTTTCATTTCCCAGTTTCTTTGCTTTATTTTGCAGAGATAGCTAATTCTGTGTCTTAATCTGAGTAATAAAAAAGAGATCTGATAAAAATAGGTAATTCATAGGGGCGCCTGGGTGGCGCAGTCGGTTAAGTGTCCGACTTCAGCCAGGTCACGATCTCGCGGTCCGTGAGTTCGAGCCCCGCGTTGGGCTCTGGGCTAATGGCTCAGAGCCTGGAGCCTGTTTCCGATTCTGTGTCTCCCTCTCTCTCTGCCCCTCGCCCGTTCATGCTCTGTCTCTCTCTGTCCCAAAAATAAATAAATGTTGAAAAAAAAATAGGTAATTCATATTAAGTAGTATTGACTTAAAATGTTAAAAAGACCCAGGAATGCTTTCATCAAAAAATAAGACTACTATTAGGAGAGTATATTGCTTACTTATCAGTAGTGTAGAAGTAGTGGTGGTAGAGATGATAGGACAGCAGCTCTATTTTCTCAAATACAGAGCTTGCCCAATAGTCATGTGTGGAGAGAGCTCTGGTATCAAATAACATCTGTTTTGAATCCTTACTTTTTACTTACTAGGTAGGTGCCTTTGAATATATCCCAAACTTTCTGAGCTCTAAATTCCTCATCTGTAAAAGGATAATAAGCACTTCCCTGTGAACCTCTTGGGTTATCCAGAGGATCAAATGAGATTGAATATGTGCAGCTACTTTGCACATGAAAGACTATTATTCTTTGCAGGCACTGCATGAAAGTGTCTGATATAGTTGCATTGTGTTTTCCAGTCTTAGATTTCTACTATTTGGTTTGCTGTTTGAATACTCCAGAGTTGTAAAAAAGTTTAGTGGTATAATTGTAACATTATATAACATAATGTAATATAATTGTTTAGAGCTAGGAATACTATGGTGTAACGTAAGTATCTAGAGGTAGAAATACTGTGGGTAAGCAAATGCTTTAAGCCTCCTCTCTGCTTTTTTAAAAAATATAAACCAATAGCCTAGGACACAAACAGTCTTCCCAGTTTGTTCTTCCTGGAGACACCCAAACTCTTCAGAGAGCTGATTGGTGTTCATACTTCCCACACAGCTGCAGTTGAACCTGTACAATGACCTCCAGGGGATTGTCTTGGCTCCACTGTGTTGGATAATTGCCTATTTGGACAACTTTGCCTTGGATAATTTCCCTTTGTCCAATCGTGGGACTCATAAATCCATGCACAGGGGGACAGATTTCAGAAAATAGTATTTGGCCATAGATAGTTGCAATTTCAAGACCCTTTCAAAGGGTGATAATGACATATTTTCACTGGACAATGGAAGTCTTCAAACTTTGAAGATATATTCTGGGATCCAGATCATTTATGCACCACTGTAGAAAATGCATTGCTTATCCATCAACCTGTTTAAAAATGTTAAGGTCATGAATAAGAATGTTCCACAGCCCATAAAATACTTTTCTTGGAGTATAAGTTAACCGGGGGGAATATTATTATGTCGGAGTTCTACTCTGGTATTCAACGGAGATATAAAATGAGAGAGGAAAAGACTTTTTTCTTTCAAAGTATGTTTTCTTTATAATACTAAATGTTTAGAAAAGAAAGTGCACAGAAAGATTTGTTGTTTTCTATCCTTTATTCATCTCTTAATGTATTTATTTATTTTTGGCTTCACCATAGAAATTTGGATGAATGGCTTTAGTAGTTATCTCATCTGTAAAATCTGTTGGGCATAGTTTTGGTTATGTTTTCCAGAAAATACTGTGTGCTAAATGTGGGTCAGGAGCATTTAGGAAGGAGGATACAGCTGTATACTATTCCTATGAAAAGAAACATTGTCAAGAATCGTCAGAGAGATTTAGAGATGCTATCTGCAGGATTTCCAGATTTCAACAAAATTGTTTTACCCTGAATAATGGTAGGTTTAGTCTTAGCCAAAATGCAACTGGGCAATCTGTTACTTCCCATATGGAAAGCAACTGTTCAAGTAAATTATATAATTGTACATTACAACTTTGCTTCTGTCATACGTTATAAATTCAATTCTATCCCAAACTGAGACCATTGCATGATTGAGCCAAGTTTAGTGTTGCTTTAACCAGCCTTTCGTGTCGTAGTTGCATCCAGCAAAAAAAGTGACTTCTCTTTATAATTCTCTTACTTGGCTTCTTGGAAATACGAATTTTGCTTGGACCTGTCAGTGGATGTCACTTTTATCCTGATTTGGAGAACCTATTGAGGAGATTTTCTTGAGTTGCCTGTTGTGAAATGAGGAGCCTAATAGGAAAAGGTAATTAATTATTCTTTTGGATTAATTTTTATTTTCTTCCAAATGAGATTGTTAGTATTAAAATTTAGAGAATCTGTAAAACGTAAAAATTACTACATGGAGCCTTTTATTTTCTTACAATGGTGTTTTGCCATGAGAGAGCTGAGCTCATGGTCTCTCTGGGCTGGTGCTCATGAGGCATTATAGAATGTTCTCTGTTTTGTCATGTTGGCAAAGGAAATTACACCAGTGCCATGATTGTCAGAATGATACAGCACCTCTGAGGTAAGGGATTACTGCCTTATTAAAGATAGGTTGGGGTGAGCTCTGCCAAATGTTGAGTGGGATTTATTGAATACCCTGCAAGTACAATGTAAGATTTCTGTGCATTTTGGTTGTGAGAAAACAAGTGTTGGTAAGAAAAGAACAAAAATGCAAGTGGGAAAATAATCATTATTTCTGGGTCCTTTCATGAGGCAAAGGGATGAAGTTTAAGAGGAACAGAAGACTCCTAAAAATAATAGAATTTACTTTCAGGAAAACATTAAGTGAGTTAAGTAAGTAATACTATTCATGCTTTATAGTAAATTGAATAGCTGAGACATGATATTTCCTATGATGTATCTGACTTTTACCAGTGGTTTTGTTTCCTTTTACTCAGTCTGTGAGGATGTGTTATGAATGTACAAATATTTTCACCCTCTCTAAAATTCCAATGTTTAAAACATTCCAGAACTTCTTAGATTAAAATGATACCTTTCAAATTATAGGTCATCATATTAAAATATAAACCTTAAAAATTTATTATCCATTGCATGAGTGATGTCTAAAGTAGTTTAAGTCTTTTTTACATGGCTTACTTTTTTAGAATATACAAATACACTTGTTTAGTGGTGTCAAATTATTTGTTTTATAGCATATTTACAAATCAAGCTCATTAATGTAGTCTGCCTGTCTTTAAAAGGGGCTCATGTAAAAGAAGAAAAAACTTACTGTTTCTTTATTGAACAATGTATTACCTTTCTACAAATGTCAATATTGACCTCTGCATTCTTAATGAATACTTGAGAAACCATGAAAATTATTACTTTTTATTATTATTCATCAATAATTGTCTTCCCATAACTTGTGTCATTTATATTTAGTATTCTAGAGTCTTGGAGAATTAAAGGGAAGCAACAAAAGATCAATTTAAATTATAGCAGTAAATAAGGTTAACTTTGTACTGCTTTAAAACTATCAAATAGTGAATTACGAAAATTTCAAAGTAAAGCTACTCTGAAGTTCTTAATTGGGCAAATTTATTCATCTTTCATATTTGGTGCCACCACTGATCATAATTCATTAAGATATCATTATAAATTTACCTCCAGTGAAAAATAGGTATATAAATTATCATTTGATAGGTAATGGTTTATAGGTTGGCAGTTGAATTCATAGATTTAGCGGACTTATAAGGTACTACAAAGTGCTACAGAATTGTTTGATGATTTTTGGTACCTCAGGAAATAGATAGGTGTGCATAAAAGTCATTTAAGCATACTCAAGGACATTTTGACATCATTTTTGTTTTATTTTATTATTTTTTTATTTAAAAATTTTTTCAATGTTTATTTTTGAGAGAGAGAGAGTGTGAGCGGGGTGGGGGGGGGAGGGAGGGAGAGAGAGAGAGAGAGAGAGAGAGAGAGAGAGAGAGAGAGAGAGAGATGATCCGAAGCAGGATCCGCGCTAACAGCAGCGAGCTCTATGTGAGGCTTGAACTCAGGAGCCGCGAGATCATGAGCTGTAGTTGGTCGACCACTTAACTGACTGAGCCACCCAGGTGCCCCGACATCGTAATTTAAATTGTGAAGTTGGAACTAATCAAGGTGGAAGATTAGATTTATTCTTGAATGTCTTTTATTTATTTCACCAAAACCCAGCATTTTGGAAACTGGTAATATGTCCCTTAGATAAGCTGTATCTTTAGTCTCAACTTGTGAACTTCCTTCTCCGTGTATTATTTCTTTGAGCCATCTCTTCTAGTTTGCCTGTGTGTTAAGACATGAACATGAAAATATCCTTAATATCTTTGAAAACTGTTGCTTTTATTTCTTTAATCTTTATAGTTCATAGAAATACATTTTCAGATAGATTGTTTTGAAGAAGGTAGGCAAGTGTGAATGATGTATCTTTCTAACACATGCAATCAGTAATAGATATGTAAGTAGTTAAAGCCCATTCTTCTTATTAAGAAGACTAAGAAACTTGTGCAGAAAGGAAGTTAAACTTTAATTTTTCTTCTAACCAATAAGCAAAGCAGACAACTTTTTCCAGTTTTTTTTTTTTTTAACTCCCTTATGGTTACATGGCAGTTTGGTACCTTGTTGTATATTTGGAAGTATTTGCTTTCTCTGTGTTTATGATACAGTGACAGAAGTGTACAGAAATCTACCACTACTTGTAATGGTACTTTTGGGGAGCATAAAGACTTTTTTTAGTGGATAGCAAGAGGGAAAATGAACTCTGATAATGACGTTACTTTCTCCTCTAATTGAAGGGATTTCCTTAATTCTTAAGGCAGATGAAAAGAACTAAACTTTAAAATAATGGAGTTAATGCGTTTCATTATTTTTTGAGTTAAATGTTAGTCAAAAGCATTTCCTCCTTGAATAATGTAAAGCAGAAGTCACATGAGATTAGCACAAATGTGAGACAATTAAGGCCATAAATTAGAATTTTCAGAAGCTCTGACTGATTACAGATCATAGGATTTATTTTGAAGACCTTTTGGTAACCTCAGCTGTAATGAATGCTTCCACAGAAATCTCACTGAGTTGGGGGAGGCATTCACATGGTCCCTTTATGTCATAGCCTGCCTTTAAAACTGATTTCCAACTTGGGGCTCACACTTTTGTTCCAAACCTGATCTTTTTGGCATCAGAGCTCATGTTCTTATGGCCAATTTGGATTTTTAAGCAAAGAAACTAATTTAAAAAGTCTTTTTGGACAACAAATGACTTTTAAAAAATAACATTTTAATGATTTAAATGGAAACAACCAGAATAAGCTGGATTAAATTTCTCTTAAAGTATATACATGGTTAGCGATTAAGAGGAAAGAGTAGCTGAAAAAATGCTGTCTGTTATTTTCCTTCAAAACCCCAAATAGTTGAACAATTGAGTAGTTCATAAGACTTGAACTGGGATATCTTTGTAGAAAATATTTTTGACAGTGAAAGATCTTTTAATAAAAGAATGAGAGATAATAAACTTTTAACAGTGAGTTTTTAATCTGTATGGTTTCTAAGATCAATCTTAGTGATAGAATGATTTTATTGAAGATTCTTTAGAAGGTCAACCTTATTCAGGAATTTTAGGGACAGGAAAAAACAAATAGATATTTAGAATAAAATGGTTGTGAATTAAGATTTTCCTAGATGGCTCTTGTTATTGTCCTTCCCTAAACTTTTAATATCAAACTCTAAGTGTCTACATTTTCTTAGCTAGCATAGACTGCATATAACTGGGAGAGGGTGAGAAGACTAGATTTTTCAAAAATGTGGGCTTTATTTAGATGGTGAAAAGTTTTGTTGAAGAAGGATCTGTGTGATGGGTAAAGAAATCTAAATTAGTAGAAAATTTAAGTAAGTAGATGGACAGAAGTATGGTAGCTATTTGGGTTTGAGGAGGGCATGTAAAAAAATGTCCCTCATTTCTTTTAATGCTTTGAATGAACTGAGAAATGATATAGGAAGGATAAGAGTTGAAAACATCACCTTCATTTTTTATAAGGCTGATTTTTGGTGGTTGTGGTTTAGCTCTAGGAACAATGAGCTTCCTCAAAACAGACTTCAGGGCTAGGCAGCCTTCTCCACATAGTCTCAAACAGCACAGGACTAGGCAGGCAGTGCCCTGAAGGGTCAGAGCTGCACTATACAACCTTCAGCCTGGGGAGTAGCACTGAATGTTTGCTTGCTGTAGTCAGATTGTTTCAAAGAGAAAGGGAAAGGGAAACAAGTTGAATGTGCCATTACATTTTTCTTAAATTTGCAATCAGTAAGTCTGTGTGCCTCTCTTGGGGAGGAGGGAGTAAAGTTTTGGCAAGAGCCCAAGAATGTGACTTTAATGGGACTCCCTTCACATTGGAAGGAAACATCAGGAGCCAGAAAGAAATTAACTTTTTGAGATTCTTGTTCTTTTAACCCAGTGGTTCTAAACCAGCATTATCTTCCCTAGGGAAGTTTTTGTTGTAACAATGATTATGGGAATACTGATGGTGTTTGGGGGTGGAGGGATGGGTCAAGGATGCTAAATATCCTGCAATGCACTGACCAGTCCCTTATAATGAAGATTTCCCCCCCAAAAGTTCCCTAGAAACACCCTGAACTGAACCTATTAGGTTATGTCTGCTCTGTGGGGTGAGGAAGTGATTAGCACTGTGTCAAGAGCATTCCTGTTATGCTTTCCTGAGTTGACTCCCTCGGTGTAACTCATTGCTTCTTTTGGATCCTCTTTGAGCTATTGGTGGCAATATAGGTTTTGCTCCTCACAAGCTGTGAATGGGTCAAAACTGCACATTATTTAAGTGGACTCCAAAACACCTTTGTACACAAGGTAGAAACTTGATACTCTAGTTCCCATAAAAAAACAAAACAAAAACAAAACTATGATCCCCATATTGTCCAACATAGCTTAGAAATTATAAAATGAAAATAAATTATAAAATAAAATGAAACTACATGAGAATATTCCTTAAGACAAAATGTAAAAAAATGCCCTAAGTTTGAAGAACAAATATTCTCACATTATAAATTTCTTGGGGAAAAAAATAGATGTTCAAAGATTCACCTCTTTTCAAGTTGAGAGTCTGGGGGAATTAAGGTCAAATATCAAATTCTTTCAGACTTGTGAATTAACATTCACAGACATTGAAGTTTTATATTGACCTCAAGTTCTTAGCTAGAGGTTCTTGATGTCTTGAGTAGAGTTGTTTTTGTTTCCATGGTTATAGCCTATACTATTTTTCATTGGAATTGATGAAGTTTCTTCAAGGCCTCAGAGGTTTTATTGATTCTTAAGCAAATCTCTCATAAATCTTATTTTCAAAAAAGATTCTAAAGGGCCAGCAGACTTTCTAACATTATCACACCACTGATTCCTCGCTCAGGTGGATCTTAAGTCCTGAAAACAGCTATCCCAGGCAAAGTTATGTTCCTTAAAACCTTGTACTTAGTGTTTCTGAAGGTCCATGCCAGAAACTCAATGGTATCTTTATTAGCCAGGGGCCCTGTAGGAAATAGGTGGCACACTTCTACTTAAGATAATTCGAGTGAAGTTTAATAAGGTGGTGGGCAGTGAGAAGACACAGGAAATAGTGTACACCCCTGGGACTGGTAAGTGGAATACTGTTACCACCCTTAGACCTGATAGGGGAAATGAGAGATTACTTGGAACCCTGAAAGGGAGAGAGTTGTGGGAGAGGACCTTCTGACCATGACATTGAGAGAACCTAGGGAGTATATATTCCAGTGCCACTCTCTTCCCTTCTTCCAGTCTCCTTCTGTTGCTCCCAAATGACTGAACTAGCCAGAATCCAGAGGGCACAGGACCCCATTAATGAAGATATCTGGCATAGTAACTGAAAAATGAAAGAGTGAAAGGAAGAAAGAGAAAATCTTTTTTCATCACTTTGATCTGGATGCCAGTGGAGCCATACATCCAGGACACATGACCAATGAGTTTAAACTTGATGGAAAGAAACCCCTTACCAAGGGATTAATTTTTGTAACATGGATTAACTCTATCCAGAGGAAAGAAATACCTATGCATACTTTCTCACCCTCAGAAAGTGGCTGTAGAGACTTTTTTTGTTTCTTGCTAAGTTTAAACCTTGTGATGTTAGTAGCCCTAATTAAAATTACCAAGTCTCACCTGAGGTATTTTTCCTTCACCTCAGTGAAAACCTATTAATGTACTATCAAAATCTTTTTATTTTTGTATCCCCTTGGGGTCCCATCTCCCTGACATCATGTGGTGAATCTTGTGTAAGTTCTATCTAGTGACGGAGCTTCTAAGGTGCCTAAAAGGGGGCATTTTCAGTCTTGTGCTATAGTTGTGTTCTGTGGGATTGTTCAGAGCCCTGAGGTCTGTCTTTTAGGGAGGGTCTACTGGTCAAGCCCACGTTGGTGTTGGTTGGATATCTGGTCCAGATACTTATTTTTATACCAAGTTTCTAATAATGTAAAGTTAGAACTCACCAGTGTTTTGAATTGGAATTCTTGCAGTTAAAAGCAGCAAATATCCACCAAAATGGGAGATGGAAATTTATAATAAGTTCTTATCTCACTCTAACATACTCATGCCATACCTATGCAGTTCAAGATCAAGCTGCAACAAACACCCTGTTGTGTGAGTCCCCACCATTGGTCTATGGCCTCTTTGACTAAAGTCACTCATCCATATAATAATTGCTTGATGAACAGCCATTTAGTATAGACAGGGCACCATGGGCTGCAATGGGAATCCATGTGGCAGCACCTGAGGCCTCAAGTGACCTGCTTGTGTCAGAACAGTCACAATAGTTAAAAGCCAACTGTATACCTGATAAAAACAAAGAAACCCAAGTCAGTGGCCAAATATATGCTGCTGTATGCCATCAAAATGCTCTATATGGCATCAAAATGCTCTGCCACTTACTAAAAAGTCCTGGTTCTACCAAAAGCTTATCCAACCTTTATTTTTATTTATTTATTTTTTTTAGAGAAAGAGAGGGCATGTGCATGCAAGAGAGCAGAGGAAGGGCAGAGGGAGAATGAGAGAGAAATTTTAAGCAGTCTCTGAGCTCAGTTTGGAGCCTGATGCAGGGCTAGATCCCATGACTGTGAGATCAAGACCTGAGCCAAAATCAAGAGTCAGACACTCAAATAACTGAGTCACCCAGGTGCCCCTAATTTTGTTTTGTTTTGTTTTTTAAATTACTAAGCTTTATTTATTTAGAGAAATTTTTGGTTTACAGAAAAATTGAGCAGAAGGTACAGGGAGTTCCTATATATGCCCTCACCTTCCCCATCCCTACCCAATTTCTGCTATCATTAGCAGCTTGCATTAGTGTGTATATTTGTAACAGCTGATGAAACAATATTGATATATTATTATTATTAAAAAATCTATTTATTTATTTAAATTTAAATCCAAGTAACATGTAGTGTAGTAATGGTTTCAGGAGAAGAATTTAGTGATTCATCTTACATGATTTTTCTTACATGTAACACCCAGTGCTCATCCCAACAAGTACCCTCCTCAATGCCCATCATCCATTTAGCCTATACCCCCACCCAGCTCCCTTCCGGTAACCTTCAGCTTGTTTTCTGAATTTGAGTCTCATGGTTTGCCTTCTCCCTGTTTTTATCTTATTTTTCCTTCCGTTCTCCTGTGTTCATCTGTTTTGTTTCTTATATTCCACATGAGTGAAATCATATATTTGTCTTTCTCTGACTTACTTTGCTTAGCAGAATATAATCTAGTTCCATTCATGTTGTTGCAAATGGCAAGATTTTGTTCTTTTTCTTCACTGAGTAATATTCCATTTCACACACACACACACACACACACACACACACACACACACCCTCCACATCTTCTTTATCCATTCTTCAGTTGATGGACATTTGGGCTCTTTCCATACTTTGGCTTTTGTCAATAGTGCTGCTGTAAACATTGGGGTGTATGTGTCCCTTTGAATCAGCATTTTTGTATCCTTTGATAAATGCATAGTAGTGCAATTGCTGGGTTGTAGGGAAGTTCTATTTTTAATTTTTTGAGGAACCTCCACACTGCTTTCCAGAGTGGCTGTACCAGTTTGCATTCCCACCAACATTGCTAAAGTGTTCCCCTTTCTCTGCATCTTGCTGATACAACGCCTGTTGTATCCTGAGTTGTTAATTTTAGCCATTTGGACAGGTGTGAGGAGATAGGTATTTCATTGTGGCTTGATTTGTATTTCCCTGATGATGAGTGATGTTGAATATCTTTATATGTCTGTTAGCCAAATGGATGACTTCTTTGGATGACTGTCTGTTCATGTATTATGCTCATTTCTTCACTGGATTATTTATTGCTGAGTTCTCTAAATCTTTCATCGTGATCTTTTGCCATTGTTTCCCTCTTTTTTTTCTGCTTCATTATTTTCCATAATTTTATCTTTTGTATCACTGATTTGCTGCTGCTTCGTCCATCCTTACTGTAATGGCTTACATTTGAGATTGCCTCTTGGTTATAGCATTTTTAATTTCAGCCTAACTAGATTTTAGTTCTTTTATCTCTGCAGAAAGGGATTCTCCTGTATCTTCTATGCTTTTTGAAAGCCCATCTAGTATCCTTATATCATTGTCTTAAATTCTAGTTCAGACATCTTACTTATATCTGTATTAACTAAATCCCTGGCCATCGTTTCTTCCTGTTCTTTCTTTGGGGTGAATTCCTCTATCTTGTCATTTTGGAGGAAGAAAAAAAAATAAAAAATAAAAAAAAGTTAAAACAAAACAACAGAAATAAAATAAAGGAAGCTAGATTCTAGGTGTGTTTTTGTCTGCTTGTTGAGAGAAGCTTGATAGAGAATAAAGAGAAGAGAAAAAACTTAAATTAAAAATTAAAATTTTAAATAATAAAATAGAATAAACTAAAAGTTGAATAGAATAAAAAACTTTGCTCTTCCTGTATCCAAGAAAGCAAAAGAAAAGAAAGAAAAAGGAAAACAACAGAAGCAAAAACAGAAGGAAAGAAAATGAGAATAAACAAGCACACAGAATGAAACCTGAATGAAGTTAGATCCAGTTTCCTCTGGATAGCAGCACACTATGGTAGGTAGACTAAATAGGTAGATGGGATTTGTGTTGGTCATCTAGGGGATATGCCTGGAAGGTGTAGGTGGCTGGGGTTTGGTGTAACAGCTCCATTCTCCACTTGGTGGCGCTGCTTAGGTCACTGGGGTCCATTCTTGTTTGTGTAACACTGGAGGTGAAAATGGCCTTACTCTGCTCTCTAGTCTCTGGCATGGCCCTCACAGACACGCGATTGAGCACCACCCCTCCTCTGTCTCAGGCTTCCATCCATTCCCTGCCTTTACTCTATATGTGTCCAAACAGTCTGTAAGGTGGCACCTCCCTCCAGAGTTTTATCTCAGATGGGGCTGTGTTTCAAAACCCCACACTTCAGAGACCCTTGTGGTTTGGGCCCATGTGACTCTCTGGGGGAGGGTCTTGCCAAGCAATGGTCGGGTGCCAGCTTGTCCCAGAAAACATTTGATTGCAGAGCATCAGAGGCTCAAGAGTTTATGGTAAATCACAATACATAGCTTCTGCCCGGTTTTGCTGCACTCTGGTATCTTTGTTCAGTATCAGTAAACATGGCAGCTCTCTGGGGTCTGCTGGGACTTTTGCCAGTGGGGAGGCTGCATGGCCTCTACCAAATACACTCCAGTCAGGGGAACCCCTTCTCCCCATGTGGCACACAGACCCATCAGACTGCGGTGTCTGCTTTTGGGTATTTGCCCTACTTCCTCACTGGAACACCACCAGGCACTGAGCTCCAAAACTTCAGACTTTGTGCTCCACTGATTGTAGAATCCTGGTAGTATTGAAACACTCTCCTTTCTCCCTGTCAATCGTTTTGGGGAACAGATTTCTTGTCCAGTCCCCTGTGAGTGTTTTCACTATTTCTTTCTTTCTCTCCAGCTGCTTTTGGGGGAGGGGTGCCTTTCTAGCACAATCCAAATGCACCACACGCTCCCCCTTTTGCTTTCTCTCTCTGTCGTCTGTCTACAAAAATGGCTCCCTACCCTCTGTGGGTCTGTGGCTTTTCTCTCCCTCAATTTACCTCTCCACACCATGTACCTGCCAAGTTCTCTGGTTCAAATTATGCAAACTGTTGCATTAATCTTCAGATCAATTTCCTAGGTGTTCAACGTGGTTTGATCCTGGTCTAGCTGTGTTTCAGGGTGAGACAAGGTCAGGGTTCCCATACTACTATGCCATCTTAACTCTCTCCCTGTGCTCCCAAATTTTTGTTTCAAGCTGTATGATAACCACCGAAAGTAGAGAATAGGATCCTTTACACGATTCATAGTATTCATGATATAAAAATAGCTTAGGAGAGTTTATTTATTTTTTGATAGTGAGATCAGAGTGAAACATCTCCCATGAGACTTCATAGAGAGGACATTTATGAGATATTGTAAAAACAAATGTCTTTAGCATCATATTATAAATACAGTGAGACTTCATAAGGGTTTAAATAAAATCCATCAATGTAGACTGACATTAGTTCAAATCACTATTCAGGAAAAGATATTCTATGGTAGAGTATAATGTAATGCATTTGGATACTTAGTTTTATGGTGGCTTTGTTTAATTCAAGAGTAAATTTTAGAATAGAGTATTTCTAAACCCTGACTACAAAAGTAGAATCATTTTGCATGCTTCTGAAAAACACAGATGCTTGAGCCATACCTCAAACTTCTGATTCCTTTGGTTTTAGGTAAAGTCTTGGCATAAGCAAGAATAATGGATGCATGGAATTTTCTTTAGCTAATCTTTCTGTAGATACAATTTTTCTCTAGTGAGTTTGTTATAGGTTTGACACAATAAATTTCAAAATATATATCCTGAAAAATGCCTGACTCATATTTATTTTATAATTTTAATCAAGTACAGAGCTTTAACAGTAAGCTGACCTGCAAATGTTAGTGGCATCATAATAACTTCATCAACACCTGTTAACATATCTTTTTGATTTTAGGTGTCCTAGTAGCTGTGAAGTAATATCTCAAAGTTACTTAAACAACTATCATTTTGATTTACATTTCCCTGTGTCTGTTTCCCTCTATTTCCTGTGTCTGTTTTTGTGCCAGTACCATGCTGTTTTTAGTATTACAGCTTTGTAATATAACCTGAAGTCCAGAATTGTGATGCCTCCAGCTTTGCTTTTCTTTTTCAAGGTTGCTTTGGCTATTCTGGGTCTTTTGTGGTTCCATAGAAATTTTAGGATTGTTTGTTCTAGCTCTGTGAAAAATACAGTTGATATTTTGATAGGGATTGCATTAAATGTATAGATTGCTTTGGGTAGTATAGACATTTTAACAAGATTTGTTCTTCCAATCCATGAGAATGGAATGTTTTTCCATTTCTTTGTGTCTTCTTCAACTTATGTCATCAATGTCTTATAGTTTTTAGAGTAAAGGTCTTTCTTCTCTTGGTTACTTTTTTTTTTCTTTTGAGAGAGAGGGAGGGGTTGAGGGAGAAAGAGAGAATCCCAAGTGGGCTCCATGCTCAACACAGAGCCTGGTGGGGTCTTGATCCCAAGATCTTGGGATCATGACCCAAGCCGAAATCAAGAGTCAGATGCTCAACTGACTGAGCCACCCAGGTTCCCTACCTCTTTGGTTAGGTGTATTCCTAGGTATCTTTTGTTTTTGGTGTAATTGTAAATGGGATTGATTCCTTAATTTCTCTTTTTGTTGCTTCATTATTGGTGTACAGAAATGCAACAGATTTCTGTATTTTGATTTTGTATCCTGCAACTTTAGTGAATTTGTTTATTGGTTCTGGCAGTCTTTTGGTGGAGTGTTTTGGGTGTTCTATACAGGGTATCATTTCATCTGCAAATAGTAAAAGTTTTACTTCTTCCTTGTTCATTTGGATTCCTTTTGTTTCTTTTTGTTGTCTTATTGCTGAGGCTAGAACTTCCAATATTATGTTAAGTGACAGTGGTGAGAGTGGACATCCCTGTCTTGTTCCTGACCATTGAGGAAAAGCTCTTAGTTGTTCCCCATTTAAGATGATATCAGCTGTAGGTTTTTTATATATGGCTTTTTTTATGTTAAGCTATGTTCTCTCTAACCCTACTTTGTTGAGAGTTTTTACCATGAATGGTTGTTGTAGTTTGTCACATGCTTTTTCTGCATCTATTGAAATGATGATACGGTTCTTGTCCTTTTTTTAAAAATTAATATGGTATATCACATTGATTGATTTGCGAGTATTGAACCATCCTTGCAACCCAAGAATAATTCACTTAATTGTAGTGTATGATTCTTTTGATGTTTTATTGTATTTGGTTTACTAGTATTGAATGGAGAATTTTTGCATCCATGTTCATCAATGATATGTAGTTCTCTTTTTTAGTGGAGTCTTTATCTGGTTTGGGTATCAGGGTAATGCTGGCCTCATAGAATGAATTTGGAAGTTTTCCTTTTCTATTTTTTGTTTGTTGGGACTTTTTGATTACTGATTCAATTTGTTTGCTTGTTATTTGTCTGTTCAAGTTTCCTATTCCTCCTTGTTTCAGTTTTGGTAGTTTTATGTTTCTAGGAATTTATCCATTTCCTCTAGGTTGTCTAATTTGTTGGCATATACTTTTTCATAATATTCTCTTATAATTGTTTGTAATTCTGTGGTGTCGGTTGTTATTTCTCCTCTTTCACTTGTGATTTTGTTTATTTGGGTCTTTTTTCTTTTTGATAAGTCTGGCTGGGATTTATCAATTTTACTGATTTTTTTCAAAGAACCAGCTCCTGGTTTAATTGATCTGTTCTATTGCTCCTTTTAGTTTCTATATCATTATTTCTGCTCTAATCTTTATTATTTCCTTCCTTCTGCTGGATTTAGGTTTTGCTTGTTGGTAACATTTTAATTGAGACCTGCATGGGAGTAATGGGCCAGCCACACAAGTATCCATAGCATTTTATGCAGAGGAAATCACTAGTGCAAAAGTGTAAGAGGGAACAATCTGGTATATTTTTTTTTTAAATTTTTTTTTTCAACGTTTTTATTTATTTATGGGACAGAGAGAGACAGAGCATGAACGGGGGAGGGGCAGAGAGAGAGGGAGACACAGAATCGGAAACAGGCTCCAGGCTCCGAGCCATCAGCCCAGAGCCCGACGCGGGGCTCGAACTCACGGACCGTGAGATCGTGACCTGGCTGAAGTCGGACGCTTAACCGACTGCGCCACCCAGGCGCCCCGGAACAATCTGGTATATTTGAGGAACAGAAGAAAGGCCAGTGTGGCTGAAGTGTACTGTGTGAGAGGGAGATTAGATGGAGATTAAGCCAGAGATATGGACAGGTCCAGATTACATAGAACCTGGTAGACAGCCAAGAAATTTGGATTTTATTCCAAATGGAAACCATTAGAAGGATTAAAGAGGGGACTGACATGATCTGTTTTATGTTTTAAAAGATTACTCTGGATCTTGTGTTGAAAATAGATTGTAGGCAGGCAAGAGGGAAGACCAGTTGTATTTCATAGTAGCAATCCAGATGAGAGAAGGTAGTGTCTGGACCAGGATAATAGTGGAAATAGAGAAAAATGGATGCATTCAGGATATGTCTGATGATACAGTCAACTTGCCAATGGCCTAGATGTCATTTGAGAAAAGAGAAGAATCAAGAGAGGAATCTGAGGTTTTTGACTACTTGGTGGGTGGCATGATAATAGATGATATACATAATGATTTTTTTTGCATGGTTGATGGTCTCCCACTACTAGGCTAAGAGCTTGCTGATGGCTTTAAAAGTATCTTACTCATTCTTATATTGCAAGCACTTATGGGATAATTAAGAGAACGTGGAAAGACATCTAACTTAGCTTGGGGCAATCAGAAAATGCTTCTAGAAAGAACATTTGAACTGACTCAGGATGGAAAGCAGGGGTTGGGAAGAGGGCAAATTTGAAATTAAACACAAAATACTACTTTGATTCCCAAACCAGACAGAGACCCAGCAAAAAAAGAGAACTACAGGCCAATATCCCTGATGAATATGGATGTGAAAATTCTCAACAAGATACTAGCAAATCGAATTCAACAGCATATAAAAAGAATTATTCACCATGATCAAGTGGGATTCATTCTCGGCTGCAGGGCTGGTTCAACATTCGCAAATCAATCAATGGGATACATCACATTAATAAAAGAAAAGAAAAGAACCATATGATCCTGTCAATCGATGCAGAAAAAGCATTTGACAAAATTCAGCATCCTTTCTTATAAAAACCCCCAAGAAAGTCGGGATAGAAGGAACATACTTAAACATCATAAAAGCCATTTATGAAAAGTCCACAGCTAATATCATCCTCAGTGGGGAAAAACTGAGAGCTTTCCCCCTGAAATCAGGAACACGACAGGGATGTCCACTCTCACTGCTGTAGTTTAACATAGTGTTGGAAGTTCTAGCATCAGCCATCAGACAACAAAAGGAAATCAAAGGCATCAAAATTGGCAAAGATGAAGTCCGGCTTTCACTTTTTGCAGATGACATGATACTATACATGGAAAACCTGATAGACTCCACCAAAAGTCTGCTAGAATTGATACATGAATTCAGCAAAGTCGCAGGATACAAAATCAATGTACAGAAATCAGTTGCATTCTTATACACTAATGAAGCAACAGAAAGACAAATCAAGAAACTGATCCCATTCACAACTGCACCAAGAAGCATAAAATACCTAGGAATAAACCTAACCAAATATGTAAAAGATCTGTATGCTGACAACTATAGAAAGCTTATGAAGGAGATTGAAGAAGATATAAAGATGGAAAAACATTCCGTGCTCATGGATTGGAAGAATAAATATGGTTAACATGTCAATACTACCCAAAGCTATCTATACATTCAATGCAATCCCAATCAAAATTGCACCAGCATTCTTCTCAAAACTAGAATAAGCAATCCTAAATTTTTGTATGGAACCACAAAAGACCCTGAATAGCCAAAGTAATTTTGAAGAAGAAAACCAAAGCGGGAGGCATCACAATTCCAGGCATTAGCCTCTACTACAAAGCTGTAATAATCAAGACAGCATGGTATTGTCACAAAAACAGACACATAGACCAATGGAATAGAAGAGAGACTCTGGAATTGGACCCACAAAAGTATGGCCAACTAATCTTTGACAAAGCAGGAAAGAATATCCAATGGAAAAAAGACATTCTCTTTAATAAATGGTGCTGGGAGAACTGGACGGCAACATGCAGAAGAATGAAACTAGACCACTTTCTTACACCATTCACAAAAATAAACTCAAAATGGATAAAGGACCTGAATGTGAGACAGGAAACCATCAAAACCCTAGAGGAGAAAGCAGGAAATAACATCTCTGACCTCAGCCGTAGCAATCTCTTACTCGACACATCCCCAAAGGCAAGGGAATTAGAAGCAAAAAATGAACTACTGGGACCTCATCTAAATAAAAAGCTTCTGCACAGCAAGGGAAATAATCAACAAAACTAAAAGGCAACCAACGGAATGGGAAAAGATATTTGCAAATGACGTATCAGACAAAGGGCTAGTATCTAAAATCTATAAAGAGCTCATCAAACTCCACACCCGAAAAACAAATAATCCAGTGAAGAAATGGGCAGAAAACATGAATAGACACTTCTCTAAAGAAGACATCCAGATGGCTAACAGGCACATGAGAAGATGCTCAATGTCGCTCCTCATCAGGGAAATACCAATCAAAACCACACTGAGATATCACCTCACAATAGTGAGAGTGGCTAAAATGAACAAATCAGGAGACTATAGATGCTGGAGAGGATGTGGAGAAAGGGGAACCCTCCTGCACTGTTGGTGGGAATGCAAACTGGTGAAGCCGCTCTGGAAACCAGTGTGGAGGTTTCTCAAAAAATTAAAAATAGATCTACCTTATGACCCAGCAGTAGCACTGCTAGGAATTTACCCAAGGGATACAGGAGTACTGATGCACAGGAGCACTTCTACCCCAATGTTTATAGCAGCATTTTCAGCAATAGCCAAATTATGGAAAGAGCGTAAATGTCCCTCAACTGATGAATGGATAAAGAAATTGTGGTTTATATACACGATGGAATACTACGTGGCAATGAGAAAGAATGAAATATGGCCCTTTGTAGCAACGTGGCTGGAACTGGAGAGTGTTATGCTAAGTGAAATAAGTCATACAGAGAAAGACAGATACCGTATGTTTTCACTCTTATGTGGATCCTGAGAAACTTAACAGAAGACCATGGGGGAGGGGAAGGAAAAAAAAAAGTTAGAGAGGGAGGGAGCCAAACCATAAGAGACTCTTAAAAACTGAGAATAGACTGAAGTTTGATGGGGGGTGGGAGGGAAGGGAGAGTGGGTGATGGGTATTGAGGAGGGCACCTGTTGGGATGAGAACTGGGTGTTGTATGGAAACCAATTTGACAGTAAATTTAATATTAAAAAAAAAGTGTGTGTACATTCAAAAATAAATTTTTTTTAAAGTTTATTTATTTTAAGAAAGAGAGAGAGCATAAGCAGGGGAGGGTCAGAGAGAAGTAGAGACAGAATCCCAACCAGGCTCTGTAGCATCAGTGCAGAGCCCAAAGCAGGACATGAGAGATCATGACTTGAGCCGAGATCAAGAGTTGGATGCTTAACCGACTCTGCCACCCTGGTGCCCCAAGATTCTGTTCTCTAAAAATGTTGCATTGAGATATCTTGTCCCCTCCCACCCCCGTTTTTATTTATAAAAATTAAAAACTTACAGAAATATTGGGATAATAGTGCAGTGAATGCCCATAATACTGTTTAGATTTACCAATTTTTAATTTTTTGAAACATGTGCTTTTGTGTCTCTTGTATACACACACTTAATAAATATATATGAAAGTAAGTTGAAGACATTTTATCCCCAAATACTTCAGCATAATCTTTAAGAAACAAGGACATTTATAATTTAAAACATTATTAAACTGAGAAAATTTAACTTAAAGCCAGTAATATTAAGGTAGATTCTACATTCAGATTTATTCAATTTTAACAAATTTTTTTATATTCTCTATTTATATTTTGGATACAGGAGACAGTGATCATACATTGCATCTGATTGAGAGGTATATTTTATGATGGTATGCATTGTGTTTTAAATCTACTGTATATCTTGTTTGCTCTTACACAGTTGTTTGCATTATTTAAGGAAACATATTTTGACTCTTTCAAGAAAAGTGCGTGACATTTATTAACTGTATAATAAAATAAGCTGCTTTTCCAGCTGCTGCCTAGCTCTGAAGGTTAACTATGAAAATGACTTTTCCAGTAACTGAGTGATCTGAACTATTGCTTTTAAAAACTCTTTTAGTGCTTCTTTTCCAGCCTTTGAACTTTTCACTAAGCATTAGTTATTTTTAATAAAAATACATTTTGTTTATAGGTCTTAATAGCATTTTGTCCTCATAAAAATATGGAAAAATTCACCAGATTCAATCCATTGAGGCTCTTAAAAAAAGGTTAAGTTTTAAAATTAAACACCAAACTACCTGTCCCCCCGAGTTAATAAATTACATAATTATTAAATTCTCTCTGACTGACTTTGGAATTTCCTAATTTTAAAAACTGATGTCAGAGATGAAATGGTGAAATATTATTAAAAACATCAGATTTGCTTAAAAGTACCCCCTGCCCAATTAAGCTACTCTAAACACCATAGTAACATTAACCCAACATCTTCTCTATCAGTATAGGGAATTTGGAGGCTTTTATTAGTTTTTTTTGAGTAGCTTATTCTCATTCATTGCTGCATTTTTTCTAGATGAAGCAGTATTATCCAATGTTACCTCCCGTTTTTTTCTTTCCAATTTTTCAAGTGGTCTTTGAAGTTATATAATTTTAAAAAACATTTTCCTGTTTTTTTCTAAAATGTATTTTCTGTGAGTCCTATATTTAAAATATATATATGTATGTATAAAAACATACTGTTATAAATTTTTCCTTTCAGCTCATCTCCAGGCCATTTTATTGTTTGTATTTATGGAATTATCCCCCCACTCCCCACCCCCAGGTCTCTTAGGGCATGTCGACCTCTTTTAAGTTTCCTTCTCTTCCAAGAATCATTATTTGTGGAGATATTATTGAAATTTATCTCATGCTCTGTTGTGTTGATTTAAATTGCTCATATGCTAAAAAAAGTCTTTGGCTAATGAAAATTGATCCTATTCCACTTTGTGAGCTGCATAGGCCTGGCTCTCCTTGAGGTCTCCGACTCTTGTCGTCATTCCACCTTAACCCTGATCCTGGCGTGACTCTCCTGTAGACCTCATCATTCATAACAAGCAGACTTCCTTCTCTGAGGTCTCCAAATTTTGTGGAATTGACGTCTTGCTTATTGCCCATTCTACCAAGCCTGGGTTGTATTCTCAGCAAAACACTCAATTACTCAACCTCTTTAAGCCCTCTTTATTCAATTTTATTTATTCCATCTAAAAGTACCTCTGTGGAATCTTGCCTGCACTTTTTTGAAAACCATGTTTCTGTCTGTAAGCTTATCCATTAGGTTATCCTGGCAATAACTCAAATTCAGCGTATCCAAATAGAACTCATTGTTCGTTACCCCTAATGGGAATGGGAGCTGTGTTTATGTTGCTTACTGTTGTGTTCTCCATGCCAGTGTATCCTATTCATGAGGTACATTTGTGTTGGATGGTTGAACAAATGAATTGTATTTCCCTCAATTAAACTGGCTACTCTTCCTAACTTCTCTTTTTCCTTCACGACATTATCCCTTATCAACTGGCATAGAAGATTTCAAAATCTTTTGTGTCTCAGGGTTTTAGTTCCAGTGAATAGGATGAAGCTTAGAATTATGCTTCAAAAAAGGGAGGAGATAGAAGTGTGGTTTGTATTGAGATAGGTAAAAGGATTCTAATCTTGGATGGTAATGGGTTATTTGGGGGAATTTCCTCAAGATTGAGGAAGGGGACAATATTTTGGGAAGTGTTTTTCATGTGGCATATATGTGTGTCCATTCTCATGACAAGCCCTAAAGTGATGGCAGAAGTGTTTGTGTGTGCGTGTGTGTGTGTGTGCGCGTGTGTCTGTGGTTGAACATTAAGAGTCTTGGCCTGGAGCTCTTTTCTCTCCATGGTCTTGGAGCTGCAGTAGTGAATTACTACACATATGGCATAGAAACATATTTTTGGTGATGGAATATATGCAGTTTTGTATTATAATTTCATTAGTTAACAATTTTCATTTTTTCCAGTTTTTATTATGAAAATTCATGATACTGATTTATGGGATTTTCTGTAACTTTGAATAATTTCTCTATTGTGCGTTTAGGTTATTTCTTTTTTTCCTCATTTTAAAATAAAACTGTAACAAATGTCTTAATACATAGGGTTTTTCTGCTTATGGATTATTTTTCAGTACTTATGTAACCATATTCCCCTAAAAAACAGCACCATTTACAGTCGCACCAAGACCTAGGAATAAAGTTGACCAAAGAGGTAAAAGGCCTGTATTTTGGAAAATTATAAAACACTGAAGTAAGAAATTGAAGGTGATGCAAACAAATGGGAAGATATTTCATGCTCATGGATTGGGAGAACTAATATTGTTAAAATGTCCACACTATCCAAGACAATCTACAGATTCAGTTCAATCTCTATCAAAATATCAACAGCATTTTTTACAATAGTAGAATGAATATTACTAAAATTTGTATGGAACAGAAGACCCCAAGTAGCCAAGGCAGTCCTGAGAAAGAACAAATCTGGAGGTATCACAATACTAGATTCCAGGATATACTACAAAACTGTAATAATCAAAGCAGTATGTTACTGGCACAAAAGTAGATTGATGGAACAGAATAGAGATCCTAAAAATAAACCCATAATTATATGTTTAATTAATATGACAGAGGAGGTAATAATTTACAATGGGGAAAAGATGTTTTTTTTCCATTAATGGTGCTGGGAAAGCTGGACAGCTGTATGTAAGAGAATGAAACTGGACCACTTTCTAACCACCCACATAATAATAAACTAAAAATGGGTTAAAGACCTAAATATAAGACCTGAAACCATAAAATATCCTAGGAGAGAACATAGTAATTTCTCTGACATCTACCATTGCAACATGTTTCAAGATATGTCTCTCTTTTTTTTAAAATATCCTAAATGTTTGTTTTTGACAGAGAGAGACAGAACATGAGTGGGGGAAAGGCAGAGAGGGAGAGGGAAACACAGAATCCAAAGCAGGCTCCAGGCTCTGAGCTCTCAGCACAGAGCCCAATGTGGGGCTTGAACTCATGAACTGTGAAATCATGACCTGAGCCGAAGTTGGATGCTTAACCAACTGAGTCACCCAGGTACCCCACAAGATATTTCTCTTAAGGCAAGGGAAACAAAAGCAAAAGTAAACTATTGGGACAACAACAAAATAAGAGGCTTTTGCACGGTAAAAGAAACCAACAAAACAAAAAGACAATCTACTGAATGGGAGAAGATATTTACAAATAATATATCTAATAAGGAGTTAATATCCAAAATATATAAAGAACTTACAGAACTCAATAACAAAAAAACAAACAATCCATTTAAAAAAATTGGGAGAGGACCTGAAAATATATGTCTTTTTCCAAAGACATATAGATGACCAACTGACGCAAGGAAAGATGCTTAATTTCACTAGTTATCAGGGAAATGCAAATGAAAACCACAGTGAAATATCACCTTACACCGGTTTGAATGGGTAAGATAAAAAAGACAATAAATAAAAAGTATTGGTGAGGATATGGAGAAAAAGGAACTCTTGTGCACTGTTGGTCAGAATGTAAATTGGTACAGCCACTATGGAAAACAGTATGGAAGTTCCTCAAAACTTTAAAAATACAAATAGTATTTATGATTGAATAACTTTATTGTTGGGTATTTACTCAAATAAAATGAAAGTACTACTTCAAAAAGATATATGCACCCCTATGTTTGTGGCAGCATTATTTACAATTGCCAAGATATGGAAGCAACTAGTGTCCATCAGCAGACAAATGGTTAAGAAAATGTGCACTATCACACAGCCATAAAAAAAGAAGAGATTGTGCCATTTGAGACAACATGGATGGACCTAGAAAGTATTATGCTAAGTGAAATAAGTCAGACTGAGAAAGACAACTACCATATGATTCCATTCACGAGTGGAATCTAAAAAAAACAAGTGAATAAACAAACACCAGAATTGGGCCTATAAATACAGAGAACAAACTGATGGTTGCTAGGGTTGGTGGGGTGGGGGAGTTGGGCAAAATGGGTGAAGGGGAGAGGAAAATACAGGCTTCCACTGATGGAATGAATAAGTCACTGGAATAAAAGGCACAGCATAAGAAATAGTGATACTGTAATTGCATTGTAATGGAACAGATGGTAGCTACACTTGTGGTGAACATAGCATAATGTATAAACTTGTCAAATCACTAACTTGTACACCTGAAACTAATGTAACATTGTATATCAACTATATTCAAATAAAAACAGTTTTATATTTGAATCCTTTTCTCTTTCCCTAAGGATTTGCTGTTTGTGTCGTGGTGTCAGTGCCCAGAAAGGTTAATATTCCTTCTTCCATATCTTGTGTTCTGAAATGCTTTTTAAACAACCCCTGACTGTGGATTCAATAATTTTAAATTTTTAGATATTTATTTGAATACTGGTGTTGAATAAAGAGATGTTTAAACCAACTATAATCCATAAACATCCGCTTTATTTTTTGTTTTGGAAAGCTATTTGTTTTTGTCTGGGGATCCTAGTATTTCTTGCTAATTGTAAGATTTCAACAAATAATTTTCATACTTAGTCTTAACTTTTTACTAAATATGGAATTCTCATGTATGAAGTAGATGGCAAATCCCACCATGTTATGTTCGCCATGTGGATTTTAAATTTTTATTGTTTTAAAATTTATTTGTTTTTATTTCCTTGTTTTAAAATTCTTAATGTATTATTTTTATTTTTTGGAAAAAGGAATACATACATGTGACAAATTCCAACAGTACAAAAGAGTATATAGTAAAAAAATCCTTTAGTCTTATTCCCTAAAGACAACAATTATTATCAGTTTCTGTGCATCCTTTCAGAGTTATTTTATATATATTCTAGCCTTTCTCTATCA
Organism: Herpailurus yagouaroundi; assembly: GCF_014898765.1. Taxonomy (NCBI): domain Eukaryota; kingdom Metazoa; phylum Chordata; class Mammalia; order Carnivora; family Felidae; genus Herpailurus; species Herpailurus yagouaroundi. The sequence continues at coordinate 59,568,994 of NW_024412376.1, forward strand.
TATTTACTTTAGCTAAAACTGTAGTATTCTTGAAAAGGGGAATACTTTCTTAATTCATATATTTTTTGCCAATTCAATACTACATTTATATTTTTATTTACACAGGCTTAATACAGTTTTGCTTAGTTATATTTGGATTTTTTTAAAACTGTGAATAAAAATCTGAGTAAGATTGATTTAAATAGTCATGAACTATTTTGAGAACTAAAATTAGGATAACATAAAGGAATTATCTAAAAGGTATGGAAACTGAGTAATACTGGTTGGAAGTGGAAAGTGGGAGGCAGGACTATTGAGCGTAGTATTTGAGGAGCATTGTCTGATGTATCTATAAATACCTTTCTTCCCTTCTTAAGCACATGTATGTACTTCTGTTATCCATACTGTTGGATAATAAATTATTAAATTCCGTATAACTGATTTCTCAGCTATGCTCTGAGAATATTAGCACCCGAAAAGATGTTAATACATATGTGATGAAACAATTTTGTGGTAAAAATGTTTGGGAAAAGGGCTATGGCATCGATAATCAACTTTTTAAGTGAAATTAATAATTGCTTTCAAGGTATGAGGTGCTAAATGTATCCATCTGAGCTGCTAAAATATTTTGTAACATTTTAAATGAAAAGGAAATCTATTACAGAGCTCTGTCATTTTCTTAACTCTTTCACTGATAGATACCATGTTTGCATTTGGCAGAAGAATTCTTGTTCTTCTTTTTTTAGTGTTTGTAGAATGCAATTTTGGCATTTCCTGAGGGGAATAGAATTTATTGAGGCAGTTTGTGTTTTTAAAATGCAATAACTTGTTATGTCAGAAGCAGCTTTGAAATGCCAGAAGAAAATATTTCCTCTTTCTTTGCCTCTTTCCCTTCACAATTGCCATAAACAATGCAAGTTGTATACATAGACTGTACAATTATTTACTTTTAATGTTTGATTGAATGGCTTTTAAAAAGTCAGACATACTGCCAAATAGCTAAATGTTTATTTATTTATTTTTCTTTGAATCAAGGGAATGTGGGAGGACAGTGCTGACCTGGTGTAAAACAGCCTGGTGTGGGGAAGGGCGGGGAAAGCAGCAGCCATATTAATGCTACTTCCACTGCTGCCCACACCCTTTCACTAGCAAAGTATTTGATAGTTTGGAAAGGAATTCTGCCCCAAATGCTTTTCCAAAATTTGTTGAGTGGAAAGTAAATAAATATAAATGAGTAAGAAATGTACCTTTCTTGATACCAATTCTTTGTGACTTACATACGCATATACACATTTTTGAAACTGGTGAACAACCTTTTTCCAACAATTGACTATATTATTTTATGAGACTTACATGTGTATCTGGAGATAAATATTATCATTGTCTTAGCTTTATTTAAAAGGTTTTGTTCTCTTCAGTTTAGTCTTGACTTTGGATTGGTTATATTGACCTATGAAGTCCTTAAGAATAGTTATTTTAGTCAGTAGTTAGGAGTAAAACTTTTATTTATAATGCCTTTATCTTCCTCTTGAAAATGAGAGTGTTCTTAAATAATGAGGACACCTGAGAGTTGTAGAACTGTTGATGTTTTTATTTGACCTGCTAGCACAGCCAGACTTCATTAGAAGTGGTGATTCTGTGGTTGTCACTCCTTCCCCATTCATAACCTAAATAAACATAAAAAAAGATAAAATAAGTGGCAGAAGAAATTTCACTGTGGACTTGAATGTCTCTCTCAAGGTCTTGTTCAGGGTGAGGGTATATATGTTTATATTTTAGAAAAAATCATATTTACATATAAAATCAATTTTATATATGTTATTTGAAATATTTATGTTACTGTATATTTATGTTAACATATTTTATGCAATATCTATATATATTAAAAAATATATATGATGTTTATATATTCATACATGGGTATATAAATGTAAATAATTGGAAAAATCCAAAATATAAATAACATAGCTCTATGTAAATATATATTTCTTTTTTTTTAATTTTTAAAAATGTTTATTCATTTTTAAGACAGAGAGAGAGAGAGAGAGAGACATAGCACGAACTGGGGAGAGGCAGAGAGAGAGAGAGGGAGACACAAGATCCAAAGCAGGCTCCAGGCTTCAAGCTGTCAGCACAGAGCCTGACGCGGGGCTTGAACTCATGAACTGTGAGATCATGACCTGAGCTGAAGTTGGGTGCTTAACTGACTGAGCCACCCAGACACCCTGGAAATATATATTTCTAAATATTTGTGGTTATATATTTATATATAATACTATGTATAATATAAATATACATATTTATATTTTGGAGATGTTTCCTATGATAGTGAAGTAGTTCCTTAAAAAAAAATACGTACGTTCTTACATAGTGTTCTATGTAAGTGTGCCTAGGGCTTGAGGAGATAATAATGATTTGTTAAATTTTAAGAGTATTTAAATAAGTTCTTGGGAGGATGAGTGATTTAGTGAACATATTTTCCCAGTAAGATATCATACTTCTTTCCTCTGCTGGCCCAAGTCTTGTGATATTAGTATTCTCTACAAATCAGAGTGTTGGGGTGGGTGCATTGTAGTGGGCTTAATTGTGTTGGTGACAGAAGGTGTTACAAAGCTGAGGGAGGTCTCTTGGCACAGGAGAAGGAAGGAGAGTAAAAAGAATAAGAAGTCAGTGATTTGGGCTGTTTATTAACCTTGCCTTTCTATGGAAAAGATCCTTCACCCTGTCATTGGGCATGGAACTGGCAGCTGGAGTGTTGTTGTCTCTGACCCCTGCAAACGAGGCAAATGAGGCTGTTGAAGGATGGGGTTGACTGTGCTCCAGCTGCCACATGCCTTGAATAAAAGTCACAAAGAGACTCATACACATCACTGAGCAGGACTGCAGTGAGGAGCTAGGGGATTTTAACTGCTGGTTTGTTCACTGTTTCCAAAGGGCTAATTATTAAGCACTTAAGGGCCATCGTGATGGAAATAATTAGTATTTAAAAATTACTAAGAAGACTGTTTGAAAAGGTGTTGGGTAGGAGTTTTCTTTTAGAGGTATGGACATTAGCCATTGGCTAAGGTTGAAATCCAGCGCTATCAATGTTTTGCTTTCCTCAGATATCTCTTTGGCTGTGGGCTTATTGACATTAGCTCCATCCTCAGGGCACTTTGGCAGGGCTTGAAGTTCTCTAATACAGTTGCAGTGCCTGGTGTGGGAGGGCTACAAGACAGCAACTCAGGCTATTTGGCTGGATATTCCCTGGTGGTACCATAAGAGCTGGGTGAGTGGTTGCTAAGACATGTTCAGGCATTGCTCTACCTCCTTTCCATTTGGATCTGGGCCTCTGGATAGAAGATAAAGAATTATGTCAGAATTTACTTAGTGGTAGTGAAACAACCCAATTTAGTTGTCTTCTAAATCTGCTTCAGCTGACATGAACCTCTTGAGTCAAAAGAAAAAGAAATGCCTGGGAACATGAAAGTTATCGAAGGAAACACCCTATTTATCTTTCCCACTTCTTTTTAAGACATAACTCTTTGGAAGTTAAATGTTTGGGTGCTTACATTTTGCAGGGCAACTCTGATCTTCCTCTGACACTTCTACTCTAGTCTGTCAAAGGTCCAGCTCCCTCAAGAGTTTCTCATCATCATCTTCAAACACTTATTGAGTGTTTCTCTATGATGATGTTTTCCTGAAGCTTCTACCAGGTTTTTTGAAGCTTCTGTTAGTTTGTAGTCTTTGTAGGGAATTTTGGGATGAATGATATTTACAGATTAACCCTTTTGTGGAAACTTCATATCACTTTTGAGGCTTTCCTTGTCTGCCAGAAGTATTAACCAAGTGCTTATGTGTGCCCTGAATGAGATATAGACATCAGGGAACTTAGGGAAAAATATGGATTTAACATATATTAAGCAATTAGAGAACATTCCAAGACAATATATATTTAAGGCCTTTGTGGTACAAGCTCTTAAGTGCAGGATGGGTCAGCATAACTGAGAGTAAACCCTGGCTCCACTACCCTGAATAAATCACAAGCTCTCTAATCCTCATGTATGTGATAGGAATACTATTAACTATCTCTAGAATTGTTGATAGGATTAAATAACATAGAAAAAGTGCCAAGCACATTGTTGGTACTCTGTACTTGACAGTTAGATTCAGGGAGGATGGGGAAGAGTTACAAGGAGATAGGGAAATTTGATTGGAAGATGAAGGATGGGGAAGGCATAATTAACAGAGGAGTGATGAATTTATTTGTAAGGATGTGGGAAGGGAGAGCAAGTTAAGATAGGCAGGGCGGCAGGGTGCCTGGGTGGCTTAGTCTGTTAAGCATCTGACTCTTGATTTTGGCTCAGGTCATGATCTTAATGAATGGTGAAATCAAGCCTAAGTGGGGCTCTGCGCTGACAGCATGGAACCTGCTTGGGATTCTCTCTCTGCTCCTCCCCCCTTGTGCGCACATGCGCTCTCTCTCTTTCTCAAAATAAAGAATTAAACATTAAAAAGAAAAAGATAGCTGGAATAAGTTAGGTGTGAATTTGGGCCTGACGAGAATGAAGGGTTGTACAGAGAAGTAGTGAGATAAAAAAGAGTGAGTTCCATTATCAGTTAAGAAGTTTGATTACATCCAGCAAGCATTTGAATGTTGTATGAATACAAGTGTTTTGGAAAGACTTTTGCAGTGTGTAAAACTGATACACGAACCCTGTGAGGAAGGTACTATTGTTATCCCGTTTTCCAGGGTGCAAAAAGTGTTTGGAAGAAGTTTACAAAAACTTTACATTTGTATTTACTGTGTGAAAACAACAACAACAACAACAACAACAACAACAACAACAACAACAACAACAGCAATGCTAATGGCAATCAAAATGAAAGAATAAATTAGCTCATGATCCAGCCATCCAGACAAATCAGACAGTTTTCATTTTCCCAAATGGTTTTAGTTTTTCTTCCAAGGAATGCAAAAAGTGATATTATTTGAATTAATTTTTGTCAATGCTTTAAACAGTGCCTGGCACATAGTTAGCACACACTACATGTTAGCTATTATTTTTACCTTAATACTAAGAATTTATAGAGTAGACAAGATGGTCCGTGTTAATAGTTTTAAGGGCATTTTGGCAGGTAAATTTTGTGACCTTTTTTTAAAAAAATTTTTAAATGTTTATGTTTGAGAGAGAGAGCATCAGTGGGGGAGGGGCAGAGAGAGAGGGAGACAGAATCCGAAGCAGCCTCCAGCATCCACGCTGTCAGAGCCCAACACAGGGCTCGAACTCATGAACATAATCGCGAGATCATGACCTGAGCTGAAGTCGGACACTTAACTCACGGAGCCACCTAGGTGCCCCTTGACCTTTCTGTTTTCACTCACAATTTCATAATCATTCCACTTGTAAGCTGAACACAAAGAGAAGTCCCAATTCTTTTCAGAACAAAATGAAGTATGACCAATGTGCAACTATCTTATCTGCTATTTAAAGCTAAATTCTTTGCTGGCCTGTCAGAGGTTTGCTCTCATTAACCTGCCAATGGTGGAGAATGAACAAATAATAAATATTTTGCAAGAATTTATGTTGTGTTCAGTGGGCAATCTATGGTAGGATTTGTTGTTGTCTTAAAATATAGGTCTAATTATTATACTTTTCCTAGAAAAGAGAAGAACTTATTTTTTTCATTGTTACATTCTTGAAAGTTTTATTTTATAGGATGAATACTCAAGATTTTAGTGGGCTCTAAGAGTGAGTCAGGCAGTTTATGTCAAATGTTCTCATTCTTCAATTTTCTTGGTGGGTTATGGAGAAGTTAGCAAATGAACATGTTGTATCAGTTACTCAGTTTGTAATAATTTATTTCTGGACTAGTAAAACTGAACTCTTCTCCAACTGCTAACCCTGGGTTATTTTTCTAAAGACTTTCTGTTCACATTTCTAAAATCTTAGCTGTTGATACCACTTGGATAGACTTCTTATTTTTCACGTGCTGAGGTCCAAGTTGTTGAATAAGCAAGACTAACCTTTGACATGGAAGAAAATTTAGAGGAAAGAGGGATTTCATTTGCTTTTCATTTTCAAGCATCTGTCTTATTATGTGAATTTATCAAGAACCTGAGTCACATTTTTCACACCTCTGTGTCCTTTGGGACATAAACATTTAGGGAGATCCACAGGCACAAAGACTGCTTTGTGCTGGGGAAAATAATAAAAAAAAATTAAGAAATTGGAATTGAAAATAAAATTCCTTTGTGCATTCTTTACATAAGTCAATAAGCTTTGTGGGCTTTTGGGTTTTCTCAAATCTCCTTGAAGGCAGTTGTGGAACAGTTATAGTGACTGGAGTTGCCATTACACCTTTTCTGGGGAGTTTGGGAGGAAAGAAGGCTCATTTACCATTGTAGTCTGGTAAATGGGTTACAACTCTGCTGAGAGGATTGTGTCTTTTTTAGCTATAAGCAATAGCACAGAAAGTCACTTGGTAAGTGGATGCGGGTTTTAGAGCTTACCTGTACATTCTATGGAGACACTAATAAAAATCATTAATGTGTAGATGTTCAAAGCTTTTAGGTTGCTTTATACTTCTTTTCTTCCCCTCCCCCTCCCTCTCTCTTGTGATCTCTCTGTTCATTCACTTTGTTTCATTCATTCATTTTTTAAAAACAGCATTTTGCAACATTTCATAAATTGGTAATTTTACACCTGATGCATAGAGAGTTTTCAAGTTCTTTTGGAGAAGAGACAAACCAGGAGGATAGGTGTACATAAGAAAAACTTAATTTGATGTTATTGTTGCTCTGAATTCACTGGAGATACACTGAAGAGCTTTTTGAAGCATTACTTATTTGAACAATCTGGCACTGTCATTGGCTTTCATTTCAGTCATGACTTGTTGAGGAAATGATTTTACCATAGAGTTACTATGTATAACACAAGTCATTTTTGTTGCTTTCCCCCCTCTCCTTTTCTTTCCTTCCTTGTATCCCTGCCTCCTTTCTTCCCTTCCTCCTTCCCTTCTCTCCTTTCCTTCTTCCTTTGTTCCATGTATTTTCCTTTTTCTTCAAATTACCTCGGTATCCAGAACTCAGTACACACTTCTGTGACAGTTGATTTGGAATATTATAATTTGCTACCTGGGAACAGTTCGTAGTGTCTTGCCTCATTCCATTTGCTATGTACTCCTGTTGGAAAGATTGATTTTGGAGGATTGGCTAGCAGAGCAGCACTCAATCTCATTACACTTGGAAGTTGAAGGAAAATACAGCATCTTTTCTAGTGCTGGCAGTCTCACCTGATTGTTAAGGAAAAATACACTTTGTGCTGTTCAATTTATAATTATTTACACTCTTCTGGTTTAGTCTCTTTTTAAAAAGTTTTCAATTCCAGTTAGTTTGCAGTGTATAATAGTTTCAGGTGTACAATGTAGTGATTCAGCACTTAAATACAACACCCAGTGCTCATCATAGCAAGTACCCTCCATAATCCCCATCACCAATTTCACCCATCCCCCCATCCACCTCCCTTTGGTAATCATCAGTTTGTTCTCTATAGTTAAGAGTCTGTTTCTTGGTTTGCCTCTCTCCTTTTTTCCTTTGGTCATTTGTTTTGTTCCTTAAATTCCACATATGAGTGAAATAACATGGTATTTATTTTTCTCTAACTTGTTTTGCTTAGCATAATACTCTGTAGCTCCATCCATGTCCTTGAAATGGCAAGATTTAATTCTTTTTGATGGCTGAATAATATTCCATTGTGTATATATGTATGTGTGTGTGTGTGTATACACCCCACATCTTTTTTATCCATTCATCAGTTGATGGTATTTGGGCTATTTCCATAATGTCCATAATTTGGCTGTTGTAGAGAATGCTGCTGTAAACCTTAGGGTGCATGTATCTCTTTGACTTAGTGTTTTTATATTCTTTGGGTAAAATACCTAGGAGTGAAATTGCTGGATTGTACAGTAGTTCTATTTTTAACTTTAATAAACCTCCACACTGTTTTCCAGAGTGGCTGTACCAGTTTGCTTTCCCACCAGGAATTTCAAGAGGGTTCCCTTCTGTACATCCTCACCAAAACCTGTTATTTCTTATGTTGTTGATTTTAGCCATTCTGACAGATGTGAGGTGATATCTCACTGTGGTTTGATTTTCATTTCCCTGATGATGAGTGATATTGAGCATCTCTTCATGTGTCTGTTGGCCATCTGTATGTCTTCTTTGGAAAAGTGTCTATTCATGTCTTCTTCCCATTTTTAGTTGGAATTATCCATTTTTTGGGTATAGAGTTTTTATACATTCTTTATATATTTTGTATAGTAACCGTTGATCAGATGTCTTTTTGATGGCGCGCAGTGTCTTTTGTGTTAAATTCATGGCCCTTTAGTTTTGTATCTACTTTCCATGTTTTTCTTCAGGATGGAGTATGGTAGTGATTTCATGGTGGCAGGGGGAAATTGGAAATCTCTGTCCAGATAGTGCCCTCTGGATATTTGCTGTGGTTTGGAGTTACAAAGTCCATGATAAAGCTGTGGTGTTCATTACAAAAGTGACCGCTAAGCATGAGGTTTGTCCTCTCTTCTTATCTTAGTTATCATACACTTAAGGGCTTAGCCAACGAAGAGTACATAGGTCTTTTCAGTTGGTTGCTCTGGTCATTTCTTATATGCTAACCCAAAAATTATTGTGAAATGGCTGTGAAGAAGTTTGTCAAGTCACTCTGAAAGCAAGTATTCATAGTCTATTCAACTTGAGAAAGTTGTATTTTTCCATCTGTATTCTATACTTTTGGGACCCAGGTCTCAGTACCTCAAATACAGAAATTCAACTTGGATCAAATTCTATCATGGGGAAAATTTTGACATTAACAACTGTGCTTTCATTTTTAGTAATTTATTCCTCCCACAAATTACCTTTAAATTACCTTTATCTCCATTTCAGGCAGTCTGAGGTTACTGTTTCAGAGAAGGAAAGCCTGAAGGAACATTTGAAAACAAACTAGCTTCAGAGTTTAAAACTCCTGGTAGAAACAATAGTTAAAGGATTGGAAGATTGGCAAGAATTCATCATAATGTAAGAGAATGGTTTTTCTTTCCTAGACTTGATAAAGATTCCTTGGGCCATGGAGAAAGAATTGGAGAGGAATAGCATCAGACACTCTTGGAGGTCTCTGGCAAGGGGCCCTGTGTTTTTCCTTATACCTGCCCTAGCAACAGTTTTGTCCCAGGGCTGGATGAACTCAGAGAGGGCATGTGTCCCACTCCCTGCCTAGTTTTCCAGGGTTGCCACAGTCCTATGCATGGGGCAGCAAAACAGCTGGAGACAGCATAGTGTTGCTTGAAGAATGGTTTTATAGAGAGTCTCATTCTGTTCATATGTAGTGTGAGGAGTAGCCAAATCTTTTCCTATACAGCCAACAGTGACATGGATGTGTACCTGAGAGCAGGCATTTGTGGAGGGGCTTTGCATCTGTAACAAGGGACCACCACTGGAAAGTAGCCCAGATAGAGAGATGTTTTCAGCAGGTGCCAGCATGGAGCCTTCCATGAGTCAGATGGAATGAGGTGCATATCAACAGAAGTCAGCGTGGACTAAGGAGCAGGTGTCTTTCCCTGATGCCATGACACTAAGCCAACTAGAACTTAAGTGAGGGAGGGGAGAGAACCCTAAATTGAGTTTACTGTGATCTGACTGAGAAAGTACTAAGTTAACTGAATTTAATCTGCATTTGTGAGTTTAAGTTATCTGCTGCCAAATGGAGTGGGGAGTAAGTTGAAATTTAGAAAAAAAGTACACTTCTTACCTCCAACCCAGTGTATAGAATTCCCAGCAAGCATTAACAATCAAAGTGTAAAAAAGACAAATATGTCTTCCAAATATGATCCAGTTTGTCTTAGATAACTTCCAGCTGAGCTGGTCTTGAAAAGCAGTGAGATGTTACTCCATTATTCAACAGGAATGACCTTACTGTAGAGCAAAGAGTGGCATATTGAATGATAAGACGTCCAGTAAGTTATCTTCCACCAATATTATCTGGAATCTTCTTAAGAGTTTCTACTACTTATTCAGCTAGATAATATATAAGGGTGATGAGATTTATTGGTGGAAGCTTTGGGAGGGTTGGCTAGATCTCATTCACCCACTTCACCAATTATGGGCAGGCATTATGCTTTATTATGCTTGAGCCATCAACAGTGAACAAGTGTTTGTCCTCAAGGACTTGACAGTTTAGTTGTCAGTATGGGCAATATGTTGGCTATTGTTCTACTGTGTGGTAGATGCCAGAATAGGGATAAGAACTGGATGCGCTTCAGGCAGTAATGAAAGATTTCCCAGAAGTTTTCCGTGAAGACTACATGAGGCAATGTAGGTAAAGTTCTTGTACTATCACAGGACCTAAATACACACTAGTTTCTTTTAGTTTTCTCTTCTGTAGATTCATTCCTTGAGGTTTGGGAGTGTAGATCAACTATGTGAGCCTTTGTGTTCCCAGTACTTAGGACTTAGGACAATACCTGCCACATGATGAGTACTAAAAAAAATGACTTGCAGAATGACTGATGAACTGTTGAATAATTTTTTTTTTTAATTTTTTTTTTTTTAACATTTATTTATTTTTGAGACAGAGAGAGACAGAGCATGAACGGGGAAGGGGCAGAAAGAGAGGGAGACACAGAATCGGAAGCAGGCTCCAGGCTCTGAGCCATCAGCCCAGAGCCCGACGCGGGGCTTGAACTCACGGACCGCGAGATCGTGACCTGAGCTGAAGTTGGACGCTTAACCGACTGAGCCACCCAGGCGCCCCCTGTTGAATAATTTTTGAGATATATCAAATTTTTTCATATATCAGATGATGATAACTAGAACCACTTTCTGAAGTTATATATATCTGAACATTTTTGTTTTCCGAGAAAATGAAATCATGAATATTGTACAAATTTGAGCCATGGTAAATCTCTTGTGAATACTGCACTAATCTACTTTCCAGTTACTGCCAGATTGTCACCAAAACACAGCTGTAATCATTACCAACATCATTACCCTAAGAATATACCATGATTTAAAAAAAAAAAAAAAAAAAAACTCTACACATTCTCTCTTTTCACTTCTTATAATAAACTTTATTTTTTAGGAGGGTTTTATATTTACAGGAAAATTGTGAAGATAGTACAGAGAGTTCCTATATACTCCACACCTACTTCCCCCTATTATTAACGTAGTAGTACAGAACTGCAGTTTGTTGCAATTAATAAAGCAATATTGATACATTACTATATTAAAATTGTTCTGATTTTCTTATTTTTTACCTAATGTTCTTTTTTTCTTCTAGGATTCCATATGGGATACCACATTACATTTAATCATCACATCTTAATTTATCTTGGCTGTGATGGACTTTATTTTTGATGACCTTGACAGTTTTGAGGAGTACTGGTCAGGGATTTTGTAGAATGTCTCTCACTTGGGATTTGTCTGATATTTTCCCTCATAATTAGACTGGGTTTATGGGCTTTAGGGAGGAAAACTGCAGAGATGAAGTGCCATTTTCAGAAAATCAGGAGTACACTGTATTAACATGTCTCATCACTCTCGATGTTAACCTTTCTAACCTGGCTTAAGTAGTATTTGTCAGACTTCTCCACTGTAAAGTTACTCCTTCTTTTCCCTTTCCACACTATACTCTTTGCTCATTTAGTCTTCAAATTGTCAGATACCCACCTTACTAACCCCCATAATAAATGGTGGTGACCTGAACAGAGATAAGCAAGTTGGATAAATGATAGGTTTGTATGAAGATGATACAAGTAACACTTCTAATGTGCTTTGAAATGTGTTCAGCACATAAGCTAATATTTTTACTGATAGTTCAAAAATAACTCTTCAAGAAATTTGGTGACTTGGCACAGAATAGTGGGAGAGAAACTCTGGACAGATCTTCTCATCCATTTTAAAACTTCCATCTTTTCAAATGACCAGATAAGCTCTGCTTTTTAAGTACAAAGCCAAAATAATATGCCCTTGTGGTGGACACTTGTCAACTATGATTTCTGATGCAGAAATTTTAAGCAGAAGTAGGAAAATCATATTCCTGTTTTCTTAGGGCAACAACAGGAGTAAAAATGGTCTACTTTTACTCCTATTCTCTTCTCATTCCCTTTAACTGAGACTAGAAATAGGAGAAGAAAAATATGAAGAAAAAAGGGGGGAGAGGTACAGAGCAGACCGGAAGATTTAGCCTGGGAGTGGCAGCTCCTGAGTGATTTATTATGGGCCAGGGAAAGCTTAGCATTTCTCCCATATTTTCCAGGAAGGATGTGATGAGTTGCAACAACAATCTGGTGACTATTGCAGACTTGTTTGAATAAGTTGTTCTTTATGCCTGCTTTCTTTTAAACTCAAGTTGCACACCTACCTCAGGTTAAATGGCTAATCAGTTTTCTTCTGCCTCCAAGAAGAAATGTCTCTGAGGAGCTTTACAATTTTACTAGTTCAAGAACATCAACATTTCTCTAGGTTCAAGCCTGGAGAGGCAAAGCAATGGCAGTAGTTGCTCTTTGTTAAAATAACTTCTCTCTTTGGGCTTTAAATCCTGTCTTTTTCTGACACTGTTTTTCTCCTTTGGAATGGAGTGTTTTCTGATTATTTTCCCACTACCCCTCCAAGAATTCCTGCATCTTTGGGAATTAAAGGTAAAATCAAAATTATATCTAATTTTCTTTCCTTGTATGGTAGAGGAGTGCACATCCCAAACACTTAATCTTCATGTTCATGTTCAACAGAAATGTTTAGTGAAATTCTGAGACATCAAATTTGATTTTACTTTTAAATATTCAGAGATGCTGCTTTGGGGTGTGCTGTAATGGAGAGCGTGTTTTTAGGCTTGGGACAGGCAGTGGCACATAATGGTTAAAGCCATGAGCTTTGGAGCAAGATCACTTAGGTTCCTATCTGGGCTTTACCACTTACTGCTAGCTTTGTGACCTTGGGCAAGTTACTTAATCTCCCCGTGCTTCAGTTTCTTCATCTGTAAATGAGTTAATACCAGTTCTAACTCATAAGGTCATTGTGAGAATTAAATGATTCAATATACGTAAAACACTGAGACCAGTATTTGGCATAGTAAATTCTTTGTGTTTAATACTTATTAAGATTTATAATAATAATAATAATTATTATTATTATTGTAATTCATTAGCATAAATGCTGATATTCTGTAATTTGTCCTCTTCCCTCCTGTCCTTACAGTTGACTTCTGACTGTGAACAGCATTACCTGGGTTCTCCTTTCTAGCTGACTTTTATTTAGGTTCACTCAGTGGAGGCATTGGGAGGACATGGATGGATAGAAGGAAAGAGAGCTGTGGGTATCTCTTCCTTGCTTCTTCCCTGGTTTCATGTAGCAATTTATCTTGTAATACATGTACTCCTCTATGATTCAGCTCCTGTTGGGCAGCCCTTTCCACAGCTTTAGTTTTTACTGGGCTCTTTTAACATCATTTTCTCCTCTTGCCCCTTCAGCCCTAGATTGGTAATGCCTTCCCATGGTTGGGTCTCTGGATGCCTGATTATGCCTTGTTTGTTAGCTCTATTCTTCCCACACCTTTGTTGTTGGTCCCTTCATCAGCTTGTTTTCATTTTAACCACCTGAGGAACAATTCTGTTTTCTAATAGGACCCATACAAAATTCTACAACTTAATATTTGGATTTGACGATTTTGGAATGTCCTAGCTATGAATCTGTCCTTGTTAATGTGCTAAGAAAATTTCACTAAAAAATTATGGTCATTACTTGTAAACATTTTGCCTCTTCATTGTTATATTAAATTTCGTGAGACAGGAATTACTGTTTTGGTTATGCGTGTGTGTGTAGTCCTTGTAGTTTCTAACACAGTGCCAGATATATAGCAGGTGGTAAAAAAAATAACCCCCTAGTATTGAAGGACATTTCTGTTCAGAACAGTGAACATGATGGTTTATTTCAGTGACACATTAAAAGCCTTGCAACTATAGAAGCTTTAGTTTCAATCTCTACAATTACTTGTTAGGCTTTAAAGGATTTATTGCTTGTGAAAGGTGCCAAAACAATAGCACTGAGGAAGAAAATCCCATAGTCTCACAAAAGACTGTGACTGTCCAAGCTTCTTCTGCCTCCTGCCAAAGAGCCCAATGGAGCTGATTGAAAGATTAGCTCATTTTCAACTAAAGTTTTGATGTTCTGGGAGACTGGGCAGTTTCCTTCCCCCTCAGGAAATTCTATGAAAGAACTAGATTAAGTGTTTTCTTTTTCTGAGGAGTCTCATACAGCCTTTCTGCCTCATCTTTGAATAGACTGAGCTCTTTTAAGAAGGAACAGTTAATTAATTTTATGTCTATACTTTTGTCTGCAAAGGAAGATGCTTGTCGAGTGGGCAACCTGGTCAACTGCTGAAATGATATGTGACCTGGGTAATTGTGAACAAGATATCCTAGATATAATTTGTTGGAATCTAGCACACAAAGAACTTAAATACAACTCTCGACATAATATTTAATCTTCATGAGGGCAGAACTGGTAGCGTCTCCTTGTGAGTTACTGGGCAAGTAGCTCTTGGAGCCTCATTTTCTTTATCAGTAAAGCCAAATGGTAACACGACTTACCTTGTAGGTTTATTGTAAGAATTACAAATGTTTACAAAGAACCTAGAATGTAGCATCTCAATAGATGATAGCAAGGCGTGCTGATAAAAGCTAGATTAGAATTTTTTTTAACTGAAAATGAATAGAAATAATTAGTATATTTACTTTGTCAATAGTATTTTTGTGTTATATCCTGATTATTTGCAAGTGGGCCAGGGAGGGGTGATGTGAGAAATAGAAGAGAACATCTCATGGGTTTTTCCAAGTTAAGGGTAAGTTAAGGGTTTTACCCAACCATGTTAGGGTAGAATTATTGCTTATTCAGTATTTCAGAAAGATTCTTAGGCTTTTGTTAGAACATTTCATCTGAAATGTTATCCTTGAGGATATTTTATTAAGAAAGTCTGAAAACAGTTGTCAGTATTCAGCCTTATTAGCATATTGGAAGTATTTTGATCAATTGAGATTATTTTATACACAATGAGATTGTACTCCATTCTTATCACTTACGTAGGATGTTATCACAAAAGACATGAATTGTCACTAGTCTTTTTTTAAATTTATTTTTTAAATTTACATCCAACTTAGCATACAGTGCAACAATGATTTCAGGAGTAGATTCCTTAATGCCCTTTACCCATTTAGCCTATCCCCCTTCCCACAACCCCTGCGGCAACACTCTGTTGTTCTCCATATTTAAGAGTCTCTTATGTTTTGTCTCCCTCCCTGTTTTTTTTTTAATTTTATTTTTTAAAATTTATATCCAAATTAGTTAGCATATAGTGCAACAATGATTTCAGGAGTAGATTCCTTAGTGCCCCTTACCCATTTAGCCCATCCCCCCTCCCACAACCCCTGCAGTAACCCTCATTTTGTTCTCCATATTTATGAGTCTCTTCTGTTTTGTCCCCCTCCATATTTTTATATCATTTTTGCTTCCCTTCCCTTATGTTCATCTGTTTTGTATCTTGAAGTCCTCATATGAGTGAAGTCGTATGATATTTGTCTTTCTCTGTCACTAATCTTATTGTTCTACTTTCATACAAGAATACTTGACTTTAGATTTTTGTTCATAGGAAAAATTATTATAGTGTTAGATGAGCACTGTGGAAAAAGATTATATAAGAAATCCAACCAGAGAGGAGGTGGAGGAGAGGTGTCATATAGTGGCCTAAGTACTGGAGCTGAAGTTGAGAAGCTGGGATTGTTCTAGTGTCTAGTGTCTAGCTGTGTCACTGCATTAGGGTTTGCCAGAGAAACAGAATGAACAGTATAGATCTAGATCTAGATAGATATGTATTATAGCATGTTTGCTCATAAGCTTAGGTCATTGTGAAGGCTAAGTCCCGTGATCTGCTGTCTGCAAACTGGAGAACCAGGGAAGCTGGTGGGGGGTGTAGTTCAAAGGGCTGAGAATTAGAGAGCTGGTGGTGTAGGTTCCAATTTGAGGTGAAAGCCTGAAACCAGGAGCACTGAGGGCAGAAGATCCATGTCCCAGCTCAAACAGTCAGGCAGAGAGCAAAACCGACCTTCCTTTGCCTTTTTGCTTTATCCAGGCCCTCAGAGGATTGGATGGTGACCACCAGGTTTGCAGAGGGCCATGTGCTTTACATAGACCACCAATTCAAATGCTGATCTCTTCTAGAAACACCCTCATGGACACATTCAGAAATAACGTTTAACCAGCTGTCTGGGCATGGCTCAGTCAAGTTGACACATAAAATTAACCATCAGTGTTAATTTAGATAAGTCACTTAAATTCTCTGAGCCTTGGCTGCTTTGTCTAAAATAAAAGGGTATTGTTCCTGACCAGCTTGAAAACTTGGTTACCAATGCATTCTGCATGGCTGGTATATAAATATAGATTAACATTTAGCATTAACATTTAAATGAACAATTTAAAAAGTACTTGCTCAGTGCAGAAAATCTGAAAAACCAAGAAAACACTATACCTTTCTCCTTTTACTTTCATCTGTACCTTTCAGAGATAATCACTGCCACAATTTTGGTACATGTTCTTCAGGTTATATCCTGAGCATACTGTACGTTGACATGTAGATGACTTCTTAGTTGATAATTAGATTAAAGCTCTGTTAATTTGTGAAAATTATAGGAATTATAATTTTCCTTCTAGCTATTACATATATTTAAGATCATACTCTATTAGAAACAATGGTAAGTTCTTTGATGGTTAGGTTTCCCCAAAGTGAATCTAATGTTAGAGTTTCTGAACAGATCAAAGGTTGGCAGTTGCATCGGAAGGAATATTTTTGGGAAGGAGGTTCTTGGAAGAAGCCTACTTACCCACCTACCAGTGAGGACTTTGTTGATAGGGTTAGATTGCAACATGTTTGCCAAAGGATAGGCAAGCTCCACTAGGTGGTAGCATTGCCATGCGGCCCAACAAGACAAGCTGCAAGAAACTGGCTGAAGATTATGTGAATATTAAAGACAGAAATTTGGACATGAATACCAAAACTACTGAGGGCCAAGCAATAGGACTTTTGACTTACACACTTTTGAGCCAGCTGAGGGCTGGTCTGGAGGACTGTCACATCTATCACATGTGTGTTTGAAGATGTATTTATAAACACACACATACACACACACACACACACACACACACACAAACACACACATGACCTACGGAGTTATGCCATCTGGGAACCAAACTATAAGAGCAAATTTCCCTCAAGGAGGTAAAAAAATATAACATATAATATGATAATTACATAGTGCACACAAGATGTGTTTTGAACTTTACGGAAATAAACCTTTCAGGCTCAAATTCTGGTGCCAAATAATAATAATAGCCAGAAGAGAACTATGTCTTGTGGTTTTCTTGTAATCCCTTCCAGTTCCTCACACACACCAAATTATGCTGAGGAAAGTGGGGACAACACATACTTTTCAGGGGAAGTTCAGTAAGTTGAACTTTTTGGATCAAAACACTAGCAAAACAGCATTGAAAAATGACAATATTTAACTTCCCTTTTGAGTACACATAAACATTAGGAAAGAATGAAGATACCCTCACTTAAAAATTATTTTAAAAGTTCCATGTTTGAAACATTTAGGGCTTGGTTTTCTCAGACTTTGTGGATTCTACTTTCAGACAAGTCTTTTTTAGGGGTCACTCAGTGCTTTAGTGTATTCTTGTATTTTACATATCAAAGAAATTTTGTTTTTCTCGTAATTTCTTTCCCTACAATGGTATTTATTTTCCCCTTTGTACTGGACATAAGATAGGAAAGGGAGGAAACTTTTTATGATTCCATTTTATCATAGTTCTTTGTGATAATAGTGGAATTCATGCAACACACAGCTCAAAATGGAGTTGAAACATGCCACATACATCTAACTGACATTATATACATTGACACCTAGAAACTGTGCAAGTAGGTGGTGTTAGAATAAGAATTAGAACCTTTTAATTTTCTCTCCCATTCTTTTTCCTTGGCTTCTCTTGATGTAATGTGCTCCTAAGGTGGATGCTTCATGGTATTTGCCCTAATGTTTGTAACTCCTCACAAACTATTGTGAACAGTAGATTTTTGACTTCCATTTTCATTGGCTGACTACGCTTGACCCTGGGACTTTCCCATTCAAAGGAGGCCCTAGAATTCAGGCCAAGGCAGTACTGACTCCAGAATTCTAGATTTGCTGTGAGGGGAAAAAAAAACTGGAGTAATGACTTGTCAGAAATGTAGAGATCACTTTGGAAGCATGCAGCCAGGAACCTAAATATTGTCTCTTCCAGATTAAGGCCAGAGCAAGCATAAATTGGCCAGCCATGCCTTCATGCGATCAGCTTTGGATGATAGGCATGGAGTTTTCTAAGAGTTGAGCTGTAGTGGCCCCAACTCTCAGTAAAGTGTATGTATATATGTGAGAAGGATGACTTAATCAATAAGCTGGGATTGTGGTAGTGATTTCCTTTGAGTCTTCGTTTAAAATTGATTGTAAATGTGATTAGCTTTTGAGGAGAGGGAAGGAAGACAGGGAGTAAAAGGTTAATTGCTGGGAGTAGACACATTCAAAGGCAGTTTTGTCACAGAACATCTGAGAGTCAAATTTAGATCCAGATGAGATTTGAGATATATTTTTGGCCATTTTCCTTCTTGCACTGAGGACTTTTTAAAGTTATAGTCTGGATCTTGCTTTTGTAGAAGTTTAAAAAATTTCCAACTCTGATTAACCTCACCAAAAGCATTTGAAAGCTATCTGAGATAACATAAAATTTTCTGTGCTCATTACTCTAAACTTTAAAAATACATTTTTTAAATTAAGTAATCTTTGTGCCCAACATGGGGCCTGAAGTCATGACCCTGAGATCAAGAGTCAAATGCTCCACTGACCGAGCCAGCCAGGTGCTTCACTCTAACCTTTCTGAACAAAATCAAATATAAATTAATAAATAAATAAAGGTATAATATATTTCTGGTCATATTTAACTTACTTGATTATTTGGGTACGGAAATTTTTTTTTAAGACAGGCAAATAATTGTTTTACTCTGCCATAGTTTAAGAAGAGTAACTACAGTTTACTACAATATACCATTTGTAAATACGTCTTAAATCCTTTGTCCATGGATTTTCACATTTTTAAGAGAATGAGAGCACCATTTTTTGCAGTCATGGTGGTCTCTTTCTCTCTTTTTTTTTAAATTCTGAAGGATCCTGTACCTGCCAATGGTAAAATTTCTTCTGGGAGTAGAGATAGGCTTCCATATAGGATTACTTTGCAGTAAAGTCAGAAATCTGAAGCACATGATTTAAATGGTTAAGCAGTGCTTGCAAGCCATGATATCAGAGGAAATAACTGCTATTAAGTGAAAGCTGAACAGCAGTGTACAGGCAAAAAAAATTTCCTCATTTTCACCAGCTAATAATCAAAACAGTTTGACACTAGCCAGAAAGAGCCAAAAAATATGGAAACAATTATTGAATTAAATGAAATATCACAAAATTATATGTTATTTTGCATTTTGAGTTAAGGTAAAAGCATTTTCATGAAGATTCTATTATGTATTGACCAAATAAAAGAAAAAGGTTAGGAGTGGTTTAAAGGCAAATGTAAGAAATTTGATATTTTCAGATACTAGTGGAAAAGTGTATGGATTATTCTTGCTTCCACATGCACAGTTCTACTTTAAATTCTGCTGACTGCCTTTATTATTAGGTTGGAATAATTAATTCTATGATGGAATAAAAATGGTTTCATTGACAAGAAAAAGATGCCTTACAAGTGTGGTTGTGGGTTTGATCAAATGCATATAGTTTGTCTTAAAAAAGTGATGATGATTGTCATTAAATCTCAAGCTCTGTTTTTACTTTTATGAGACTGTTACACACCCTAACTGCATTAACACTACAATAACAAAATCACGTTTCCTGCTATTTCAAGAAATCTGAAATGGTGATGAAAGACATTTCCTACCAATGATGTCAGTGGTTATTTAATTGCCATTAAGATGGCAATGAAACTCTTTCTTGTCACTTACCCATGATGAAGTGTTCTTGATCAGATTGTGTTAAACAAAATGGCTGCCATCATATTAGACATTCTTTCTGAAAACTAGGTTTTCATTACTCTAATAATGTTAGAGAAATCTGTATGACGTTTATATTAGCTATTGAATTACTGCTTTTAAATAGCATATTTTTAAAAAATTGGATTACTTTGGTTTTCCACATTAAATGTAATGTATGTTTTTTTGTAATGTTAATAAAAAACCACTTTTCATTATTTGAGATAAAAATCGATTGGCGACTTTAGATCCCAAATTTGTTCTCTTATTAATTTCAACTTCTGGTAGGATTTCCCCCCCACCCCCCAATATCAGACCTGTACTTAGGTCACATACATATGACCTAAAGCAAATCGGAAACTTTAAGGTCATTTTTTCTTTTGACTTGAGATATAAATAAAGGGGTTGTAATGGTGCTGTCTTTTCTCTCATCATTATTGATATTTCCCATTAACCCAGTCAGCTGCTGTCTTTATTCCCCTAAGTGCATCTATATTCTGGCAAAGGTTGGTAGAGAATGAAAAGAAATGAAGACTATAGAGCAAGAAGAAAGATTACAGCATCAATTCACAAGTGGAGAAGCAGCCTTAACATTGGAATAAAAAAAATTTCCCTATATCTCAAAGCCTAAAAATTGCTGTTAATATTTAAATTTGAAGACATTGTGGTTGAAAAAAGTCACAGACATAAACGATGGTATCTATCTTTGGATGGACTTACTTTGGTTAACAGAATACTGGAAAATTTGATTCAAGCAGAGATTTGAGGAGCATATATGTTGGAACCTACCCTATCTTGCTGTTGTTTGGGACCCTGAGAGTGCTGTGAAATGAAACCCTGAACATCCTACCGCAGGAAGAAATACCACATGGAGCTGGAGATAAGTTATCCTAGCCCTTATCTTCTTAGACCAACAAGCCTGCCAGCCCTCAGACATGTGAGTAAGCCATCATAGATTACTCAGTGCCAGTCATGCTGGTGTAGACCAGAAGATCTGCTCAGCCAACCCACAGAATCATAAAAAATAAAAATGTTTGTTATATCAAGCATTAAGTTTTGGAGTTATTTTGTGTGTAAGCAAAAGCTAATTGATACAGATATAAAAGATGGCACATTTGTTGTTAGGTTAAAATATTATCCTAAACATTTTATTGTTGTTGTTGCATTTATACTTTTTTTGGAAGAAGGTGCTTCAGTGGAAAACTTCATTTTAACTGAGTTTTCATGAACTCACTGTAGCTTGGGTAGACCACTCTATACAGACTCAATGACTTGAGTCATTCTAGTTCAAACTATACATTTCTCTTGAATTTCTAGGTGCTTTAGATAGCTTTGTAAGAATTGGTTGCAATAATTTTGTCAAGATATATCATATTTTCTATGTCTTTTCATTTCAATTTTGCCATAATGTTTTTATACCATTATGAAAAAATATACACTTGAGAACTTTTGGGAACCAAACACATTAGTTACTGCTAATTTAAGGTGACACATTGTTGATGCAAACAATATTTGCACTAACATGTTTTTCACATTCCCATTGGAATTTGTACCAAACCCTCAAAACTGTCCAAGAAGGAATTCTGTATTTACTGTCAATAAGAATTATATCTCAGGTGTGTGTATAGAGTACATCTTTCTTCCATCTACTGGGGAATAGTCAGATGACAAAAATTCATTTATATCTGAATAAATGCCCTCTGTTTGTATAACCGATTGACATAGGTTACTGATGGAATGTGAGACTGTTGGACAATTCGAGAAATTACAGTGCTTAGAAATTGTTACTCATTCTATGGCTTTTTAACCTACCTAATTGTTGCAAATTTGTTTTGACATTTTGATCAAGTATGTGGATTGGTTCCTTTTGAATAGGTTCATTTGAAAGCTCAAATTTCAGGGATGGCCAGGATGACTTTTTTTTTTTTTTTGGGTCCAAAGATGTTCAGAGTTGCAATCTGTTCTTTTGGACACAAATTTTACCAGATGATCCAGATCTTTGTAACCAACTGACTCTATAATGTTCTCTGTTAGAGAATCAATTTTGAAATTGCCATTTAAATCTGGAAGAATTACCTATCCAGATTAGTAACAACTTTGCATTTTCAAAGACCACACATCTGCATAATAAAAGCCATTATTTTGGGGAAAACAATATGGAATGAGTAGAGAATTCTTTCTCAGAAATGAGAAAAAAGAAAACATAAAATTTCATTTGTCAAAAATATGGCTTCTGATTTTATTAATAGTAATTTCAAATTAAATCATTTTGCTGTATATAAAGGCAACTGAAAGGACCAAACAGCCATACTCAATGAGTATGATGGACTCAAATATAGGAACTCTTTTGGCATGGCAAGAGGCAGGACCACTTAGACATAGTTTCATGTTAAAGACTTTATTTTTCTATTGTAACATGTACCTGTCAGTTTTGTATGAAGCAAGATAGTATTTGCTGTGTAGTACATGTAGATTAATCTGTTGCCTTTTGCTAAAAAGAAAGAATGTTTTGTTTTTGGTGAATGGGGTGAGATAGTGTGTGGTCATTTTTTTAAATGAGAATGGATAAGAGTGAATCTTTCACTGGTGATATATATCATATAATTCCTCTAGTGCTGATATAACAAATCCCAGAGAATTGTCCTTTGGAAAAAAAAGTGGAATTTACAGCTAGATAATTTAGACCTAACCTGCTGATTTGTTGAGTAGCCTTCAACAAATCACTTAACCTGTTATAACACACCTTAAAATAGTTAGTTAAAAGTCCCTGTGTTTATAACAGTATCAGATTAGACTCTTATTGTAGACAGTACTCAGGGGAAATTTTGAGAGCATTACATAGAATGAGAATTTGGCACAATAGTATTATTATGGATATTGGAACTAAGTGAGCATGTTTAGTATTTATGGTTCTCAACATTGTAGCAGTTCTGAATGATGGAAAAACATTCATTTTTTTCTATAGACTTTTTTGAGTGCTGGAAAGAGAAGGTGCCATAGAAAGAAATGAATAAGGCTTCTTAGCAGTCTTCCAGTTAAGTAAAAAAGAATCACTTATGTGGTAATACATCAGTTTGTATCCCCAGTGAGGGATTCAGACATAGTAAAAGAAAAAGAGAAACTGTCATTTATTTTTTTTAAAAAATTTTTTTTTTTTCAACGTTTATTTATTTTTGGGACAGAGAGAGACAGAGCATGAACGGGGGAGGGGCAGAGAGAGAGGGAGACACAGAATGTGAAACAGGCTCCAGGCTCTGAGCCATCAGCCCAGAGCCCGACGCGGGGCTCGAACTCACGGACCGCGAGATCGTGACCTGGCTGAAGTCGGACGCTTAACCGACTGCGCCACCCAGGCGCCCCGAGAAACTGTCATTTAAAATGTCTCCTTTTGTGGGGACACATCCTGCTTTGGACGTGTCTGATTCTGGAATGAATGCCAGGGAATGGAACTGAGGTGGCCCAGAACTTCACAGTATCAGACTCATCCATACTGGATGTCTACAGTCAGATGCAGAGGAGCCTGACGGTTTTATGTAGCCCTTTGGAAAAATGATCATTTTTGAGAGGTGTAAAAATCTCTATTTGCCTATCGTAAATAATTTATCTCTTAGATTCTCAACTTGAGGTATGATGGTAGGATGATATTAGGTTGATGTTAGATTGGACATTCAAATAGGCTGTGATCAGAAATGTGTGATAATCCTGAGACCCAGGGCTGATGCTACACTGCTCATGGAATTAACCTGGTGGTTATTTGGAAGCCTGGATGCAGTTTCATCTCAATCATGTGGAAGAAGCTTAGTGAAGGAAACTGAAAACATTTCCAGGTTCTGTGAGTCATTCCACAAATCTTTACTGTGCACCTACTGTGTGCCAGGCACTATGCCTGGTTTGGGGATATGGTGGTTCAGAAGACAAATGTTTAAAGATACTGCTGCTGCCATAGACATCTGCCCTGCTGAGTAATTGTTGTTGTTGTTGTTGTTTTTTTTTTAATAAACCCAGTTCATGTGAAATGTAAACATTTTTAATATTGGGCTTCATGTTACAATGCTATGTTTCAACAAATATTGCAGTCCGAGATGGACCTAAAATATCAACTTATTTTATCCATTCAATAAGTATTCATTGAATTAAACTTTATTTTGAGCCCATTTTAAAGTAGTCCTCACTTTCCCAGTGAATTCACAATGAATTTGTCTTTGGGTTAGGATCTGTGATTGCTCTCTGAAAAGGTTATTGCTGTAGTGAGACTGCTCCTGAAACTCATGACCAGCATGAAGTATTTGATTTTCCTTGTTCTGCTGGTTTATTTATATCTACCCTGGCATCCAATAGGTGATTTGCAACCATGCACTGTTCATTATTTTTTCCATACTCTATCCAACAGAGTCATCTTATTTTAGACAACAGACATTCATCAAATATTTATAGTGCACCTGAAATGCTTTACCCTGGGGAAATGCAGGGCCTGCCTACCTTCAAGGTCCCTGCAATCTAACGAAGGGGCAGATAAGTAAACATTTATGATAGAGGATGATAAATGGCGCAAGATAATAAACATTGGGTATTGAAGAAACACAGAAGAGGATCACTATCTCAGACTTGTAGGATCATTAAGCTGGAAAGGATAAATCCCACTTGTATTAGTTATCTATTACTGCTTAACAAATTTCCATAAAAAATGGCTGAAGACAGCAATAAGCATTTTTTTTTTTTCTCATTGGATCAGGAATTTTGGAGCATTTAGCTGGGCAGTTCTTGCTCAGGTATCTCTCATGAGGTGGGAGTTGAGATGCCAGCCCAGGATGTTGTCATTTGAAGACTTGACTGGAGCTGGAGGATATGCATTCAAGGTCATTCACTCACCTGGCATATACATCTATAGTGTTTGTTGGTGGGAGACCTCAGTTCCTTCCTGTGGTGGCCTTACTGCAGGTCTCCTTGAGTGTTTCCATAACATAGAGGCTGGCTTCCCCCAGAAAGAGTGATCCAACTGAGACCAAGCCAGAAATTCTAATATCTTTTGTGACCCAACCTCAGAAGTAATGCTACCTGCACTTTTATAGTATTTTACCAGTGTCACAGGTGGGACATGATACAGTGTGGGAAGGGACTAACACAATGTGAATACCAGTAAGTGAATACCAGCCTCCATCTTGGGGGCTGGCTACCATGCTAATCTTCAAGGATGGTTAGCATCTGTGATTTGATGCTAGTCCCTGAAACATTAACTCACTTGGGCTTTAGGAACCACCATTGATTATATGGATCTTTGAATTTCATGTTATATAGATTTCTGTTAACAGTTACTCTTCCCAGAGTCGTGTGGAGTAATAACAAGATGTTAGCAAAACACTGGATACAGATGCTTCTTAATTCAGTGCCACTGATGAATTAATCCTAGTGGTGTCACTGACAGTTAATAGGTTTCAGGCAACATCACAGAAAAAATGTATTTGCTGTTAAACATGGGGGTTACAAAATAATTGTTCTTTCTAATACTGTTGAGACATTCTCAAGGGGCTTCAAGTGGCAGTCTCTTTCCCTGGAGGCTTGACAATTAGCCATTTGCATAGATTGGCCCATATTGTTTGTAGCTCTAATGTGAGTTTCAAGCGTATTATGCAATGGGCCATTTAATACTCAATAATGTAAGCATCTTCCAGATCCTATCTTAGAGAAGTGATGAAGCCAGTAAGTATTTGACTTGAGGCCTGAAAGCTTTCTTTTGTTGAATAGGGAAAGTAGATGTTAATGATTAAAAGTTGTTGCTCAGATAATAGTATTTTGCTAATACTTTAACGTTTCTGTGGTTGTATCAAAAAGTGGTTTAGAAAGAGGCTATAAGTCTTCTTAATTCTAATTAGCCCCCAAAGTCATATCACATATCACCTAAACATATCACATAAGTGCAGTGTGCTTATTTGTATAAACTCCACTACAAGATTCTGGATTGAGTCTTTTAATGCCCTTGTATATAAAAATCTTAGGGCTGCCACTATTCCAGTCCAATCACTTGCCTGTTGGTATTAGGTATTAACATAGCTCAGACTTTGCTGCTTGTTGGGTTTTGGCATCTGCATTTATCCATATGGAATCTGGCCCTTTTCTTCCAGATTGTCATTATGAATGAGCACTGAGTTGGTCGTGATTATAGGGCATTTTCTGCTTATAGAGCTTTTATGGAACACAAATTGGTTGTTAGCCTTCCCATTTAAAGCAAGACTTCCTGCTTTATAGCCATTCTGACATATTGAGTCCACAATTTCAGTACTAAGCTTGCTAGAATCTAATGCACTTATTAATAGTATTTTCCATAGTTGGTCATTTGATGAAAGCAGAGTTGCATTCATGCACAAAGGTCCAAGATACAGGGATTGTTGAGTATATATATTTAATCTTCTTCCTGTAAGTCTTACTCTGTGTAGGCGTCCCATCACTTACAGCCCCTTTGTTATAGCTATAAGTTTCTTCTTTATTTTATTTTTAACATGTGTCCTGGGACACATGTTTATCAACTTAAACTTGTTGTGTAATATGGAAACACGTTCAGTTTCATCTCCTCATAGTCCTCCCAATAACTTTCTTCCATTCTCTCATCGAAGACCATACTCCCTCTTAGGGATACTCCTTTTTTTTTTCTATTTCATCTTTCTTGACTGCTGCCGTATCTGTTAGATTTCTGTCTTAAGCAGTTTTGGAAAAGGACATGCAAGGGAAAATTGGGGTACATTTTCAGTATTGGGGAATCTGAAGACCCTGGGGTGCTAGAAACTATGAAAGAATAGGAATAGGATATTAAGAACGTCAAAAAGCATTTAGGAAAGTTTTGGAACTTTGATACAGATCTGCACTGATAAGCTTCTAATGCTCTTTCACACTCTTATGCTATGTATTCTCCCTTTCCCAGTTCCTCCGAATTGGTAACACCTCTTCCTTCTTTTACCCCTTCCTCCTTTCTACATCCCCTGTACACTGTGAGATCCCTCAACCTTGAGGTAGTCTGACCCTATTAGGTATTTCCTTCGATCTGTATTAGCCTAACAATATTAGTCAGGAGGCCGAACTCTAATAGATAAGTTACTTAGCTCCCCTGGCCATATACAGATTACTTCTGCTTGTAAAAGAGAGGGGAACCACTAGGAGTATTTCACGCAAGTTATTCTGTTTCTAACTAGGAGATTCACTCTTAAATGGTTATGGGGCTTTTTCAGATGCGTCACAATTACCTGGGTAAATCCCCAATTTACCTATTGAATTGTTGCTCAACTAACACTTCATGACTGTCACTAGACCTTTCTTTGCCTGCAGCAGTCTTCTTTTTATCATAGCCAACTTATTTTCAAATTTGACTGAAGTTTTTAGTATACGCTATTCCACCTTTTCACCCCCACATCTTAGTTTCTTAATGCAAGGGGAAAATATCTTGAAATGATGTGGTTTGGAATCACTACCAATTCCCTTTCTTTCCTTAGCTACATTCCAAACTGCCATGCTTCTGGTCTGAACTCAGAATGCTAGAGATACCTTCCCAGCTTTCATGAGTCCCATAAAGGGCTCATTCCCTCACTACTTCAACCTCTATCCGTAATTTTCTTATAGAAAATTGTGATAATCAGATGTTCACACCCCCCACATTCACCACTGCTCCTTTCTACCTATAATCACACTTTTACATGCTATCTTGGTGCTTTTCACCTATTTTAGAGGAAGGGGCAGTGCAGCATAGACATTGTGTTTTGGCAATATGCAGACAACATTTGAAACATAGCCCTGTGACTTCTTAGTGGTTGAATTATTTATTGTCTAAGTGTCTTCATCTACAGATTGGGGATAATACTAATTAAATGAGGATGATTAAATAAGAATACATTTACATACCCAATTCTTGGAATCTAGCAGACAGTCAACAAATGTCAACTTCATTTCTCTCCTCTTACCTCTTCCCAGCTCCGACTCCTGTCTCTTCTGGGGTCTTGTTCCATCTATCCTAGAGATGAGGGTCCCACGTCTCACCTATAAATTCATTCTTTCTCTCTACCTTGGTTTTTCCTTTAACTATTGCTCTAATTCCCTTTCTTCGTATCCTAGCTTACTGAAAAGGTTATCTAAACTTTGTCATGTCTCATTTATTAACTGCATGGACCAATGATTGCTTGACTTTTACCTTCATCTGACCATTGAAATTGCTTGCACCAAGTTTCTAGTACCTGCTGCATTATTAAATATAATGGCTACTTTTTAGTCTTACCTTCGTTGATCAATTTTTAGCATATTACAACATTGATCATTCTTTAAAAATCTTTCCTATTTTAGATTCGTCTCTATTTCTCTGAATGCTGCCGTATTCTCCTTGTAAACTTTCTCTTACTGTTTACCACTTTAACATTAGTGTGTTAGTCTCTGCTCTTCTCTCCCACTCTCTTTAATGCTAAATCTCCATGGGTGTTTTCTTTCTACCTGACAACTGCAGAATACCAAGCAAACGTGGAATGTCTACCAAACAGACAAAAAGGTAGGACAAACTATGATTACTTAAAACTGTATGACATGAATCTCAAAGACATTGTTTTGAACAGAAGAAGCCACACACACACACAAAACTAAATACTGTATGATTCTATTTATTATATGGAGTTTTTTAATGGGAAGAATTAATGGAAGGTGGTAGAAATCAGAGCAGTGGTTTCCTATGGGGCATGGGGATTGACCTGAATAGTTCCTTGGGAACTTTCTGGAGTTGGTGAACATGTTCTATATTTTGACTGGGGTGTTGGTTTAATGGTTCTATACATTTTAAATCTTTTTAAATGTTTATTTATTTGGAGAGAGAGAGAGTATGCATGAGTGGGATAGGGGAAGAGAGAGAAGAGGGAGAGAGAGAATCCCAGGCAGGCTCTGTGCTGATGTAGGGCTTGATCTAACAAACCATGAGATCATGACCGGAGCTGAAATCAAGAATCACATGCTTAACTTACTGAGCCTCCCAGGCACCCCTCTATACATTAAAAAATATTTTTTTTTTGAATTGTGTACTTGGGATCTGAGCATTTCATTGTATATAATATTTACCTCAATAAAGAAAAGGTCTTTGAGAGAGAGAGAGACATGGTGGTAGAAAGCAAATGTTAGGAAAAAAATACTGTCTCCTCTATATTTTCTCCTCCCTCTCATAGGAATTTCAAGTGTTCTGTGTTGAGCAGGATGGGTCTGCTTTATCTGAGGCTACTTTTGACTAAGATAATAAATTTTGTAATTTAGAAGGTTGGCCAGCAGGGTATGACCCTGAACTGAAAAAGTAGGATGGAAAGACACCTCTATATGCTAGTCCTAAGCTGGGACTGACACTTATAATGTCATATATTTAGTTGAATGAAAGGAAAAATATTTTCTAGCTTTATATGGCAGTGCAAGAACTGAATTAATGAAACTGTGTGCTTGGAGTACTTGGTTTTTGTATTTCAGATTTTTTCAACATAATGGAGGTAGAAGAGGGTTGGAAAGGGAAATATGCCAACCTGCCAAATTCCATAAACACAATTATTTGAGGAAATTCTAATAAAAATGCATTAAAACTATGAGTACATTTACTGACATTTATAATTATGCAAATAAGCTTTGATATAAACCAGGCAAAGTAAATACATCTTTCCCAAGTGGGAAAAATTAATTTGCCTCTTTAAGTAATCGAAACTTAATTTCCAAAACTTAAGATATCTAAAATGTGTGCATTGATTTAGTGTACTTAGTTCAAGTTTGAGGTAATGAGACAAAGCATCTTGACTGGTTCTGATAGATTTTCTCCCTTCTAAGGATGCATCACTTATAGATTTCCAAGTGGCCTACCATACTGTCTAGATCTCTATTTTTGTTTTTTTTTTTTTCTGGAGAGAAAAGCCTTTGGTGAATAACACTTTCCTTCACATTCAAAAGTGATGAATGGTTATGTGTAATGACTTGTACCTTTTTAAACAGATAAAATTATATATTGTCATTGTGAACAATTCAGCATATTTATGTTTTCTGAAAGAAGATGTTTCATTTTCTTCCCATTTTATACAGTAGTTTGATTCATTTATATTTTCTGGAGCCACTCTTGGTTATTTTATTAGTTAGCAGAATTTAGAACCGTTTTTTTTTCTGTTCAAGGTGCTATCAAGATAGTTCCAGGAAAACAAAAACTGAGAAACAATTTTTTAGTTCAGCCCTTTTTTTTCCTTTATCCTAGGTATGTTGTTGAAAGATTTGCATCTAAGTTAAACTTTGTTCCTTGCTATGTTTTTGTCTCATCATAATATTACTTCACTACACTGTATTTAAGGCAACATCTTCTGTTGCCATGGAAATGAATTCAGAGTCACAGATTTGGCATTCTGACTCCATTTCTTTACCAAGCAGGAAAGGTGTATATGCTGAGAAACTAAGCCTATGTTTAAGCATTAACCCACATGGTAATCTCTAAAAGTAGGAAGGCTAATATGATAGATATAGAGGCCTCAAATAGACATTTAAAATACCTAGTTCATGAGAAATCTTTATAATATACAAGGTTTCTCTTATGACTAATATCAAATAAACTAAACAATATTAGGAGTTTTACTCGTTAAGAATTCGTTTTATAAAAAAAAAAAAAGAATTCGTTTTATAAAGTCATTTTATTTCCACATAACATGTCAGCTAGCATGCTTAGTGGTGACTCCAAATAAATGCTGTGTGCTTTGCCGTGACCTTAGACATGTATACACAAAAAATGATGTATCATATACAGTTGTTAGACTAGGTTGCTTTCGGGCATTTTCTCTCAGTCTCTGAGTCTGTCCATATGCACATTTTGTGTGTGTGTGTGTACCTGAAAAAAAAATAGATTGATTACATAATATCCTTAGTATTTTATCCACCCCCCCCCCTTTCCGTCCCTTTCTCCCTTCTCTTGCAGCCATCCTTCTGGAAGAAATTTAGTGAGTAAATATGAAGAATTGATGTGATCATCACTACTATTAGGCTTAATGAGGTTTTGGCTTTGTCCTTCCTCATGCTGTTCTGTAGTTCTATAGAGCTGGTGCTGTGCATACAGATGGGCACTTGGCTAGCAGAAATACATTTTATTTCACATATCTGTGTATACACATTGTACACAGAGACATGGTTCACAGTCCCCTGTCATAGGAAATGTCATGCAACATATTAATCATAAACATCCTAAAAATTGGATCTGATCTTTTTAATATCCTATTTGCTGTTGCGATGGAAATATTTCCTAACAAAAATATTCAAGTCTGCCAAACCAATGTAGTGATCTCCAGCGTAGCATACTGCTTTCCAAGTACTCTACAATTTTATGATGCTAATGTCATGTCGCCAAACTTGGCCACCAGGCTTGTTCCAAAATGTTGAATTCTTAGCAAAAATGTTTTTATAATAATTCCCATTCCTTTGCCCAGACTCTGAAATCTGTAAAGTGTCCGAATTCATTATTAATTTTTTAATGCCTCTCATTGAGTACTCTAATATAGAACTGTTTGAAAGCATCTCTTTTTAGTATATTTTGTTTTGATTCACTGTCTTTTGTTTATTTTGTTTTATGCAAATTATTTTGAGAGAAGAGGAAGGACAAAAATAAGGATTCATACTCACAGTCTTCTTACACTGTTGTATTATCTTAGGGGTAGTGAGTCAGTGTTTATGGGGATGGCATGTTTTTGTTTTGTTCAGTGGATTTTTTTTTGTTATGCATGTGTAAGACATTGATTTGTGGTGCGGATGCCCATTATTCCTCTTTTGTTCTTAATGTTCTGAATCCTAATTTAAATATAATTTTCTCCAGCTTATTATGAATACAGTTGTAAGTTAAAGCAACCAAAACCACATAAAATTTCTGTAAGCAAAATGGTGATGTTTATAAGAAGGAGGTTCAGGGCTTATTATAAATATAGACAGGCATATATATTAAAATGTGCTATTTGCCCACTCAAAAAGCAGAGGTGCTGCTCCAACTTTACAACAGAATTGAAAATTTTGACCATTTACATTACTTGATCTAATCTTAGAAAGATTACACTCTTGGGAAAACCTAAGAGTCGTTTTTTTTGGTCTCAGACCACTTTGGGGTATTGCAGTGTTTCCATGAGAATGGATATTTGTTACATTTATTTAGAATTATTCATTAGAATAGTTCAAGGACATGCAAGTTGATGAAAAAAAGACACAGAGGGTTGCCTGGTGCAGGGGTGATGTCTATACCTGGGGACAGGCTAAGGCACTCATAGCTATTGTAGTCACCAAAGATGAAGGACATGAACAAGGAACAATGACAAACTGTCTTAATCATGATTTTGTCTCAGGCTAATTATTCATTAATTTTTACTCTTTTATATATCTTGTCTAGGATAGTTCCATTAGTCCATGTCAGATAGTGTGACTCCAAGTTTTTCTGACATCATTTTTTAAAAGGTAGAGATACATTGTAAACATCTATAAAATTTTCAGTTTTAACATTATCATTTGTTAATTGATTGAAACCTTCCTCGAAATTAACTGTTTTTGGTTTTTATCAACTCCTGTGATATTTATTACTTACCAAGTGAAATTTTATCTGATTTATCCCCAAATTACTTAGTTCTGTGCCAAAGGTAAACTTCTTGGTTTTAGTGTTCAATGTAATGGATCTACGTTCAACTTTACTATATTGTTGGTAATATTAACAAGTTGATAAAGTATTATGCTTATTGATATGTAGACAATAAAGAAAACATGGAATCCTCAGTTTAGGAGGCTACCCTCACAATTAGGGAGACAACATCTATTAATAAAATGCTATCAAGGCATTGTATACTGAGAACTAACACATGGTACAGAGAATTATTGTAATGAATTCAGGAAGAGAGAAATCATGGTGGATTAGGTAGAAAAAGAAGGACTCATGGAAAAGTCAGGCCTGGATTTGCCTAAAATGTGCTTCTGACAATGTTAGAAATAAATGCTTTCATCTCAGCACAGTATACTAATTCTTCTCTCAAGATGCAGTTGAGTTACACCCTTTCCTCTTGCCCAGATAATTTCCTTCATCCTGAGAACATACTTAACTCAAATCTCTCTTCAGATGTTACCTTTCCTGACTGGAATTCAGGTTTCAAGTCTTTTATCAGCCTCTTCATCTCTTCAGTCATTTCAGTTACCTTTAGTTGGACTTTCTCCCTGTTGCTATTTTTTGAAGTATAGTGTCAATAGACATGCACAGTACATTTTACTTGTGTGTGTGTGTGTGTGTGTGTGTGTGTGTGTGTTTGTATAGGAGAGCATTATGTGTTCTGTTTTATTTCAAATGCTCCTCTTTGATTATATATTGAACTTTGATGTCTTTTTTTTTTATAAAGAGAAATATTGAGTTTGCTTTCAGGATCTTTCCTGGGACTGATACTTTTATCTCACAGTGTGCCATCTTTTAAATATAGTTTCAATTTGGCTTCTTATTTTTATAAGTTTCAAAGTAGTTCAGTGTCATCAGAAATCCTAGAGATTCCTTTGTACACACTCTTTTGAAATTATTTATAAAATAAGACCATTCCAGGATTCATTCTTGCAGACCCTATTGTTTATGCTTTTTTTTCTATCTAAAGAAATACTCCTGTCTTTAGCCAAAGCAAGAAAGGTAATCCTTTATCTTCTTCTTCTCTTCAGTTCCCTATCCATGATAAGTCAGTTTCTCTCTACCACCTTTCACTCAAAATTAATTTAAAAGTATCTTTTTGTATAGAACTTTGTCTAAGACATTTTGAAAATCAGCATCTTACATGGTATATTGCATCTAACAGTAAAGTTATAATCAATCTGAATAGTACTCAAGCCTTGCTGGAGAGAGATCTTTCAGACTTTCTCAAGCCAAGGTGTCATTTTCATTAGGATGAGAGCTGGGATAATATAAAGTAAGTCAGTGTTCTATCCTGATAGTCTGTAAAATTTGATCAGGGCACCTATCTTCCATACGTACAGTGGGATAGAAAATAGATGAAAAGAATGCTGAATAGGAAAAATATGAGCTAAGAGAAAGGTGGAAAGTTCTTAGACACTGATGGGTAAGTATTATATATACATAAGTACAGGCCTGGAGATATAATAAAAAATAAGCAAGATTTATAAATATATAGCATTTATCCAGTATCTTTAAAAATAATATGTATTTATTTTTATTCCTGTTGATTATATAGCCTATTAATTTTGAGGCCTGTAACTGTGAGTCCATTTTTTAAAGGGATTAGAAAGACAGTTGAAAATTCAAGTCACATATGAACATATTCTAAATGAACCCATTTGCCATCCCCTATACAGTAAGGCTGGTGTGAAAATGAGGATTAAGTAGGAGGACTGAACAGTGGAGAGTGGGGTGCTATCAAACTTGTGTATGTCTATTACTTGCCCAGTATTTACTGTTTTCAGATGCTCCTCTTTGATATATATATTGGTGGCTTTGTGCTCATCACTCATTTAAAAGTGACGTTGCTGTGTTTAACAATGAATTCTTAATCTCTGAGCCTAAAGTGTTGCTTTTCCTTCTCATTTTACTTGCTCTCTTTGTAGCCTGTGTTGATGCAGTCTAATTTGGCCCAGGACTGTGTAGATGTGAGAATTACTCTCACATCTCTGCCTACTCTTAGGGAACCCAAGAACATCTAGAATTTCGTCAAAATAATTTTGGGAGTAGTTCTTTCTGTGTGCTCTGTTGAACAATTCTTGATTGCCTGTGGTATCTGCGATTTTGCTCCTTTCCTGCTACAGCTCAGAAATGGGCACTTATGTTACAGGTGCTGGAGGAGAATAGAAACACCCTTGCTGCTTGCCAAAGAGGCCACTGCTTCAACCTGCTATTTCCCAATGTCCAATGTCATTGACACTGGTAACTGTTGTTGCCAAAGCAGCTTGTTATTGTTTTTGGTTCCTGTGTAAGTTGCTGACATCAGTTTCATTTAATTATTTAGACTTTCAAATATTTATGAAAATCATTGTGAAACTGGGCATGCTGGGGGATTGAATCTGGGATCAATCCTGAATCATTTAAAAAAATAACATTTTTATTGAGATATAATTCACATACCACACATTTCTTTCATTTAAAATGTACCATTCAGGTGTGGAGTTTGGTGAGCTCTTTATAGATTTTGGATACTAGCCCTTTGTCCGATATGTCATTTGCAAATATCTTTTCCCATTCCCCGAAAAACAAATA
The DNA here is from genome assembly GCF_014898765.1 of Herpailurus yagouaroundi. NCBI lineage: Eukaryota > Metazoa > Chordata > Mammalia > Carnivora > Felidae > Herpailurus > Herpailurus yagouaroundi. The sequence goes on from NW_024412376.1 coordinate 59,604,325, forward strand.
ACCCAGTGAAGAAATGGGCAGAAAACATGAATAGACACTTCTCTAAAGAAGACATCCGGATGGCCAACAGGCACATGAAAAGATGTTCAGCGTCGCTCCTTATCAGGGAAACACAAATCAAAACCACACTCAGGTATCACCTCACACCAGTCCGAGTGGCCAAAATGAACAAATCAGGAGACTATAGATGCTGGAGAGGATGTGGAGAAACGGGAACCCTCTTGCACTGTTGGTGGGAATGCAAATTGGTGCAGCCGCTCTGGAAAACAGTGTGGAGGTTCCTCAGAAAATTAAAAATAGACCTACCCTATGACCCAGCAATAGCACTGCTAGGAATTTATCCAAGGGACACAGGAGTACTGATGCATAGGGGCACTTGTACCCCAATGTTCATAGCAGCACTCTCAACAATAGCCAAATTATGGAAAGAGCCTAAATGTCCATCAACTGATGAATGGATAAAGAAATTGTGGTTTATATACACTATGGAATACTACGTGGCAATGAGAAAAAATGAAATATGGCCTTTTGTAGCAACGTGGATGGAACTGGAGAGTGTGATGCTAAGTGAAATAAGCCATACAGAAAAAGACAGATACCATATGGTTTCACTCTTATGTGGATCCTGAGAAACTT
>NW_024412376.1:59605360-59656042 GCF_014898765.1 Herpailurus yagouaroundi
GCACTGGGTGTTGTATGGAAACCAATTTGACAATAAATTTCATATATAAAAAAAAAAAAGTACCATTCAGTAGTTTTTAGTATTTTCAGAGTTATACAACTATTACCACAATCAATTTTATATCATTTCAGCATGCCAAAATGAAACCCTGTACCTATTAGCCATTACTTCCCATTTATCCTCAATTCCCAGCCCTACACAACCACTAATTTACTTTTTGTCTCTGTAATTAGCCTGTTTTGGACATTTCATATAAATGGAGTAATAACAATATGTTTCCTATTGTACTGGTGTTTTTCATTTAGAATAATGCTTCCAAGATTTGTCTGTGTTGTAGGATGGATTAGTACTTCACCCCTTTTTATTGCTAAATAATATTCCTTGTATGGATATACCACATTTCATTTATTCATCCATGAGTTGATGAACATTTTGGTTGTTTTCACTTTTTGGTTATGAATAATGTTGCTATAAACATTTGTGTGCAATTTTTTTGTGGGGACATATATTTTAAATTCTCTTGGAAATATACCTAGGGATGGAATTGCTGGATCATGTGGTAGGTCTGTGTTTAACATTTTGAGGAACTTCTAGATGGTTTTCCAAAGTGGCTGCATGATTTTACATTCCCAGTAGCAATGTATGAAGGTTTCACTCATTCCACATTCTCATCGACACTTGTTATTATCATTTTCTTTTAATAGTTATTATTATCTTTTTAAAAGTAGATAGGTAATATCTCACTGTGGTTTTGATTTGAATTTCACCAATGGATAATGATGTTGAGCATCTTTTTCATTTGGCTACTTTTATATCTGTTTTGGAGACATATCTATTTAGAACCTTTCTTTAATTCTTAATTGGGTTTTTTGTCTGTTATTAAGTTTTAAGAGTTCCTTATTCTAAATGCAAATATTTTATCAGATATATGGTTTGCAGATATTTTCTCCTGTCTGTGGGTTGCCTTTTCATTTTCTTGATGGTATCTTTTAAAGCACAAAAGTTTAAAAATTTTTTATAGTGTCCAACTTATGTAATTTTTCTTTAAAACCAGAGTGCTTTTGGTGTCATATGCAAGAAGGCTTTGCCTAACCCAGGGTCACAAAGATTTACCTATATATTTTCTTTTAAGAGTTTAATAGTTTTAGATCTTATGTTTAGGTCTATGGTACATTTTGAGTTAATTTGTGTGTATGGTATAAGGAAGGAGTTCGTTCAACTTTATTCTTTTGCATATATATATGTCTAATTGTTCTAGTACCATTTATTAAAAAGACATTGAAATGCCTTGGCATCTTTGTTGAAAATTACCAATCCATTATTCTTTTTTTAAATAGCTTAAAAAATGTTTATTTATTTATTTTAAGAGAGAGAGTGCAAACAGGGGAGGGACAGAGAGACAGGGAGAGAGAAAATCCCAAGCAGGCTCCATGCTCAGTATAGAGCCCAACGTGGGGCTCAATCCCACCACTGTGAGATCATGACCTAAGTTGAAATCAAGAGTCAGATGCTTAACCTTAACTGACTGAGCCACCCAGGCACCCCTAATCCATTATTCTTAACCAGACTTTTGTACCTCTAGTCTCTTTCTTAAGGATGAGGGTATTCCAATCCAGGAGGTTTCTCAGCTCCTCCTCTGTATAAATTTCTCATAAGTCTACCCTATAAGTTCTCTTAATACTCAGATTTTTATATTACCTTGAGCAAACACTTCCAGACACTTCTTGGTTAAAAGTGTTGTTGTGTCTTGCCCCCTGCACCACTCTTGTACACTGATCATTTTTTTCTCCTGGTTCTGTAGTCTTTGATTCTCAGTTTACCTTAGCTCCTTTCTCACTATGAACACAATTTCATTTCACTTCCTGTTTCTGTGTTGCCTTCCACATCTGTAATTTCAGTCCAGACTGAGCTCCAGGTCCATATTTCCTGGATGTCAAGGGTTGAAATCAAGCTTATCACAAATAAAATTGAACTTATTATCTTGTCTCCAGAAAACCTGCTCTAGCTCTTGAATTCCCTGTTTTAATTAATATCACCACTATGTATATATTCCTTAGTTGGAAATCCTAGAGTTGTAGGCTCCTCTCTGTCTCACCCCTGTAGGTTTTGCCTTGGGATTCTAATATCTGCTACCTACCTGTCCATCTTCTGTCATAGTTATGACTTGATCATTTTTATCTTCACTTTGCATTGGCCTACCTAATTTTTCCTGGTTCTAGTTTTACTCCTTACAGCCTATTCTTCATGCTGAGTCCAGTTATTTTTCTTAACAGAAATCTTATTATCTCTTCTTCCATACACTCCAAACCTTTATGGTTCTTATTGCCCAAAAGGTACAGTTCAAATTGCTTTGCAGTGTACAAAACGCTAAGCAGTCAGACTCTTCTTACCTTTCCAGCCCATTTCCTGCCACTTCCCTGCCTAATCTATAGCCTCTGGTTATTTTAAGCAATGATTATTTTTTTTTTTTGTAATAAATGTTTCTCTATTGTGCCTCCAGTTTTTTTTTTTTTGTATATGCTATTCTTGCTGTCTAAACTGTTCTGAATACTTCAAGATGAAATATCATTTCTTCTAATGCTTTACCCAACTTTCCCAGGCAATTAATTGCTCTCTTTCTTTGTGCATTTGCCCTGAGTGCTTACTAATGTTGTGGCACTTACCCCATTGAATAATAACTGTTTGATCATTCCTGAAGGATAAGACATAAATAAATATTGAATCAGTATCTATTTAAGTATATGAAAAATAATGATTCATGTAATTATGGAGGGAATAATGAATTCTTTGCCATTTTTCTATTGTTTAGTTTATGAGAGAACTATTATTTTTATCTCATACATTTTATGAAAAATAAATGAAAATACAGATTCAAGGGAATGATAGTTTAATAGATATCTACCCAAAGAAATGTGGTGTAGTTGGATTTTTTTTCTCTTAAGGAATGTGGGGTTTGGATTCTCTTTTATTTCCTTTTCTTCTATCTTTCATTCATTCGTTCATTCTTTCACGATAAAATCTACAGTTTAACATAAGACAAAAGCTGACCAAATAAAACTTTTTTAGAGCTATATAAAAATTTATGTCAGTTTTCAGAAGCCCACCATGAGATGAAATTCTACCTCAGACATTATATATGGTTAGTTTCATGACTTTTCCCTTTGTGCTGTTTAAAAGCATCATTTAAAGAGGTTCTTTACTTTTGTTTTTTGATTTAGCACTGACCATGATTTTTGAATAAGTCCCCTATGATTCAGTATGTCTGAAGCTCTGTGAGTCTTGTGAGCCCATGGAAATATTGAGTCATCTTCCTTACATTTGGCATTGAAACGGAAGTGGGTTGTAAAGATGGGGCATGGTACTGACAATAATAACTATAACTTAACTCTTCATGGCAAGATAGGATGAAAAGTAATTGAATATGACTAAGTATACTTAGAAATTATTCTAAGATGCTAATTTCCATACTTTGATTAACTACAGTTTATATATTTTCTAGTGTTGGGTTCAGGGCATTTTATGCCTATGAAGAAATAATGATATAATAATTTTATTGCTTGATTCATGGAATATTTAGCAACTGCCAGGCTCATAATGAGTAGTACATTTCCCTTGAGGAAGGAGACAGTTATTTAAGTATCCTGAATGTTTTGAAGGTAGTTTTATTAGATGAATTTTGTTACATGTTACATAAACTTTGACTATTAGCTCTGAGCATAGAAGAAAATAAGACATGATCTTTAATCATAAATTTTATGATGTGTCTGAACTATGCCAGGCATTGTGATGGGAGTAAGAGAGAGTACATGATTCTAAAGAATTCATATACCAGAGGGTATGAAGACAGCATTAAGCAAAAGAAATACAGCATAGAGTGGTATAATAATAAAGTATAATAAAATATATAAAAAAAGAGCCTCTAGATAGGTGGGTAGGACCTGGAGTTGAGGAATCCTTTACCAAGAAAATAGCTTTGAGGTGGATATTGAAGGATGACTAGGAGTTTGTCAGGGCAAAAAAGAGAAACATTATTTCATGCAGAGGGAATAGCTTGCTCATAAGCTTAGATTTATCAAGGGGTGATGTTTTCATGAACTAAAGAGATTGTAGTAGAAGAAGCTTGCAAAATCTAAATTGCTTCAGTTTATTTATATTTATATTTGTTTCAACAAACAAGGGATGTAAAAATATTCTTTCTAATAGTCCCAGCAAATATATATCCTTTATTGACTTTGCCTGTTTCCTACTGTGGTCCCTTAGCTAAGGGACATGGTCTCCTTAATGTATTCCATATGTTGTTGAGGACTTTCTTGACAAATCTAATGCTATTCTGAGTCTTCCCTTACTTTAGACCACCCTCCACCCCCAACCCCGGCCTCTGCCCATCTTAGTTCCCTAATTGTTTTAAGATATGTATACTTTCCAGTATGAACTTCTGTGCAGCAGAGACTATGTACTTTCTATTCCCATCATTTATAGTGCTCAGCAAAGAGAAGTTAGCTGTAGTAAAAGTATAAATTCTTGAGAATGCTTTTGTAACTAAATAAATTTTTATAGATTTTACATCCATATTAATTTTTATTTAGTTTGATTTTCAAGGGCATTTGTGTTTTGTGAAAACACACATAGGGAAAAGTCATGACGCCTATGTTTGAGACTTATTTCTGCTGTTCATTTATTGTATATACAGTTAAATGTCATGGAATGGACTAAGTGATCTATAGCACCCCTTCTAATTCAAAACATTCTTCTGGAATAGGGGGAGAAGAATTCTTGATGATTTTGATATAGATACATCATTAAATACTCTGCTTCCTAACTTTCATACCCCTCCCTGCCCCCACCAGGTATGATGATTCCTATATTCATTTTTGTGATTGATTTTCTAATGTTTTTAATCATCTAAAAGAGTACTATATAATTCTCAACAATTATAATTAACTTATTTAGGTCTTTTGAAAAGTACGTCCTATAGTGCACTCTGTCTATGTAAGATCCATAAAAGAGATCCATTAGACAAAGTTGGGAAATCAGTATTCTAAGTATAAGAGCAATAGATGCCTAAAGAAGAACATTTCAAAGTAAGATGTATGTTGCCAGTGCCCATTTTGATTTTGATTCTTGTTACCAATTAATTGTTACCAATTATTGTGGGAGTCACTGGGAAGGCTTATATTTGTTCTACAAAGTTAGCTGGGGTAGCTTGATGGGGCGCTGGAGGATCTCTTCCAAGATAACTAACATCTTTGACTAAGTTGGAGGGGAGCTCAGCTGGGTCCTAAGACCAGGCATCTGGATTCCTTTTCATGTTGGCCTTTCTGTTGGGTACTTGGACTTCCTCATAGAGTGGGGGCTTAGTTCCAAGAGAGAGTATCCCCAGAGTCAGGAAGTGAAAGCTGCCATTTTTTTTTTTTTAAACCTGGGTGTGGAAACTGGTGCTGGGATTGCTTCTGATTTTATTCTGTTGGTCCATCAGTGAGAATCCAGATTTGAGGGGAGGGGGAACATTGACCCCATCTCTGGATGGGAGGCTATCAAGTAATTTGAAGGAATGTTTTAAGACTGCCACGGGTTTCTTGAAAACCTTGTTTTTATTCTGATACTTAGTTTCATTGTAGAAAAAGTCAAATAATACAGAAAATTTCTAGGGGTTATTTGATATGTAATTTAATTGGGGAAAACTCTAGGTCTCCTTTAGTTAACACTATCCTGTGTCTAGTCATCAGTCTGGTCATGTCTACCTTGCAGTCTTGAGCTAGCTAACCACACATTTGTGTTTTATAAAGCAAATATTTATATTTGAGATTTAGTATGTTAATTCTTTGTTTCCATTAAGCACGTTTGTTAATTCCAGTGTAGGCTTGGAAGTGAATTTGTGTGTGTGTGAGTGCACAGGTATCCATGTGCATATCCCACACACTAATCTTTATGGAACACTTTCACTCTTTCACTTTTTATTTTTCCATGACTTTTCATTAACTTTAAGTCAAGTCTCTTTTCTACCAAGCTTTCAGTAGATACTCCAAAGTAACAGTGGGAATTCCCTTTTAGGGAAGATGGTGAAATCACTGAGGGTGGTTTCTGTTTTAGAAGACACCTAGGTGGCTCAGTAGGCCTCGTCTACCCAGAATTTATCTATCTTGAAAGGTAGAGAAACATTTAGTAGGTTAAATGGCTTTCCAACCTTTTCATTCTTTTCTTTGTCAAGGTCTTTGAAAACAATTGTTTTAAGGTATATGGGCAACATAACAGCAGACATATTTAAAAAACTTAAAGATAAATTAGTGAAGGATTTCTTAGTAAACATATTTTATACATTAAGTGACCAAGTAATGTATAAAAATACTACATAGGGGCACCTTGGTGGCTCAGTTGGTTAATTAAGCGTCTGACTTTGACTCAGGTCATGATCTCATAGCTTGTGAGTTTGAGCCCCACGTCAGGCTCTGTGCAGATAGCTCAGAGCCTCGAGCCTGCTCTGATCTGTGTCTCCCTCTCTTTGCCCCTCGCCTGCTCACACTCTGTCTCTGTCTCTCTCTCAAAAATAAACAAACATTAAAAAAATAAAAAAAAATTAAAATACTGCATAAAGACAAAGGAAAGGAATGACGTGTGTGTATTGGTTTCTTTTTTTTTTTTTTTTTTTAAAAGTTTTTTTTTTTTTGGGAAAAAGAGAAAAAAAGAAAAGAAGGGGGGGGGGGCGGGGAGAGGGGGAGAAAAAGAATTGGAAACAGGCTCCAGGCTCTGAGCCATCAGCCCAGAGCCTGACGCGGGGCTCGAACTCACGGACCGCGAGATCGTGACCTGGCTGAAGTCGGACGCCCAACCGACTGCGCCACCCAGGCGCCCCCTGGTTTCTAAGTAATTGTTGTAAATAATTATTAAACGGCTGCTTGGTCCCATGCTGGAATATTGAATATTGAATCTGAATATCCTTGATGTAAGGTAGGATGCATAGTATTCATGCTTTCAGGCTACCCTCCAACTCCCCAAGTCAATTAATTTCTAATTGTTTAGGTTAATGAGTTAAATTCCCTAAGTCAGTTGTGGATATGGCCCTTCAAACAGACAACATGGAGGCAAATTTTTTTGCATATTTGTAATGAGTTTATTTGAATTTACATCTTTGTAAAATTTGACCATCCATGCGTATGATAAGGGACATATTTGGTATATATGTAGGTATAATGCTAAAGTTTCTTTCTTAATGGTTAGTTGATTGTGAGGGATATTTTCAGTTTTGAAAATGTTAAAATTGGTAGGAAAGGCAGGAAACAAAATGGTGAATTTAGGACTCACATGTCTGTAAGTATATCTGATTGCAGGTGCCAGTCCATGCCTCCTTTGCTACAGTAATGTGTTCTGTAGAGCTAGCATTGATTCTATACATAGGTCACATCATCAGAACCTTTTGTGGTATGGATAGAAAAATATCATAACACTGTTAACGAGTTAAGCAGTTATAAAACAATTTGTTACTATGCCTGTCCTGCCCCTGGAATGCAGAGACTATATTTATTATTTCACCAGTGACTGATCTGGAAGCTCCTTCTTAGAAAACCTGCATAAAACATGTGCCTACCACCCTTCTTAAATACTATAAATGCTGAACTAAAAGCTTACATGATGGAAATGATGGTGGAAAAATTTGGTCCAGATTAATGTGAAAACTGTAACCAGTAAACAGTTGCTGTTACTCTGAGATGAGGCCGTCTTGGATTTGCCAACCCAGAGTATGAGCAAGTACATCTGCTACTGTTCTCTCCTAGATGACTTTTTCCTGTTTGAAAATGGTGACTTTGTAAATAATATGTGAAAATTAATTTTATTTAATTTACAAGGCATAAATCCAAGGAGTACAGTTCTAGAAATCAAAAGGCAAACTGTACAACATTTGGGGGGAACTTTCAGGAATTTGTTTCTTTTTATATATGATTACCTCCGTATGAAACATTTTAATTGGATAGATATTAGCACTATTCTGTGAACATGAAGCAGAGTAACTGAAATTTTTTAGTTTGAGGTACAAAGAAATACAGAATCTGATAATTGAATTTTCTAGTTTTCCACACCACAAATGTCATTTATACCTCTTCTTAAAATTTCCAGAGGTGGAAAACTTTCTAACCCTGTGGCTATTTTACTTTTTGGGAAACTCATTGAAAGGCATTTCTTACATTGAACTAAATATGGCACCCTATTGAATTTACCTTTTGTTCTATTTACCTTCCATTCTAATTTATTAGAATAATTTATTCTTTATTTATTTACCTTCTATTCTAATTTATTCTTTATATACCTTCTATTCTAATTTATTCTTTATTTATTTACCTTCTATTCTAATTTACCTTTTAGCTTTCTACATGATAGTTTTTAACATTTTAAGATAAACACCATGCATTCTTAAATGTTCTTTTGCTTAAAACAGAATTTTTTCAGCCAGTTTTTAATGACAGGTTTGATTTCTATTTTACCTCTTCTGGTCACTATTTCTCTCTTTTTGTTTTTATTAATATTGCTATTGGACATTTGGGATAGAACCATGAAGAGTCAGTGATTTTCCTAACAAACTAATTCTCAATGCAATTAAAATGAAAAAAGAAATTCTAATTATTTTCATGTAGCTCAGTGTCTATCTTGCTAAGGTCAGAGGCTGGAAATAAATTAACACCAAAGAGAATTCATGCTATGTGTAAGAGAGAATTTTATCTGGAAATGAAGTATAAGATGCATGCTTATTGTTTTTTCAAAATTTGAAGTACAGGCAGCCTGCTGCATAGATGGCACAGACAGTAATCCACATATAGAGATTTTAGCCAAGTTGTAAGGGCTATTCTGCATCCAATTTTTTTTCCTTCTTTTAAGTTTAACTTTTTTAGTTGCAATAAAGTCTCTGGAAAACAGTAAAAAAAATGAAATTTATTGGACAGATGTGGATTTAGAATTAAAAGACACTAAAGTACAGGAACCAGAGAGAATCCATGATCTAGGACAAGAAGGAAAGCACATCCCTTTTAGGATGCTTCTTTAGGAAGCCAAAAATTGTTACCTTTGAGACACTCTGTTGAACACATTGCAAATCTAGGGGAGACAAGTGATTGTGTTAGTTTTACCATACCTTCATTTAAGGGTAAGGGTAATATCACATGGCAAAATCAGTATTGTGCAGGGAAAAGGAACATATAACCACTATTCCTTCCTAACTTACTTCTAGATACTCATAATACCTCTAATAGGAGCTAAGCTTTTAGTTTTATACATCTGGGTTATATTTGAAAAGAAAATTCATGTAAGAAAGCTAATAGCAATACATTTAGTCATAAGTTTTAAATAAGAATCAAGAGATTCTTTCCTATGCGTTGATTGCTTTACATGAGGTGTTGTGGCCTTTCTGGAAGGACTCTACAGGGGAGGTTTGGGTTCTCCAGAAAAAAAAAACAAAAACAAAACTCTATTCTAAAATTTTGCCTGGGCTCACCCTTCCCAAAGAGCAAGTCCTTACTGTGATATTTGTATTAATTTAAGGGGTGGACATTTATAGCTACCTGTGAGGAATTTATCAATGTCACTGTCTTGATGTCAGCTCTAGATTCTACTTCTGCCTGCCAATTTGTCTTGCCCAGGAGTCTGGGTTCACTTTACTCTGCAATGAGCATTGTGCTTGATTGGAATACAGAGAAGATTATGGACTGGTGATGGACCTTGGACTTCTTGCTGGGGAATAGCCATAGGAAGAAGGTCAAAGAGACTGAATGTGTTGGGAGAATATTTCCAGTGACTCTTTTCTAAAATAATTATCAGATTCTGATGATCATGGTGTACAGAAGCTGACAGGCAGAAAGATTTTAATTTATTACAGATAATATAAAAGGGCTACTCTCTTGACGACAGGAAGAAAAGTTGTAGATAGAGAATAATGCAATGTTTCAAGTAGATTGAAGATAAAAAGTAATTTTAGCAACTAATTTTAAAAATTAGGTTAAGTGAAATGAAAAACATGATGAATGAATCCTAGAAAGTCATAATTATTTACTTTCTCAATACAGGGTAAAATTTAACAGGAGAACATGAAGAACTACCATGTGAGTTTAAGGAGCTGTAGAATAGCAATCAATTTTGAGGCAGTATATGCATACAGTCTCTCACTGTGTTCCTGAAATAAAAAAGGAAAGCTTATTTATGAAAATTTCTGACATCAAGCATTTAGTCTCTTAACTGTTATTCCTGTGCTTTGCCAAGACCTTGATAGATGATGTTCATAGGTATGATCAGAGTCAGTAAAATATTCCCAGTTGTCTTCATAATAGTGATAATAATGATTGAATTGTACACATCATAGTATTGGAGTTAAATCTAGTTAAGTAGCTATTATGTTCTAACTCCTTGATTATTATTATGTCATGTGATGGTAAATGTCTATTAAACAGAGCAACTAATTAAAAATTCCATATACCTTGCCTATTTTTGGTAATAGAGCTTACTGGAAGTACAAGAAACATAACTGAATAAGCAACTCAAATTCTGAAATTGGACATATCTGAAGTTTTATGTAAATTGGATCAGATACAGATCCACATGTACTCTTCCATGATATTTAGCTCCCACATTATAATATTGGGCCTCCATTTTGGGAAGAACAAGATACTCTAAATTTATCCTCATAAGGAGAGGTACAATCCCAATTACTGTAGGGTCGTCTTCAAGGCAATGGCCAGTTGCCGTCATCTAAAAATCTTGAGTCAAGATGATTGGTGAGACAATCTATAGCCCTTACTACTGAATCTAGTCTCAAGGGCATAACTAATATTAATAGTTTCTCTCCTTCTTTATCCAGTTTATATTTTCCTTCTCTTTTTCCCAAACCTTAGCTGGTCTGGGTTATTTTCCTACTAGGATGACCTATATCTTCATCCCTAAGTGGTCTGAACCCTTACTTTGCATTTCTTGAGTTATGGTTACTGCAACAGTCACAGAATACAGGTATATTAAGATATGTGACATATACAAAATAAATACACCTGATAAAACTCTATGATACTCATCAATTAAGCAAAGTAGGCACTATGAAAGTAACATGGTTATACAGTTAGGTAAGCACAATGCAATGTAGCAGCAATTTAAACATTTATTTGAATTGCTCTTATATATGTCTTAATTTCAGAATTTCAAAATCATTTTGTATAAATTTTTTTCAAGAACAATGGTCATTCTAAAATTCAACTTGTTTCGGGGCGCCTGGGTGGCTCAGTCGGTTAGGCGTCTAACTTCGGCCCAGGTCATGATCTTGTGGTCCGTGAGTTCGAGCCCCGCGTTGGGCTCTGTGCTGACAGCTCAGAGCCTGGAGCCTGTTTCAGATTCTGTGTCTCCCTCTCTCTCTGACCCTCCCCCGTTCATGCTCTGTCTCTGTCTCAAAAATAAAAATAAACGTTAAAATTATAAATAAAACTCAAATTGTCTTAAGGAACTGTATTGCTTCTTCAGAAACATACTGTGGAGCAAAGAGTAAATCAAAGAACATTGTGGTTGTTTTCTTATTATCCTTCTACCATGTGCCAGGCATGAAAGTTAGTGGAATTGACCCCAGCTTTTAGTTTATCCTGATTGGTCTAAGCCAGTCAGTGTTATCTCACCTCCTTTGCTCCACTGATAAGTTTACATTCAAATCCAGTCTTCCCAAGGCATTTCCTATGATTGATTCAGTGGTGGCTTAGCCAGAGTTCAGGGGTTCTAGGATTTTTTGTGATGCTGTAAAAGTGACCCACTCTTGCTCTCAGGATGTGAGTGAGGAGGCATGCTGTTGGAAGCTGTCTTTCAAATGAGGGAAGCCAGCTTGAAAATGAAGCTTAAACATGGAAAAGGGGAGAAAAGAGAAAATCAGAAGAACTAAAAAATTTGCCATGTGCCTATAGCCTAATTCTAGAATTTCAGCCAATAAATTTTCTTTATTATATAAATCAGCTTAGGTTGAGTTTACTTTTACTTGCATTCTCCCTGAGACATTGGGTGAAGGTACAGATTATTTGTGCTGTAGAGGAGCCCAGAGTTTAGCATCTTCCTTATCTGTAAAATTGAAGGATAGATAATCTACAGAGGTTTAGTGACTATATAGCGTGAACAAAGTGAAAAGGGCCACTCAAGGGAATATATTAGAGAACTAAATTTAGATGGATCCCTGCTTCTTCATAACACTTATCATTACTTGATATTATATACTTTTCATCTTTCTCATAAATCATAAGCTTCATGATGACAGGGATTTTGTCTAATTTATTTATTCTTGTATTTCTAGTACATAGAATTAGGCTTGGCACATGGTAGGGGTTGGAAAGATACTGATATGTATGATTGAAGGGAAGAATTTCTGAAAAAAATTAAGAGTCTAGCTCAGATAGGGCAGTATGAATGTATGGTGGAAAATATTGACCCAGTGTCATAGCTCTTACAGAGAATACTCTTTAGCCTGGGTACATGAGAAAAGATATTATGGAGCTTGTCCATGATTGTGGAATGGCACCTTTCCAGTGCCTGGCACTTAGTGAATGGTAAATACAACTTTAGTGCTGTATGATGTGCCCCAGTGGTTATGGCAGAGGATGGATGGTGAGGAAATCTAGCATGCCAGATAGAGTAGTATTGACATGACTAACCACTTGGTCCAAGTAGAATAGGGAAACAGTTTATTAAAGTGATTTGGAAGTCAAAAGTGAAACTACATCAAATTAATATGATGTTGAAGTCTTGGTTTTGAAGTTAATGGCATAGTTGTTTAATCTTACTGGAGAAAACATACGTACTACTAGATGAACTACCTAAATATAGCTTGCTTAAAGTAAAGGTAGTAATGATAAGGCAAAATAAAGTTATAAAGAGATCACCCAAAAAAAAGTAGCCCAATGACCTTTAGAAACATAGCTGGACATGTGTAAGCATTTTCAGTATTGGTGATGCTAGAGTCTAAGAAAATTTGTTGTTAGGACTTAATTTAAAGATGGAGAAAAGGAATAGAGAAAGTTCTGATTTCAACCTGCATTAAAAGAACAGAAATAAAAAAGCAGTGGAAAGAATTTAAGAAACTGGCTGTCATGTTTAAATTTAGTAAGTAGGCTGAAAGAAGGTTCAAAACAATGGGCTACACTGTTATAGCTGCTTATTTTTACTGAGTCTATTGGCAAAAGTCTCTCATTTCTTCACACTTACTTTTCAAAGGCCCTGGAGTCCCAGGTTTCATTTAACAAAGTAACAGCTTTCAAATAATAATCTGGTGTCTGTCTCAGCTTCTGGTTCTCCCTTTCCCTTTGTATCCTTCCCCTCTCGTTATTTTTCTTAGTTCCCTTCCCCACCTACTCTCCTCACTGCAACACCTTTTTTTTTCTCCTATTCAGTTTCTCTTGTGATTACAAAAGATGTCAGTTAGCTATAAAAATTATCCCATGCATGTGAAACATGTTTGGTGACAAAGTCTGGAGATTTCACAGGGGATTTAGTTCCAGGGTGGCCATAATGCTATATAGCACATTGGTTTTGAGGGTTGGGATTAACTTGAAGGGATTGAAAGTAATTAGTCTCTTGGAACCTCTGGAAACTAGGAGCTACTCTATCATTCCAGACAGTGTTGTAATAGAAAGAAGTCTTTGTGATTAGAGAGACCTTGTTAAAATCCTAGTTTCATTTTTTATTACCTATATGATGTTGGATATGTAGCCCCCAGTCTATGTGTTTCAGCTTCCTAGTCTGTAAAATGAGAATAGTAATACACAGCTCAAAGTATTATGTGAAAAATAAATGACTAAAGCTTGGAAAGTGATTAGTATAGTACCTGGCATTTGGTAAGCATTCACTAAATGATAGCTACTCTCATTGTTCTGTTGGGTTGATTCTAGTTTCACACATCTTCTATCAGTGTCCAGCTCAGACCAAATAAGTCATATTGCTCTTCTGGAGTCTGAGCCAGAACTGAAATACTTAAGGTGTGTGCTGCTGAGTTTTCTGGGCAGAAGGATGTGTTTTTCTGTTAGTGAGGATTTTGTTTCTGAATGGGTGAGTTGCAGGATAGGCTTGCTAAAGCTCTCTTTTTGGGTAATATGGAGGTCGTACAGTAATCCCTTTCCCTGGTTTTACTTTCCACTGTTTCAGTTACCTGAATCCATTCATGGTTTGAAAACAGATGATCCTTCTTCTGATGTATAATCAGAAGGTCAGTGGTAGCCTAACACTTTGTCACAAGGCTTACATCATTCACCTTATTTCATCTTATCGTGTAGTTATTTTATCATCACAAGAAGAGTGGGTATAGTACAATAAAATGTTTTGAGAGAGAAAGAGACCATATTCACCTAACTTTTTAGTATATTCTTATAATTATTCAGTTTCATTATTGTAGTTGTTAATGTCTTACTATAACTAATTTATAAATTAAGCTTTATAATAGGTATGTATGTATAGGAAAAAAACAGTACATATGGGGTTTGGTATTATCCACAGGTTCAGGAATCCACTGGGGGTCTTGGAATGTATACCCTACAGATAAGAGGTGAGGACTACTGTATTCATTGAGTGAATTGCATCAAAATGCACCTGCACAGCAACATGGTGACCTTTTTGGCTAGTGCCAGTGTTAATCAGTTTTTTAAATTACCAGGTTAAAATCTCTATGAATTCAGAGGGTTTAACTTATAATCTTGCACTGTTTGCATTTGCATGTAGTGCATCTTCTTATAGAGCCAATATCCCATTGCAGAATATAGGGCTTTTTTTTTGAAATATGTGTTGCTTTTATTTTATTTTTATTTTTAAGTTAACATACAGTATAATATCAGTTTCAGGCATACAATATAGTGATTCAACACTTCCATACATCACCTGATGTTCATCACAATAAGTCCACTCCTTAATTCTCACCATGTATTTCATGCATCACCACCCCCTACCTCCCCCCCCGCCGCCCCAACCTCCCTCTGGTAACCATCAGTTTGTTCTCTATAGTTAAGAAATCTGTTTCTTGGTTTGCCTGTCTCTCTTTCTCTCTTTTCTCTTCTTTTCTAATTTGTTTTGTTTCTTAAATTCCATATATGAGTGAAATCATGTGGGATTTGTCTTTGACTTATTTTGCTTTGTATAATACTCTCTAGCTCCACCCATTTTGTTGCAAATGGCAAGATTTCATTCTTCTTATGGTTGAGTAATATTCCATTGTATATATAAATCACCTCTTCTTTATCCATTCATCACTTGATGGACACTTGAGCTGTTTCCATAATTTGGCTAATATAGAAAATGCTGCTCTCTCTAAACATTGGGGTGCATGTATCCCTTTGAATTAGTAGTTTTGTATTTTTTGGGTAAATACCTACTAGTGCAATTGCTGGATCATAGGGTAGTTCTATTTTTAACTTTTTGAGGAGCTTCCATACTGTTTTCCAGAGTGTCTGTACCAGTTTACATTCCTACCAACAATAGTGCAAGAGGGTTTCCATTTCTCCACATCCTTGCCAGCACCTGTTGTTTCTTGTGTTGTTGAGGTTAGCCACAGAATATAGAGTTTTATATTTTATTATAGTATCACATAAAGCCATACTGTTACTCAAATATGGGAAATCTAAGACCTGTGAGCTGCTCTTTTGGTGCATAATCTACATGGCATAGAATTGGAAGGGCATCCTAGTAGGTTTAGATGCATTTTATCAGTTCTGGGTTTCCCAAGAAATCAGAGCTCAGACTGGACGTTGCCCAATGTAGGTCATAAATACATTTTGAATTCATGTCAACATGACACTGTAGTGTTTTTCTTCCTTGCATGTTTTTGTTTGGTGTACTTTTTAGATAAAACAGGAGTAAGATTATTGGTGAAGTGTTCTATTTGAGGCTGATAGCTAAACCAATCTTTATTATTATTTTTTTTTCTGTTTGTCCAAAAGAAAGTTCTTGTGATGCATTCCATAACTGTATCTGGAATCTTATATGAGGCTCAGTTTAACTCCTCAGGTCCTCCTCTGTTGCTGAGGATGGGGCACAAGCAAAGTCTTGTTATTTTGCTGTAAATGCCTTTCTGGTTAGCATAAATTGCAGGAGCACCCTAAAATCTTGCAATCATAGGAAATTTATTTGTTTTAAGTATTTCAATATTTTTGAAATAGAGTTTTATCTTTGAGTAAAGTTTTTTGGTTTTAGAAATTCATGATAAATGAGGAGTGTAATAGTTCGCCTGGCTTTCAGAACTCACATTTTTCTAAATCTGCTACTACTTTATCCCCTGTTCAGTTTCAGGCTTAGTGCTAGTTTACATCCTAGGTACAATACTTACATAAGTCAGAGGATCTTAATAACAGCTATAAAAATAATTAATTGGCTAAGGTTTGAATAAATGTCAATTATTTGCACTTTGGTGTCCAAATGATTTGGTTGTCTTTTAAAAATTACACTCTAAAAATATTTGGCTTCTGCCATTTATTCTGTTACCCTCCAGATGGGCTGCTGATTAGTACTATAGTTCTTTAGTGTGGAACTTTTTACCTTATGCTGAAGTGAGTTAGATTTTTTACCTTGAACCTGAGTCTTTCAGTACCTTAGTTCTTGACATGTTGTTGGCCATCACCAGTGCCAACAACTGCCTTTCCTGTTTGTGTGTCTGTTTTCTATCACCTTTCCTGTGAGCTTTCACTGGTCAATCCACCATGGCTTGGAAAGTAAGATGAGTATTTTGCTTAGTGATATTTATACACCATCTGTTCCTTTTTCTTTTTGAATTGATGATGCCCACAGCTTAGCCTTGCTATGTCGGCCTGGCCTGGTCTTCTTCTTTTTTTTTTAAAGTTTATTCATTTTGAGAGAGAGAGAGAGAGAGAGAGGCAGAGAGGCAGAGAGAAAGGGAGAGAGAGAATCCCAAGGATTCTCTCAGCACAGAGCCTGATGTTGGGTTTGATCTCACGCACTGTGAGATCATGACCCACACTGAAATCAGTAGTCAGATGCTTAACCCACTGAGCCACCCTGGCCTGGTTTTCTATACGAAATAAAAATATTCCTCCAGAAGCCAGGCTCAGTATTTTGTTGCATCTCCAAAAACTTCCATTAAAACAAATCGGCAAATCCCACAAGGAACATTTTCCTCAACAAAGCCAACTCTAAAAGTATTGTCAAGTGCTGTAGCATTTACTGAAATTCTCATGAGATGACAGAACCGTTCAATCACATACCACAATGTAAAACTTCTTAAAAAAAAATCTCTTTTCTCTCTGCCTTGTTTCTCTTGCTATCTTTTTAAAAGAAATTTATTTAAAAATATGTTTTTAATGTTTACTTTTGAGAGACAGAGAGACAGATTGCGAGCAGGGGAGGGGCGGAGAGAGAGGGAGACACAGAATCTGAGGCAGGCTCCAGGTTCTGCACTGTCAGCACAGAGCCTGAGGTGGGGCTCGAACCCACTAACCATGAGATCATGACCTGAGCTGAAGTTAGACACTTAACCAACTGAGCCACCCAGACACCCCTCTCTTGCTATTTTTCTTATCCTCTTTTCTTTCTCCACAAGCTACCCCTGTAACCTCCCCCATGGGGTGTTTCTCTGTTGCCCTTAGCAAGCTTAGAAGAAGCTAGAGTACTTTACTCAGCAAAATAAGGACTAGTGACAAAGAACTTCTCTAGCATGTTCTTGGGAACTTTGGTATGTCCTACTCGAAGAAAAGCCCAATAAAACTACTGAGGTGCCTGTGATCCAGAAATAGGTGACTTTTTGCAAAAGTGTATATTATTGTCTTTATGAATGTGTGTCTGAGTGTTTGAATATGAATGTATATGTACGTATTTGTGTTTTACAAAATTGAGGTCATACCAGCTGTTTATAACCTGACTTTTTAATAAAAATATCATAGACATATCCTCATTCTTCAGTAGTTTTTTAGTACATATTTTTAGTAGTTTCGAGAATTGTATTGTATAGGTATTTCAAGATTTAGGCTGTATACAGTTTTTTCTTGTTATAAATTATTTTGCAGTGAATCTGTGGCTTATTATTTCCTTAAGGTAAACTAATATAAATAGAATTTCTAGGTGAAAATGAGATGAGTATTTGAAAGTTTGATCCTTAAAGTAAAATTGATTCCAGAGTGATTACACCAATGAATGCTCTCACAGTATGTGAGAGTGTCCATTCTCTGCACCCTCACCTACAATACGTATACCTCTTTTTTCATTATTGTATTAGATAGGAGGAATGGAATATAATTATTGCTTAGGTATTCATGGGTTTGATTACTGTGGAAGTCAGTATATTACAGGATTTGTCAAGCAATTCAGTCACACAAAACCATCTCATGTGTTCCTTTGCTCCTTGCCAGGAATCATCTACCACCGGGACTTATTCTTTGTGCTTGTTGCCTCTTTGCTCTTCTTGGGTCTTACAGGAGACGTATGATCTGATTCTATACTAGTCTTTGCTTTTGCTTTACTTACTTTGTTTCATAGGTATTTTTTTCCACACCAAGCTTATTTTTCTTTCTTACCAGCTTCACTAGTCAACTATATCACCTAAAGCTTAAAGAATGTTCTAAACATAATGTGAGCAAAATGATTTTTTTAATTATTTTTTAATTCTAATATATTAGTTTCAGGTGTTATATTAGTTTCAGATGTACAATATAGTGATTCAGCGTTTCTATACATTACTCAGTGCTTATCAAGGTAAATGTACTCTTAATCCCCTTCACCTATTTCACCCATCCCCCTGTCCATCTCCCCTCTGGTATAACGACCACTTTGTTCTCTATATTTAAGAGTCTGGTTTTTTTGTTTGTCTCTTTTATTATTTGTTCATTTGTTTTGTTTCTTAAATTCCACATATGAATGAAATCATAGGTATTTGTCTTTCTCTGACTGACTTACTGCACTTAGCATTATAACTTCTAGATCCCTCCATGTTGTTGCAAAAGGTAAGATTTCATTCTTCTTTATGGCTGAGTAATATTACATTGTGTATATAAAACTACATCTTCTTTATCGTTTATTCATTGATGAACACTTGGGTTGCTTCCATATCTTGGCTATTGTAAATAATCCTAAGTAAACATAGGGGTGAATATACCTTTTTGAATTAGTGTTTTCATTTTCATTGTGTAAATACCCAGTAGTGGAACTACTAGGTCATGTGATAATTTTTTAAAATTATTTTTTGCTATAAATGCTTGTATTAAGAAAAGTTCAAATAAATAACTTAGCATTATACCACAAGGAACTAGAAAAAGAAGAAACTTACCTAAGATTTAGTAGGGGAGGGAAATACAAAGAAAAATCAGAAATAAATACAATAGAGACCAGAATAAACACTAACATAATATTGAAAGTAATGACAAGATTTTCCAAAAAATAAATTGGGCAATGCTTTAGCTACTTTAACTAAGAAAAAAAAAGAAAACTCAAAAACCAAAATGAGAAATGGAAGAGAAAGCAATACAATAGATATCACAGAAATACATAATGTGATAACAGATTAATATAAACAATTATATACTAATGAATCAGATAACTTAGGAAAATCCAGATAATTCCTAAAATGCACAAGTTACCAAGATTGAATCATGAATCTTGAATCCAAGAAATAGGAAATCTTCGACAGTAAGAAGAATGAAAGCTGAATTAGGAGTCAAAAATCTTCCAGCACAGAAAAGCCCATGACTGCATGGTTTCATTGGTGAATTCTAGCAAACATTTGAAAAAATGACTATCTTTATCAACATCTTACAAATAATGGAATAGAACAGGACGCCTGGGTGTCTCAGTGGGTTGAGCGGCCGACTTCGGCTCAGGTCATGATCTTGCAGTCTGTGAGTTCGAGCCCCGCGTCGGGCTCTGTGCTGACAACTCAGAGCCTGGAGCCTGTTTCAGATTCTGTCTTCCTCTCTCTGACCCTCCCGTGTTCATGTTCTGTCTCTCCCTGTCTCAAAAATAAATAAAACATTAAAAAAATTAAAAAAAACAAATAATGGAATAGAGGGAACACATTTCAAAATCATTGTATAAGGCTAGTATTACCCTAATATCAAAGAAGGATAAAAATAATACAAGAACAAAGGAGTCTAGGTTGTCCAATATAAGTATTGCTATTCTGGCTTTCTTTGGACATCTATTTGGGTGATAAATGGTTCTCTACCCCATCACTTTCAATCTGCAGGTGTCTTTAAGTCTAAAATGAATCTCCTAAATTCATATCAAAACAACCCATTTAAGGTCTGAGTCAGTGGGTAGACTGAAGATAAGTGAACTTTACTAGAAAGCTAGAGGCAGAGATATAGATCAAGGACCCCTTGGTACTGACTCTGCTTTCTTCTCTAGATGTGGATGTGGTCTTGCTGAAGCTATTTAATGTTAAGAATGAAAACATTCAAGAATGAAACATTGTGGAGGAGGGTCAGAGGAAACAATTGGAGGAGTAAAGAAATGTGATTAGTGTAAGTTCTTTTGGAGTAAAACCATGGTAAAGCAAGCACTCAGTTTCTCAGAATCTGTGCACATAATACTGCTAACAGCTACTACTGCTGTTCCTCATCCCACCCCTAGGGAAGGTGAACTCAACTCCAGTATGCTGCATTGGGTCCTGCTCTCTGTGGCCATATTGCTTCCAATAAGATCTTACATCCTTGACTTATTAGTCATGAATGCAGTCTAACTTCATGTGGTGATTGCATCTTACCCTTTTCTACCAATTCATGATTTATCAGGGTTAATCACTGTATAGCAGAAAATTCCTTAAATTTTTTTTAATGTTTATTTATTTTGAGAGAAAGAGAGGAGAGAGAGAGCGAGAGCGAGCAAGCGAGCAGGGGAGGAGCAGAGAGAGAGGGAGGCACAAAATCTGAAGCAGGCTCCAGGCTCTGAGCTGTCAGCACAGAGCCCAGCGCGGGGCTCAGATTCACAAACTGTGAGATCATGACCTGAGCCGAAGTCGGATGTTTAACAGACTGAGCCACCCAGGCGCCCCACCTTATAAATTTTTGATGAACTTTTAAGAAGAGTCTGTTGCAGACTTTGTGTATTGGCTAATCTAGTAGCAATTCTTAACTTCCCCTGCAGCTTGAGGTGGCCATATGACCTAGTACTGGCCAATGACACTTAAGTCCAATGGAGTGATTATTAGGAAGATTTTTTTTTCTGGAAAAAAATATATTACTGGTTATATCCTTTCCCTTTTCTTCCAGTTTGTGATCCAGATATGAATTCATGGTGCTTAGAGAGCCTTCATCTATTCTGTGAATAAGAAATGATGAAACATAAGTATAAAACATGGCAGTCAGATGGATGGAAAAAGCTCTCAGGTACTCACTGACATTTTAGAGTATCT
Source organism: Herpailurus yagouaroundi (assembly GCF_014898765.1). Taxonomy (NCBI): domain Eukaryota; kingdom Metazoa; phylum Chordata; class Mammalia; order Carnivora; family Felidae; genus Herpailurus; species Herpailurus yagouaroundi. Next base: position 59,626,689 of record NW_024412376.1, read on the forward strand.
GAATCACATGACTGCTTACCTCCAGATTTTTTGCCATGTGAAAAAAAATAAACCTTTCTTTGTTTAAGTCACTTTAATTTTGTTTTCTGTTTCTTTCAGACCAAACCAATTTTGACATAGTAGCTATTTTGGTACTAAATGTGTACATTGTTTGTTGCTGTTAGGAATCAAATTAATTATTGTTTTCTGGTCTTGTATCTAGCAATCTTCTTAAATTTCATTATTTCTAATAAGTTTAAATTCTCTTGAATTTTTAATGTTTGTATATATTATACCATATATTATGAAATATGGTGGTGTTTGTAGGAGTAACCAGGACAGGAAACCAAGGAGTAGGAACTGAAAATGATTTTTCTGTTTCTTTGTATTGGCCACATTAAGGCTGTCTGAAGTTTGTCTAACTGGAATTAATTTCATGCAAGATTATAAAATTTTTTGAGTTTTGTCATTATTCCCATGTCAACATACAACAGATTCCAGTGGTGAAAACAGTTCTATAATTTCAAAAGTTTGTGACATTCATTAACAGTTTACCACTAAAAGTATCTGCCTTTAAATAAAAAATTGGGACACCAGTTAACTCAATTATTGTGCATGAGTTTTAAAAGAGAATATTCCCCAAATTCCTGAAAAAATGATTTGGGAATACATTTTTTAGATTCTTAAAATCCAGATATATTTAGGATAAGGGTTTGCCAATAATAGTAAAGGGAAGATGGTTGAAGAAAACTATGAGCTGTGACATTGTGGATTACTAGTTACCAAATAACTTTACTTCCTATTACTCTCTATGCTTGATTTAATAGACCATAGAGTGATCTGAACAGAGTTATGGAGCTAGATTTATTTGAAATACATTTACAAATGGTTGAAGGACAAATGTGAATTCTACTTTTTGGATACCCTGTTATTTTGATCTTAGAATTTGGAGACTATCTATAGTTCTATTTTTTTTGTAACTTTACTTTCATGTCTTTGAAAACATTTTTAAAAACTTTTTTTTTTTGTGGAAACGCAAGCTAAGATTAGGGTCAGAATTTTTGTTATACTCAATGGTGATGTTTTAAGGGTCGATTTGTTTAGTGGAAATGTGAATGTTAAAGCACTCTCATTTTAAGTATACCTTATATGGCATTTCACTGCAACCCCTTTTCCTAATCTAGGAAAGGTCTGCATGTATGAAGTTCTTTGTATCTGGTTAGAAATTGTTACTCTTCTACACTTGGTTGTCAGAGAATGGTAGAGCATTTTAGAGCCCTTTAGGTAAATTTCTTCCAGCCTGACTGATTCCTGTTTGATTAATAAATATTTCTAGGGGCGCCTGGGTGGCTCAGTCGGTTGAGTGACTGACTTCGGCTCAGGTCATGATCTCACGGTTTGTGCGTTCGAGCCCGGCGTCGGGCTCTGTGCTGCTTGGAGCCTGGAGCCTGCTTCGGATTCTGTGTCTCCCTCTCTCTCTCTCTGCCCTTCCCCCACTCATGCTCTGTCTTTCTCTGTCTAGAAATAAACATTAAAAAAAAAAATTAAAAAAAAATAAATAAATATTTCTACTGTTAATGTGACTGTGTCCCTCTTGAGTATCATGAAGATGTCATTTTTTCAGTTCTTGTTTTTTCTTTAAATGTCTGTAGAAGTTTAAGGGTGCCTGGGTGGCTCAGTCAGTTAAGCATCTGACTTGATTTTGGCTCAGGTCATGATCTCACAGTTTGTGAGATCAAGCCCCACGTTGGGCTCTGTGCTAACAGTGTGGAGCCTGCTTGGGATTCTCTGTCCCCTCACTGTCTGTCCCTACCCCACTCTCGAGCATGCATCTTCTCTCTCAAATTAAACACTAAAAAAATAATAATAAAATTCTGCAGATGTTTATAATATTGGAACTCCACTCTCATCCCCTAAACACGTTTCTGTCACCTTTTGTGAGTATAAGCTATTCCACATTCCCTTTGTTTCTTGAAATTTTCTTCTTTTTTTTCTTTCTTTTTTTTTTTTTTTAAACTTTTCTCTCTCCTTTTATTCCTGTGCTTATTTATAAAGATCTAGTCCCCTGGCCTACTGTGATTTTTCTCAGTATAGATTTTTTTTTTGAAAAAAGAATTGATCTTTTTTTTTTTTTTTTTTTTCTGGCTCAACTGTGCTAATTGTGACTAAATATGTAAATCTCTCTAGGGTTGACTTTTCATTGGAGCTTCAGTTATTTGTATCTGATTTCTGCTTACACTTGTATAATCTTCTATAGTCAGTCTAAAATTAATTTCATTACTCTCTTCACCTAAACTGTTTATCTCCTACCTGGTACCATCATTTTCCTGGTTGCTAAAACTTGAAAGAATTTCATCTTGATTTATCTCTCTTCTTGGTATCTTTATATACTCTACTAAAGTTTATACATTTCCTTTTAAAGTATCTACTTCACAGTTTTGTTTATTTCAATTCTCTGTGCCTCAGTCCCAGTTTAATCTTTGATCTCTTTTTTTTCTTTTTCTTTTTCTTTATTTATTTTTAATATGAAATTTATTGTCAAATTGGTTTCCATACAACACCCAGTGCTCATCCCAAAAGGTGCCCTCCTCACTACCCATCTCCCAACCTCCCATCCCTCCCACCCCCCATCAACCCTCAGTTTATTCTCAGTTTTTAAGTCTCTTATGGTTTAACTCTCTCCCTCTCTAACCTCTTTTTTTTCTTCCCCTCCCCCATGGACTTCTGTTAAGATTCTCAGGATCCACATAAGAGTGAAAACATATGGTATTTGTCTTTCTCTGTATGACTTATTTCACTTAGCATAACACTGTCCAGTTCCATCCACGTTGCTACAAAGGGCCATATTTCATTCTTTCTCATTGCCACGTAGTATTCCATTGTGTATATAAACCACAATTTCTTTATCCATTCATCAGTTGATGGACATTTAGGCCCTTTCCATAATTTGGCTATTGTTGAGAGTGCTGCTAAAAACATCGGGGTACAAGTGCCGCTATGCATCAGTGCTCCTGTATCCCTTGGATAAATTCCTAGCAGTGCTATTGCTGGGTCATAGGGTAGGTCTATTTTTAATTTTCTGAGGAACCTCCACACTGTTTTCCAGAGCGGCTACACCAGTGTGCATTCCCACCAACAGTGGGACCTGTTTCTCCACATCCTCTCCAGCATCTATAGTCTCCTGATTTGTACATTGTAGCCACTCTGACTGGCGTGAGGTGATATCTGAATGTGGTTTTGACTTGTATTTCCCTGATGAGGAGCGACATTGAGCATCTTTTCATGCGCCTGTTGGCCATCTGGATATCTTCTTTAGAGAGGTGTCTATTCATGTTTTCTGCCCATTTCTTCACTGGATTATTTGTTTTTCGGGTGTGGAGTTTGGTGAGCTCTTTATAGATTTTGGATACTAGCCCTTTGTCTGATATGTCATTTGCAAATATCTTTTCCCATTCCATTGGTTGCCTTTTAGTTTTGTTGATTATTTCCTTTGCTGTGCAGAAGCTTTTCATTTTGAAGAGGTCCCAACAGTTCATTTTTGCTTTTAATTCCCTTGCCTTTGGGGATGTGTCAAATAAGAAATTGCTGCAGCTGAGGTCAGAGAGGTTTTTTCCTGCTTTCTCCTCAAGGGTTTTGATGGTTTCTTGTCTCATATTCAGGTCCTTTATCCATTTTGAGTTTCTTTTTGTGAATGGTGTAAGAAAGTGGTCTAGTTGCATCCTTCTGCACGTTGCTGTCCAGTTCTCCCAGCACCATTTGTTAAAGAGACTGTCTTTTTTCTGTTGTCTTTTTTCCATTCTTTCCTGCTTTGTCAAAGCTTAGTTGGCCATACTTTTGTGGGTCTAGTTCTGGGGTTTCTATTCTATTCCATTGGTCTATGTGTCTGTTTTTGTGCCAATACCATGCTGTCTTGATTATTACAGCTTTGTACTAGAGGCTAAAGTCTGGGATTGTGACGCCTCCTGCCTTGGTCTTCTTCAAAATTACTTTGGCTATTCAGAGCCTTTTGTGGTTCCATACAAATTTTAGGATTGCTTGTTCTAGTTTCGAGAAGAATGCTGGTGCAATTTTGATTGGGATTGCATTGAATGTGCATAGAATGTAGATAGCTTTGGGTAGTATTGACATTTTGACAATATTTATTCTTCCAATCCATGAGCACGGAATGTTTTTCCATTTTTTTGTATCTTCTTCAATTCCTTTGTAAGCTTTCTATAGTTGTCAGCATACAGATCTTTTACATATTTGGTTAGGTTTATTCCTAGGTATTTTATGCTTCTTGGTGCAATTGTGAATGGGATCAGTTTCTTTATTTGTCTTTCTGTTGCTTCATTGTTAGTGTATAAGAATGCAACTGATTTCTGTACATTGATTTTGTATCCTGCGACTTTGCTGAATTCATGTATCACTTCTAGCAGACTTTTGGTGGAGTCTCTTGGATTTTCCATGTATAGTATCATGTCATCTGCAAAGAGTGAAAGCTTGACTTCATCTTTGCCAATTTTGATGCCTTTGATTTCCTTTTGTTGTCTGATTGCTGATGCTAGAACTTCCAACACTATGTTAAACAACAGCAGTGAGAGTGGACATCCCTGTCGTGTTCCTGATCTCAGGGAGAAAGCTTTCAGTTTTTCCCCATTGAGGATGATATTAGCTGTGGACTTTTCATAAATGGCTTTTATGATGTTTATGTATGTTCCTTCTATCCCGACTTTCTCGAGGGTTTTTATTAAGAAAGGATGCTGAATTTTGTCAAATGCTTTTTCTGCATCGATTGACAGGATCATAGGGTTCTTTTCTTTTCTTTTATTAATGTGAGGTAGCACATTGATGGATTTGCGAATGTTGAACCAGCCTTGCATCCCAGGAATGAATCCCACTTGATTATGCTGAATAATTCTTTTTATATGCTGTTGAATTCAATTTGCTAGTATCTTGTTGAGAATTTTTGCATGCATATTCATCAGGGATATTGGCCTGTAGTTCTCTTTTTTTGCTGGGTCTCTGTCTGGTTTAGAAATCAAAGTAATGCTGGCTTCATAGAATGAGTCTGGAAGTTTTCCTTGCCTATTTTTTAGAATAGCTTGAGAAGGATGGGTATTATCTCTTCTTTAAATGTCTGGTAGAATTCCCCTGGGAAGCCATCTGGTCCTGGACTCTTATTTGTTGGGAGATGTTTGACAACTGATTCAATTTCTTCGCTGGTTATGGGACTGTTAAAGCTTTCTATTTGTTCCTGTTTGAGTTTTAGAAGTGTGTGAGTGTTTAGGAATTTGTCCATTTCTTCCAGTTTGTTGGCATATAATTTTTCATAGGATTCCCTGATAATTACTTGTATTTCTGAAGGATTCGTTGTAATCATTCCATTTTCATTCATGATTTTATAGGTTTGGATCATCTCCCTTTACTTTTTGAGAAGCCTGGCTAGAGGTTTATCAATTGTGTTTATTTTTTCAAAAAAACAACTCTTGGTTTCATTGATCTGCTCTACAGTTTTTTTAGATTCTATATTGTTTATTTCTGCTCTGGTCTTTATTATTTCTCTTCTTCTGCTGGGTTTGGGGTGTCTTTGCTGTTCTGCTTCTATTTCCTTTAGGTGTGCTGTTAGATTTTTTATTTGGGATTTTTCTTGTTTCTTGAGATAGGCCTGGATTGCAATGTATTTTCCTCTGAGGAGTGCTTTTGCTGCATCCCAAAACGTTTCTATTGTTGTATTTTCATTTTCATTTGTTTCCACATATTTTTTAATTTCTTCTCTAATTGCCTGGTTGACCCATTCATTCTTTAGTAGGGTGTTCTTTAACCTCCATGATTTTGGAGGTTTTCCAGACTTCTTCCTGTGGTTGATTTCAAGCTTCATAGCATTGTGTTCTGAAAGTATGCATGGTATGATCTCAATTCTTGTATACTTATGAAGGGCTGTTTTGTGACCCAGTATGTGATCTACCTTGGAGAAGGTTCCATGTGCATTCGAGAAAAAGTATATTCTGTTGCTTTAGGATGCAGAGTTCTAAATACATCTGTCAAGTCCATCTGATCCAATGTATCATTCAGGGCCCTTGTTTCTTTATTGATCTTGTGTCTAGATGATCTATCCATTGTTGTAAGTGGAGTGTTAAAGTCCTTTGCAGTTACCACATTCTTACAATAAGGTTGCTTATGTTTGTGAATAATTGTTTTATATATTTGGGGGCTCCCGTATTTGGCACATAGACATCTATAATTGTTAGCTCTTCCTGATGGATGGACCCTGTAATTATTATATAATGCTCTTCTTCATCTCTTGTTACAGCCTTTAATTTAAAGTCTAGTTTGTCTGATATAAGTATGGCTACTCCAGCTTTCTTTTGACTTCCAGTAGCGTGATAGATAGTTCTTCATCCCCTCACTTTCAATCTGCAGGTGTTCTCAGGTCTAAAATGAGTCTCTTGTAGACAGCAAATAGATGGGTCTTGTTTTTTTATCCATTCTGATACCCTCTGTCTTTTGGTTGGAGCATTTAGTCCATTTACATTCAGTGTTAATATAGAAAGATAATGGGTTTAGCGTCATTGTGATGTCCATAGGTTTCATGCTTGTAGCGATGTCTCTGGTACTTTGTCTCACAGGATTCCCCTTAGGATCTCTTGTATGGCTGGTTTAGTGGTGATGAATTCTTTCAGTTTTTGTTTGTTTGGGAAGACCTTTATCTCCCCTTCTATTCTAAATGACAGAGTTGCTGCAAAAGGATTCTCAGCTGCATATTTTCTCTGTTCATCAAATTGAAGATTTCCTCCCATTCCTTTCTGGCCTGCCAAGTTTCAATAGAGAGATCAGTCACGAGTCTTATTGTCTCCCTTTATATGTTAGAGCATGTTTATGCCTAGCTGCTTTCAGAATTTTCTCTTTATCCTTGTATTTTGCCAGTTTCACTATGATATGTCATGCAGAAGATTGATTCAAGTTACGTCTGAAGGGAGTTCTCTGTGCCTCTTGGATTTTAATGCCTTTTTCCTTCCCCAGATCAGGGAAGTTCTCAGCTATGATTTGTTCAAGTACAACTTCCTCACCTTTCTCTCTGTCTTCCTCTTCTGGAATCCCAAGTATGCATATATTATTTCATTTTATTGCATTACTTAGTTCTCTAATTCTCCCCTCATACTCCTGGATTTTTTTATCTCTCTTTTTCTCAGCTTCTTTTTCCATAATTTACTTCTAATTCACCTATTTTCTCCTCTGCCTCTTCAATCCGAGCTGTGGTCGCCTCCATTTTATTTTGCAGCTCATTTATAGCATTTTTTAGCTTCTCCTGACTGTTTCTTAGTCCCTTGATCTCTGTAGCAATAGATTCTCTGCTGTCCTCTATACTTTTTTCAAGCCCAGCGATTCATTTTTTGACTATTATTTTAAATTAATTTTCTGTTATATTGTTTAAATCATTTTTGATCAGTTCTTTAGCTGTCGCTACTTTCTGGAGTTTCTTTTGAGGAGAATTCTTTCATCTTGTCATTTTGGGTAGTCCCTGGAGTCGCGCGGAACTGCAGGGCTTTTCCTCTGTGCTGTCTGGAGTAACTTGCGTTGGTGGGCGGGGCCACAGTCAGACCTGATGTCTGCCTGCAGCCCACCCTGGGGCCACAGTCAGACTGGTGTGTACCTTACCTTCCCCTCTCCCAGAGGCAGGACTCACTCTGGAGTGGTCTGGCCCCTGTCTGTGCTACTTGCACACTGCCAGGCTTGTGGTGCTGCTTCTATGGGATCTGGCGTATTAGCTGGGGTGGATCCACAAGGTGCACAGGGGTGGGAGGGGCAGACTCAGCTAAATTTGCCTTCAGTGGTGGGCTTCATGAGGGGCCCTGTGGCACCAGCAGGGAGGCAGACCCATCAGAGGGATGGATCCACCGAAGCATAACGTTGGGTGTTTTGCTGTGCAAGCAAGTTCCCTGATGGGAATTGGTTCTCTTGGGATTTTGGCTGGGGGATGGGTGAGGGAGATGGTGCTTCCCAGTACCTTTGTTCCCCACTGAGCTGAGCTCTGTCGTCAGGGGCTCAGCAACTCTCCCTCCTGTTGTCCTCTAGCCCTCCCGCTCTCCGAGCAGAGCTGTTGACTTATAACATTCCAGGTGTTAAGTCCTGCTGGCTGTCAGAACTCACTCGTCTGGCCCCTCCGCTTTTACAAGTCAGTCTCAGGGGCTCCGCCTTGCAGGGCAGGCTGCCCCTCCCCTGCTCCGGCTCCCTCCCTCCAGTCCGTGTAGCGCACACCGCCTCTCCGCCCTTTCTACCCTCTTCCGTGGGCCTCTTGTCTACGCTTGGCTCCAGTGAATCTGTTCTGCGAGTCTTCTCGTGGTTTTCTGGATTATTTAGGCTGATGTGGGTGGAATCTAAGTGATCAGCAGGACACGGTAAGCCCAGTGTCCTCCTATGCTGCCATGTTCTGTTTTATAACTCTGTGATCTCTTTGTATCTAGATTTCTGTTTTGATCTCTTGAGTCTCTCTTGAGTCACAATTTCTTAAAAAGTGCTGCACACTCTGGTTGTGTTAATCTTTTACAGAAATGCCTTCTCTGAATTACTTTCCTATTCTATAATTTCTTTACCAAATAAATTAAATTATCCGCCCTTGAGAATAAAGGTTAGTGAGTTTGGATATATAACTATGGAAATGACCCAAAATGAAGACCAGAGACATACAATGTACAGAGCTTCAGTTAGTTGTAGAAAATACTGAAGAGTTCCACATGTGTATAATTGGAGTTCCAGAAAGAGAAGAGAGAGGAGAATCACAAAGAACATTTAAAAAAAATGGCCTAAAATTTCTTAATTTGCTGAAAAATACAAACTGCCAGATCCAAGACTTATGAATCCTAAACAGAAGAAACATACAGTCACATTAAACCACATTATAATCAAATTGATAACAAACTAGTCATAAAGAGAAAAATCTTAAAAGCATCTAGAGAGAAAGGCACATATATATAAAGGACAAATATAAAAATGATGGGGACATCTCAATAAAAACTATACAAACTAGAATACAATGGAGTAATAAACTACTACATTTCTTGATTGGTATATCTTTTACCATCCGTTTCTAAAGGTATATCTGTATCTTTATATTTAGAATGAGTTTCTTACAGACAGCATGCAATTATGTTTTGCTTTTTAAAATTCAGTCTGATAGTGTGTGCCCTTTAATAAGTAATGTTTAGGCCATTTAATGTAATCATCAGTATGATTGGGTTGAGACCTATCATCTTGCTATGTTTGCTACAGATATTTTATATTATTTATTCATTTTTCTCTTTTCCTGCTTTCATTTGTATAAAATGACTTTTTTTTTTTTTTTTAAAGTTTATTTTATTTTTGGGACAGACAGAGACAGAGCATGAACGGGGGAGGGGCAGAGAGAGACGGAGACACAGAATCAGAAGCAGGCTCCAGGCTCCGAGCCATCAGCCCAGAGCCTGACGCGGGGCTCGAACTCAACGGACCGCGAGATCGTGACCTGGCTGAAGTCGGACGCTTAACCGACTGCGCCACCCAGGCGCCCCTAAAATGACTTTTTTTAAATGTTTATCTTAGAGAGAGAGAGAGAGAGAGAGCGAGCATGAGCGGGGGAGGGGCAGAGAGAGAGGGAGACACAGAATCCGAAGCAGGCTCCAGGCTCCGAGCTATCAACACAGAGCCTGGCGCGGGGATGGAACTCACAGACCGTGAGATCATAACCTGAGCCAAAGTTGGACGCTCAACTGACTGAGCCACCCAGGTGCCCCTAAAATGACTTTTTTTAAAGAACAATCTTTTTAAAAAAATGTTTATTTGTATTTTGAGACAGAGAGTGGGGGAGCATGGGGAGGGGCAGAGAGAGGGAGGGAGACAGAGAATCCCAAGCAGGCTCTGCACTGACAGTGGGGCTCAAACTCACAAACCATGAGATCATGACCTGAGCCATAATCAAGAGTCAAATGCTTAGCTAGCTGACTGAGTCGCCCATGCTCCCCTGTATAAAATGACTTTTGTTTTAAAGTTTTTTATTTTGAGAGAGAGAGAGTGCAAGTATGGGAAGGGCAGAGAAAAAGAGGGAGAGAGAGAATCCCGGTCTGCACTGCCAGTGCGGGAGCCAGTGCGGGCTCAAACATAAACTGCGAGATCATGACCTGAGCCACTGTTGTTTGTTCAACCAACTGAGCCATGTAGGCATTGCTAAAATGACATCATTCTTGGCTAATGTGCCATATCTATATATCTTCAGTTTGTTGTTGTTACTTAAACAAAGTAACAGCTGCATCTCCTGAAATAAAGAAGCTATCAGCCTAAAATTCTATACTCAATTAAAAATACTTTTCAAACACAAAGTTGAAATAAAGATGTTTATGGAGAAAGGAAAGCTGAGAGAATTTTTTTTCTTTTTTTAAATATTTATTTTTGAGAGAGAGAAAGAATGTGAGCAGGACAGGGGCAGAGAGAGAGGGAGACACAGAATCTGAAGCAGGTTTCAGGCTCTAAGCTATCAGCACAGAGCCTGATGTGGGGCTTGAACTCATGAACCACAAGATCATGACCTGAGCTGAAGTCAGACCCTTAACTGATTGAGCCACCCAGGCACCCGAGAATTTTTTTAATAGACGTGAGCTACAGAAATGTTGAGAGAAGTTTGTAAGGAAGAAAACAAATTATGTCAGATGGAAATTTAGCTCTACATAAAGGAATGGAGAGCCCCAAAATTGGTAAAAAGTAAGTTTGTATAAAAATCTGTTCTTCTTTTTAAATCTCTTTAAAAGATAATTTAGGGGCGCCTGGGTGGCGCAGTCGGTTAAGCATCCGACTTCAGCCAGGTCACGATCTCGCGGTCCGTGAGTTTGAGCCCCGCATCAGGCTCTGGGCTGATGGCTCAGAGCCTGGAGCCTGTTTCCGATTCTGTGTCTCCCTCTCTCTCTGCCCCTCCCCCGTTCATGCTCTGTCTCTCTCTGTCCCAAAAATAAATAAACGTTGAAAAAAAAAAAAAGATAATTTATTGTTTAAAGCAAAAGTGGTAGCAATATATTATGGGATTTATAAATTCTCTAGAAATAAAATGTGTGTCAACAATAGCAAAAAAGAAAAGAGGAAGAATATGGAAGCATACTATTGTATGATTCTTCCACCTTTAAAAGGAATTTGTTATTTGTTATTTATATAATTCTGATATTATTTAAAGGTAGACTGTGATAACAAGTATATTTTAAACCCTAGAGTAATAACTAAAAATAGCAATAACAAATCAAAGAAATACAGCTAATTAGCCATAAGTAAAAAATAAAATGGGATCCTAAAGAACCAATAATTTTATTTAAAATAAAGCAGGAAAAGCAGAAATCTAGCACATTAGACATGTGGAAAACAAGTAAGAAGATGGTAGATTTTAATCCCACTATATTGATAATTACATTAATTGTAAATGGTCTAAACACTACAATTAAAGGGCAGAGATTATTAAATTGGATGAAAAAGCAATACCCAACTATCTGCTATCTACAAGAAACTCACTTTAGACATAAAGACACAGATATGTTGAAAATAAGAGGAAATAGTGGAGTGGTCATATTAAAATAGACTCAGAGTAAGGAGTATTACCAGAGATAATGTAGAATATTCCATAGTAGCAAAAAGATAAACTGATCAAGAGACAGTACACTTCAGAATAAATGTCTATACAGCATATCATAAAGCCTGAAAATACATGAAAGAAAAAAGAAATAAATTAGTGGTTAAAAAAGAAAATAGTAAATACACAATTATAGTCAAATATGTTGTGAATTCTCTCTCATTATTGTATAGAACAAGAAGAAAATCAGGAAGTATATAGGAAACATGAAAAATACTAATAATCAACTTGATTTAATTGACATTATAAAAATCTAACCAAATGACAACAGAATACATATTCTCTTCAATATACACAGAATATTTATGAAGATTGATCACAGTCTGTGCTATAAAGGGAGGCTCAATAAATTTTAAATATGTTTTCTCATCATAACAGAATTAAACTAGAAGTGAGTATCAGAAAGGTATCTGGAATATCTCTAAATATTTATTATTCAAGAAAGAAAGGAAATGTATTAGCAAGTTTTTTGAAAGTAGTTAATATTATAGCTTACCACAATTTTCAGGAAGCCATTATACCATTACTTAGAGGGCAACTTATACTTTATACTACTTTTATTAGCAAAAAAAGGAAGTACTCAAATCAACGATCTAAACTTACATATCAAAAAAAAAAAAAAAAAGAAAAACAACAAACACAAAATAAAGAGTGAAAATGTGAAAAGAGCAAAACTCAAATATAAAACGAACTAGGGAATGTTAAGACAGAAAATGCTGTTTTTGGGCAATATTATTAAAGTTGATAATTCTCTAATCAGAATGATTAGTTAAAAAAAAAGAAAGAGGACACAACTTACCAGTATCAGGAATGTAAGAGAACACACCCTTACCAGCTTTACGGTGTTAAATGGATAATAAGGTAATACTATGAACAACCAACTTTGTGCCATCCATTCCAAAATTTAGAGATAAAAAAGACAAATTTCTTGAAACCTACAAACTGCCAAATTTACTCAAGAATAAAACAGTTAACATGAATACACATATACATATATTATGTATACATTGTGTAAATATATACATATATATATGTATATATTTATTTATTTGAATTTGTAGTCAAAACCTCCCTTCAAAGAAAATGTCAGACCCAGATGGATTTTCTGGTGAATTCTATAAAACCTCCAAGGAACATATAATCCCTAATCTACAGAAAATCTTCCAGCAAATAGAAATGAATGAACTTCCCAATTTATTTTATGAGGGCAATATTACTCTAGTAACAATACCAGACAAAGATATAACAAGAAAATAAAATGATAGATGAACATGCTTTATGAAGACAGATGTGAAAATCCATGACTAATTTTTAGCAAATTGAATCCAACAAAATATAAAAAAACACAGAAAATCATGACTAAGAGGCTTTTATTCCAAGAAAGCAATTGTGGTTTATCATGGTGAATCAGTAAATATAATTCACCATATTAACAGAGTAAAAAAATATGATCTTAATAGCTGCTGAAAAAATATTTGGCAAAACTAAATACCTATTCATAAAAAGAACTCCAAACAAAGTAAGAATAGAAGGAAACTTCATCAACTTGACAAAGGTCATCTACAAAAAATTATAGTTAGTATGATTTTGAAAGACCAAACACACTTCTTTAAGATTAGGAACAAGGCAAGTATATCTTTTCTTACCATTCCCTCCCCATTGCTACCAAACATTATTGGAAATAAATGGCAAATGGGTAAAAAGGAATAAATAAAAATATCTTTCTTTGGGGAAAATTCAGTTGTTTGTGGAGAAAACATATGGAATTTATAAAGAAGCTTCTAGAACTAATGTGCCCCAAAATATTTTAAGTTAAAATGTCAATATAAAAAAATCAGTTCTATTTCTTAAAATTTTTTTAAATGTTTATTCATTTTGAGAGAGAGAGAGAGAGAGAGAGAGAGAGAGATTGAGAGTGAGCAGGGGAGGGACTGAGAGAGGGAGACACAGAATCCCAAGCAGGCTCCCCGCTCTGAGCTGTCAGGACAGAGCCCGATGTGGGGCTTGAACCCACAAACCGTGAGATCATGACCTGAGCCAAAGTCAGACACTTAATGACTGATCTGCCCAGGTGCCCCCAGTTGTATTTCTGTATTAGCAATGAACAATTAGAAATTAAACAAGTGCGCCATTTACAATAGCATGATACAATAAAAGCATGAAGTAAGAGTAAGTATATAAAAATATGTGCAATATCTGTATATTGAAGTTTGCAAAATATTACTGGGGCCAATTGAAGAGCACATAAATGGTATATACTCTGCTCATGTATGAGAAGGTAATATGATGTGTCATTTTTTCTCGAATTGATCTATTATTTGGTGCAATCCCAATAAAAATTCTAGAAGGTTTATAATTTTTTGTGTATAGACTCTGGCAACACAATTCTAGAATATATATGGAAATACAAAGGATCTTGAGTAACCAAAACAATATGGAACAGAAGATCAAAGTTAGAGAACTTATACTACCTAATTTAAAACTGTGGTAATTAAAAGTGTTTTCTTGGTGTAAGGACAGATCTGTGGATAAATGGAACAGAATAGAGAGTCCAGAAATAGACCCACGTATATATATGGCCAACTGGTTTCCAACAAAAATGCAAGGTAATTTATAAATTTTTTTTTTCAACGTTTATTTATTTTTGGGACAGAGAGAAACAGAGCATGAACGGGGGAGGGGCAGAGAGAGAGGGAGACACAGAATCAGAAACAGGCTCCAGGCTCTGAGCCATCAGCCCAGAGCCCGATGCGGGGCTCGAACTCACGGACCGCGAGATCGTGACCTGGTTGAAATCGGACGCTTAACCGACTGCGCCACCCAGGCGCCCCTAAAATGCAAAGTAATTTAAAGGGAGAAGGGTATTCTATCCAACAAATGGTGCTAATTAATGATTTGATATGTATTTGCACAAAACCTCTGTATGACCTTTATATGACCCTTACCTCAAATAATATAAAAAATTGTACTCAAACTGAGTCACATATCTAAATATAAGAAATCATAAACTTTCTAGAAGAAAATATAGGAGAAAGTCTGTGTGACATAATGTTAGGCAAGGATTTTTTTAATGAGGTGAAAAATACAAAAAAAATAAAACTTTGGTAAATTGTACTTCATTAAAACAAAAAGCTGCTTATTCAAAAGACACTGTTAAGAAAATGAAAATGGAAGCCATAGAATTGTGAAAAAATATTTGTGATACTATCTAAGAAAAGACTTGAAACATAATACGTAAAAGCTTTTATAGTTTAAGAAGACAAAAACTTTGATAAATAACTGGTCAAATATTTGGGCAGATACTTTACTAGAAAGCTATATTAGTGATAAGAAAGCAATGAAATATGCCCAACATAATTTGGTAGAAGAGAAATATGAGAACAAAATCAAATGCCATTACCTACCCACTAGGATGACTAAATTTAAAGCAGCTATGGTTATTATAGGACCTGCTAATTTCTTTCCTAGATATTTATGCAAGAGAAATGAAAATATGTCTGTGCAAAAACTCCTTTGTGAACATTTATAGTTTCTTTATGTATAATAGCTCTAAACTGGAAATAATCTAAATATCTATCAGCTGGTGAATGAAGATGTAAATTGTGGTATATCCATACAGTGGAATACCACTCAACAATAAAATGAAACAAATTCAGTGATACACAACAACGTTAATGTCAAAAACATTCTGCTCTGTGAAAGAAGATAGGTACAGAAGACTAAGCAATGTGTGATTTTATTTATATGACATTTTATAAAGGTAAAGCTATGGTGACATAAAGAAAATTGGGGGTTGCTAGCCTGTGGGAAGGGGGTCTGACTGCAAAAAGGCATGAGGGAATATTTTTGAGTTTATCAAAATGTTCTGTATCTTGATTTTGGTGGCTATCACATGACTACACATTTGTCAAAATACTGAATTATGCTCTTAAAATTGGTGAATTTTACTGTAGGTAAATTAACTTCGATAAAGTTGATTAAAAATAATGAGTAGAAGGTATTTCCATAGTATGTTTCTTTGAGACACTGTTTTGGAAACATGTTAAAGAGTTGTAAAATGCCTGTCTGTATAAAGGTTGGAATCTTACTGTACTGTACTGTACTGTACTGTACTATACTATACTATACTATACTATACTTTAAGAAGTATATTTGTGTTAAGGCAGTGATATGGTTCCTATAAAGTCTGTATGACCATGACTCTGTGACATCTAAATAACTAGATTCTTTTATTTTGGCAGCACAGAGGTCCAGGCCAGAGAAAACTTGAAGAGTCTAGTGACAAAATGACATTTTATGAATCAGCTTGAATGAGAGGCAATAGGTTAATATTTAAATGTGACTACTAGAAAAAAATTCTTGCTTTAACAATCAGAGACATTTTAAAAATATCTGTGCCAGATCCCAATGAAATACTAGAAGAGACAAGCATGACAAGGATCATCAAGTCTCTACAAGATATGAAACCCCAAAACGGGTAGGTCATCTAGTCTTTGGAGGAAATTCCTGAGATGGATTGACAAGGAAATCTGACACCAAGCTTTAGTTTAAGAATCTTAGTGAGGAAGCTGGAGAGAAAGCTGTCATGACAAAGAGAACTGTCATTTTTCTTTATTTCACACCACCAGCTATATCCAAGTTTCCAGCCACACTCTATTGGGCTAAAACAATTGCTGGCAACTTAATTTTTCTTTGCTGATGTATAATTACTTACAAGTTATTTGTGTGGATATATTTTCCCCTTTCCATTGGCATTTTTGAGTTTTAGATTATTAGATTCTATCCCGCAATGTGAACTGCTTAGTGGTTTACTGGTTTATTAGAGAGAAGTGTGGCCATTGCCCCTGGAAGATGCCAGAGTGGTGTATGTAAACCATGATGAGGTTTTAGCTGAGGGTGGATGGTATGTTAGCTTTGGCCTTGAGTTCTTGAGGGATCATGATTAAAAGTTGTTCAGGAAGACATATTGCTGTTCTTAGGTTGCCAATTTTGTGGCTTTGCTGTGGAGTTGGACTAGTTTTCATCAACAGCTGTGGTTAATTTTCAGGAGCCATGAGTAGCCATTTTGGAGGAGAATCTTTCCCTTTATTTGAGCGGTGAATGAAGTTTTTGACTCTTTGGTTGCTGTGGTGTGTGCTTTTTTCTGTATTCTTAATTGAGAACTGATTAGACATGATAGGCTAGGATTTTGTGTAAGCTAAGCAGAGGCCTAAGTGACGTTTGCTGGCACTTCACCTAACCAATGGGGATTCTCACATTAATGGTTGGGAAGAGGCCATGTGGGTGAGATACAGAGACAAGAATGGATAATAATTGGCTGATGTTTACTGTTTGTCCATAACTGCGACTTGCCATAGATCTGGATATGGGTTTTAGAATGTACATGGCACCGTTCCTTGTAAGGAGGAAAGTAGATGATTAGATTTTTCGTTTATTTTAGGTACAATTTTCAGATAGTAAAATTCATCCTAAAAGTGAGTGTGCAGTTCTGTGAGTTTTGACAAATACAGTCATACTAAGCTCCACCATAATCAACTACAGGAATGGTTCCATCGCCTCTGCAAATTCCTCTGTTCTCTATTTTTGGTAACTCTTTGTCTCTTTTTTTTTGTTTGTTTCTATAGTCTTGCCTTTTCCAGAATGTCATATAGATTAAATCATACAGTATGTAGATTTTTGAGTTGGCTTCTTGGAATTATGCTTTTGAGCTTCACTCATGTTGCACATGGCTAATCCATTTATATTCCTGAATAGTATTTCATTATATAGATGTACCACAGTTTATTTATTCATCAGTTAAAGGATATTTGCATCAGTTACAGGATATTTCTAGATTTTGGAGATTATGAATAGGTTGTTATAAACACCCATGTTGTGGTTAATTTTAGGTGTCAACTTGGTTGGGCCACAGAATGCTTAGATATTTGGTCAGACATCATTTTGGGTGTTTCTGTGAGGGTGATTTTGGATCAGATAAGCATTTAAAATTGGTGGATTTTGAATAAAGCAGGTAACTCTCCATAATGTAGGTGGACCTCATCCAAACACTTGAAGGCTAGAATGAAACATAAAGGCTGGCCCCCTAACCCCCTTCCTCCCAACCCCCACCAAGAGAGAGTTCTTCAATAGAGTACCTTTGGATTTCATCTGCAACATTGGCTTGTCCTGGTTCTACATTAAATGGCCTTTGGACTCAGACTGGACATCAGCTCTCCTGGGTCTCCAACCTGCTGGCCCATACTATAGATTTTGGACTTGTTAGCTTCCGTAATTCTGTGAACCAATTCCTTATAATAAATCTCTTCCTATATATACACACATTCTATTGGGGTTCTATTTCTCTGGAGAACCCTAATATAACCCACATACAGGTTTTTGTGTGAACATGACTTTTCTTTTTACTTGAGTAAGTACCTATGAGTATCAGTTCTGGGTCATATGGTAATGCATGTTTAACTTTGTAAGAAATTTTATAGACTGTTTTCATAAGTGGCTATAATATTTTACATTCCCAGCAGCAATATATAAGAGTAATCTTTGCTCTGCATCCTTTCCAACACTTGGTATTGTCAACATTTCATTTAAACCTTTAAAATAATTTGGTCATTGTAAATTGGGATGTAGTAGTATCTTATTGTGTATTGTGGTTTTGAGTAAGGGCATGATGAACTTGGAGCTGATCTGGAGGAGCTCTATCTTTATTTGTTGGTTTATCTTTATAGCTGGTATTGGCCCTTGGTTAAGGTAAGGATGAAATTACTAAACAATGATCTATAAGCTGCTGTTTTAAACCTTATACCCCCCCGGAGTGGTTTTAAAGTATTTTCACAAACTATTTGATATGTCTCTACTCAAGAGTTAAAGCTTAATTTCCTCCTTCCCCCACATAGAGTAGATTTACTGGCTTTAGTGACCTACTTTTAATATATATAGTGGAATTGATTAATTTGGAGAATAAAAAGTATGCGACTTCCTTCTTGCTTCCCTTTTTCTGAGATTACTCCTTCTGGGGAGGACCAGTAAGTTCCTGTGTTGTGAAGATATCAAGAAACCCAATGGAGAGGTTTCTTGTAGGGAGGAACTGAGGGATATTTCTGAGAACCAATATGGAACTGAAGCCTCTCATTGTCTCATGAATGAGCCATCTTAGAATTTGATCCTCCAGCCTCAGTTAAACATTCAGGTTACTGCATCCCCAGCCAGCACCTGGAGTGCACCCTCATTAGAGACCCTGAGCCGGATCCACCCAGGTAAGCAGCTTCTCCACAGAGACTGAGATCATAAATATTTGTTGTTTCAGCTACTGTGTAATGGAGTAATTTGTTACACAGCAATAGATAACTATTTTAGTGATGAATTTGGGGTGCTGTTATAGTGAATACATAAAAATCTGGATATGGCTTTGGAATCAGGCAATAAGCAGATGTTGGAGGGACTTTTTATTAATTATTCTGGCAGAGTCTTGGGTACTCCCCCAAATTGTTGCTCTTGTGTTTTAGCTTTGTTGTAAGTATTAGTCTCTACCTCATTTTAGTTTCTTTTAAATAGATTTTACAATGGCTGACTCAAATTATGTACAGAGGACCATTTGTTTTAGGACTTTAAAAATGTCATACAGTTACTGAGTAAAATCATAAATCATGAAACACCCTTATCCAATTTCGTAAATATCTTCCTTTTAGTGATTACTGTAACAGTAGGAAGTCCTTGTCTCAATTTTTGTTTTAAATTTTAATCTCAGTATGAGGTTTTAAAGTAAAACGTTTGGATGGAAATAACTGATTATCTGGTTCCAAAGGACATTTCCAAAAGCCATCCCTTGGGCATAATCCATGCACCCAAGTTCTCACAGAGTAGGAGATTTACCACTTAAGGAGTCTAGTATCATTGGTGTGTAGTTTACATGTACATTCTTTAAGCTTCAAATTTAATTTCTTTGGCAATCCAAATGATTCTTTGTACCAGAGAAGCCAGATTCTCCTTCATTCTGGAGGCCCTATACTAATATATCATACCTGCCTTCCATCAATTCCATAGTGCTACATAAATTTTTGAGTTCTGCTTTTTGTCTCTTTCCTGGCCAAGGTGTGAAGAGGCCCAGGAGAGAGAGGAAAGTAAATCAGAATGTGTATACTGTCTTTTCTTCTTAATATCCATGTCTGACTTTATCATTGGCAGTGCTGCGGTACCCTCTTTCCCATGATTGAGTCTTCTTTCTGTTCTGGAGGTCATGATGCATATATTTAAACTTTTATTGAATCATTAATATCCAGAATTGACAGAAAAGTACTATGGAGCAGCTACCATATACCATTTATGTTACACAATAGCTTACTATCAAATTGGCTGGCACAGTTTGGCTAAACTTGTGGTTTTAAGTACTGATCAGGATCTCAGTCAGTTCAGCTATGACTACCAGCATTTCTCAACTCAACTTGGAAGAAATTGTTGAAGGTCATTCTTATGGAATATATGAGATTGATCCTTTGTACTTGGATATAAAATCTGGCTTGTTTCCTACAAGTCTGGCAGGACATGGTATACAATATTTAATAAAGTTTGAATATTAGCTATGGACTCCTGGAAATCTATTAAGGTAGGCATCCAAGGCATATTTGCTAGACCCCAAACTCTGCTTTTGTGGAAAGTCAGTTACACTGTTCCTTTATTGCCATGTATTCACTGTCACTTAGTGCCTTTTTCCAGGGATGGGTTTAGAGTGGTGAAAATTACCTAGTATGAAATAAGCCAATATGTGTATGTGTGGAATGTTCTGTGTTAGTGGTGCCCTTATAGAATATGCCTGTTTGGTGTTCCAGGAAGTACATTTCAAGATGGAGTTAGGAGTGCAAAAGGTTTATTTGGGTCTAACACCTGTGAAAAGAAAGGAAAGGAAGTGGGAATGGGCAGGGCAAGTCATCAGACTGTGATATAGACTTGTTAAAATGTCTTCCAGCCCTTTGGTGAGCTCTATCACAAGAGTCATCATCTGGAGTAGTTCTGTATCTGGCTGAAATGTCTAGGCCCTTGGACCACACCCTTGATCAGTCATTAGCTAGGGACCACTTTGAGAAAAATGAGGTCTTGGTTCTAAAGCTGAGGCAAACTCTGAAGAGCTAACTGCTGAAGGCTGTCAGCCAGCCTCATTTTTTTTGCCCCTGGCACTGAGTTTTTTCCTGAGGGATTTGAGCAGCACATCTCCATGTCTGCTACATGTGGCTAAAGGCAAATCTTGTTTCAGCTGTTCACTGTGCCATCCTTACCTACGTGGTACCCCAGAGATATATATGTAAATATATACATACATGAGTAGATTTAGAGATACAGTAAAGCCTTCTTTTCTGCAGTACTCTATTAATAAAAATAAAGGTCAAGTGGAAAATGATAATATGTTAAAAATAATTTGTATCTGTTTTTTAAAGTTTATTTATTTATTTATTTATTTATTTATTTAGAGAGCGTGTGCAGGTGAGAGAGTCAAAGAGAGAGGGGGAGAGAAAATCCAAAACAGCCTCCATGCTGTCAATGCAGAGCCCCATGCAGGGCTTAATTCCAGGAACTGTTAAATCATGACCTGAGCTGAAATCAAGAGGCAGATGCTTAACTGACTGAGCCATCCAGGCACTCCCAATTTGTATCTATTTTAAACATGTTAACTTCTCCCTCTCTCTCTGCTCCTGCCCTGCTCATGCGCGTGTGTGTGCTCTCTCTCTCTCTCTCTCAAAATAAATAAACACAAAAAAAATTTTTTTAAAAAGGGGGCACCTGGGTGGCTCAGTTGGCGAAGCGTCCAACTTTGGCTCAGTTTGTGATTTTGCAGTTCGTGGGTTCGAGCCCCTCGATGGGCTCTGTGCTGACAGCTCAGACTCTGGAGCCTGCTTCAGAATCTGTGTCTCCCTCTCTGTCTGCCGATGCCCTGCTCATGCTCTCTCTCTCTCTCAAAAATAAACAAAAAATTTTTTAACATGTTAATGTTATTTTATCTTCCAGTATTTTGGTAGAGACAGAGCCTTTTCTTTGTGTACGTGTCTTCTGTTTAGAATCCATTTTATCTTTCATGCATAGGGAATACCAGTAAAATGTAGTCTAGAATTTGCAATTTTGTTTTCAAAGCAGAGCACAACTTTATATACTGTGCAACAATCTGAGTGTAGGATTCCTTTAATTTTCATGATTTTTTTCACCATATTTCATAGTACCAGTTTAATTCAGTGGTGTTTTAAAATGATTACCTTTACTTAGACTTTTCAAGTCTTAATTTTTTTTGAAACAACTTCTACTCCTTTTGCACTCATTTTTATCTAGTTTAGATTATGTTTAGTAAAATTCATTGCACAAGGTATAAATAGGTTGGAGAACAAATAGTCTTTGATATGTATATGACTTAATAGGTGACAGCAGAAGTATTCAGTTTTCCTAGAGAGGGGTGTATTAATTCTAAGCCTTCAGTTAGTGGTAAACATTGGTCAGTATCTTTTGTAGAGGGGAAAGAGAGTGTCAATTAATCAAATAAAAAGAGAGATTTTACAGATATATCTATAGCTGTATCTCCAACTACATCTGTAATTATAGCTGTATCTGTTAAAGGACATTCCAGAACGATAATCATTCCACTACTAAAGAGGGATATGGACCCGAATCACTGCCTGGTGTCTTTGGTGAAGTGGGCTGGGTTGTGAGAGAGTCTCAGGATGCCTTTTGACCTATTAGCATAAAGCCTGGACTAGGGGTAGCAGTACTTAGGCTGTTAGATTCTTTTCCCTCTCCTAGGACCTACTGTGTTTCTGGTTGGCCATCCAAGGGGCTCCCTGTAAGCGGCAGTCTTCCCTAGCCTTGTTTCACAATGCCAGCTGACTGAAATAAAGTGAGCCAAGAGAGAACTTTAGAACAGAGATAAGAGTTCAAAGAGAAGAAAGCCTTTCTTCCATATCAATTCTATTTATAATCACTTTACTCCTTTACCTGAAAGTTCTGTCTTCAACTTCATGTTCTGAAAGGCTCCGTTTCCCCCCTTGACTTTGGAATTGAAGAGAGGAGGCCTTGAGAGCCTCTAAAGATTAGCATGTCCTATGAACATCATATTTATACATATTTTTAAAGTTAATGGAAATGGGCCTTTCTTCCGTTAATTTTTGTTGATGGCTTGAATTTGGGCTCTTTGAATAATGTCTGCAAACATCTGGTTTGGAACATCCCACCAACCTGGATTAACTATAGCTATCATCCTACTTTTCAATATAGGGGAAACACTATGGTGAACAGGTAGCTAATTATATGATTCATCTCTGAATGAATTAGTTAAACTGAAAACTGTAGTAAGAGTCCAGAGAGTCCCACTTCAGTTAAAGATGCAACAGACGTAAAAGCTACCATGTCTGATGCCCCTAACCTATCCCAGAAGTGATTTCAGGAGAGAAACTAATTCTCAGTGCTAATATTTCCTAGCCAGCACTTTTTCCTCATTTTGTGGGCACTGCAATTTACCTTTTCCCTTTCATTTATAAATATGTAGGTAAACCATTGGTGGGTATAAAATAGAATGTTGTAGTAGGAAAGGGAGAGTAGTAGATGTATTTAAAAATAAAAAGGAAATTTTCTTCACTAACTTAATTTGTAACCTTTGAATTAATATTTAAATAAAACATGGTTATTGCTATGGTTAGGTGAGTAGATTTTAGGTAAATATTATATTGGTCAAAATGATCACCTATTGTGCAAATCTCCTGTCCTTATGTTTAGCATTGAAATATCAAGGTATTTAATTAAGAGTAAATAAATTATATAGTTAGAGCAGTTCTTGGGGTCTACAGTATATGTCCTTGTTGGAGCTGTGGCAGGTGTTCCTTGGGGAAGGGAAGAAAAGAAGGAGAGCTTGTCAAGGTTGCTGTTGTGTTACTATCATGGTATTCACTGTGGTTTCTTTTGAAATACTTTAGGAAACTGATCAGCAGTTTAAACCAATCCGTGCTTTGGGGATTTTCAATAAAATTTACTCTTCAGAAAGGAGCAATTTTTTTTTCTATGCATTAAGAAGTAAGTGTTTCTCTGTGATGATGAGTGATGTTGAGCATCTTTTCATGTGTCTGTTAGCCATGTGGATGTCTTCTTTAGAAAAGTGGCTATATATGGCTTCTGCCTATTTCTTCACTGGATTATTTGTTTCTCAGGGGTTGAGTTTGGTAAGTTCTTTATAGATTTTGGATACTAACCTTTTACCCGATATGTCATTTGCAATAAAACCCATTCTATAGGTTGCCTTTTAGTTTTGTTCATTGTTTCCTTCACTGTGCAGAAGGTTTTTATCTTGGGAAGGTCCCAGTAGTTCATTTTTTGCTTTTAATTCCCTTGCCTCCATTGACCTGTCTAGTAAGAAGTTGCTGTGGCCAATGTCAAAGAGGTTGCTGCCTGTTTTCTCCTGTAGGATTTTGATAGTTTCTTGTCTCATCCATTTTGAATTTATTTTTGTGTATGGTATAGGAAAGTGGTCCAGTTTCCTTCTTCTGCATGTTGCTGTCCATTTTCCCAGCACCATTTGTTGAAGAGACTTTTTTCCATTGGATATTCTTTCCTGCTTTATCGAAGATTAGTTGGCCATATGTTTGTGTGTCCCTTTCTGAGTTCTGTATTCTAATCCATTGATCTATGTATCTGTTTTTGTGCCAGTATCATACTGTCTTGATGGTTATAGCTTTGATACAGCTTGAAGTCTGGAGTTGTGATGCCTCCGGTTTTAGTTTTTTTCTTCAACATGACTTTGGCTTTCAGTGTCTTTTCTGGTTCCATACAAATTTTAGAATTGCTTGTTCTATCTCTGTGAAGAATGCTGGTGTTATTTTGATAGGGATTGCATTGAATATGTAGATTTCTTTGGGTCGTATTGACATTTTAACAATATTTGTTCTTCTAATCCATGAACATGGAATGTTTCTCCATTTCTTTATGTTTTCTTCAATTTCTTTCAAAAACTTTCTGTAGTTTTCAGCATATGAATCTTTTACCTCTTTGTTTGGGTTTATTCCTAGGTATCTTATGGTTTTTGGTGCAGTTGTAAATGGGATTGATTCCTTGATTTCTCTTTCTGTTGCTTCATTATTGTTGTATAGAAATCAACCAATTTCTATACATTGATTTTATATCCTTTGACTTTGCTGAATTCATGTATCATTCTAGCAATCTTTATAGCAGCACTATCAGCAATAGCCAAATTATGGAGAGAGCTGAAATGTCAATGGACTGATGAATGGATAAAGAAGATGTATATATATACAATGGAATATTACTCAGTAATCAAAAAAAGTGAAATCTTGCCATTTGCAACAACATGGATCAAACTAGAGGGTATTATGCTAAGTGAAATAAGTCAGTCAGAGAAAGAAAAATACCACATCATTTCACTCATACATGGAATTTAAGAAACAAAACAGATAAACATAGGGGAAGGGAAGGAAAAATAAAGTTAAAAGCAGAGAGGGAGGCAAATCATTAGAGGCTCTTAAATACAGAGAACAAACTGAGGGTTGATGGGAGTGAGGAAAATGGGTGATGGGCATTGAGGAGGGTACTTGTTGGGATGAGCACTGGGTGTTGTATGTAAGTGATGAATCACTGGGTTTTACTCCTGAAACCAATACTACACTGTATGTTAACTAACTTGAATTTAAATAGATAAATTATGTACTCTAAAAAAAAGAGAGAAGAAAAAAGAAGCAAGTGTTTCATAAGCTACAGTTAATCAGTAGACAGTTTTTGTTTTGTCAGGGAATGACTGTTGTTAACAAAGAAAACAAAACTTGTATTGAAAGAAAGGGTCAGGAGCAACTGGTTGTTACCATGCATTTCTATATCTAAGTGACAACTGGACCCTGCTGCTCACAAGAGGCACGGTTCTTTGGGATGTTCGACTCCCATCAAATGTCCTTGGAAGGTCTTTTAGTCATTTAGTCAATGCAAGACAGCACTTTCAGCGGTCTTCTTTCTTCTTAAATAATAATTTTCTGCCTCATTTTAGTGAGTATCTCCTTTTTATTTTGGGTTGCAGGATTAATTACTTACATGTACCTACTTAGGAGCATGTAAAGGTTTAGAAGCTGAGCATAGTTAAAGTGAAATAATCTTTAAGTCCTATGAAAATACACAAGTGAGTCATTCTTTATTGGAACTGAAGGCTCAAGTTAGAAATTTTTTTCCCCATAATCTTTTAAACATATGTTCAGGAGAGAGAAAAAAATATATTTAGGCTGGAATTTTCTACTAAGTTAATAAAATGTTAATGTTTTCCAGTGTTATGCATTCAGACATTTCTGTGGTCCTAAAGTCACAGTGACTAAAATTCAGTGAAACAACACTAACAGAGTGAGTAGTGTGGAAGAAGGAGAGGCACCCAAAAATTCCTTTTTATCTCTGCTATTCTCACTTTCTCACGTTGGGTTGGGCTAGGCAGTTCCAGCTGCATAATTAAGAGTCTCCTCTCCAGAATGTCTGCTTTACTCATTATATAGAATAACAAATTGGTGTGGTATAGGGAAATGTGTGTGTGTGTGTGTGTGTGTGTGTGTGTGTGTGTGTGTGAATAGAAGGATCTTACAGACTTTGAGTAAGAGCAAGCTGACTCTGTATTTATTTTTTAAGAACACATAAGAATACAGTGATGTCCCCAGAGATAAAATCCTCTCAGTTCTAGAAGAAGTTAAAATTTGGAATTTAAAAGAAACATGGTAACTTATCTTATGCTTCTTTTCTTTGCTGGAGAGTAATGCTTTTGTTAAAGGTAAGACATTTTCCCTGCATGCGGGTGATGGAACTTTTTCCCTCCTTTTAAATGAAAGAGATTTTGGCACTCATTGATAATTGAGAACATCCATCTTTCATCCCAAATAGACAGGATTGACAACTTTGAGGTCACAGGCACACATATACCCCCAAATCTGCACAAATACCCTTTGGGGCCCCTCTGTCATCAGAGTACCTACTTTCAAGAGAAATAGATGAGATAATGTCTGTAAGGAATTTTGAGAAGGCTAAGCACCAAAAATAAAATATTTTTAAAAGAAGTTATTACTTTGGACAGGCGAGAACTAAATGTGTAATGTAAAGCCAAATGAGAGTAACAAAGAATTATAGTGCCAGTCAAAAGCAGCACTGTGATCATAGGTGGGTGCCTGGGACCTGCAAAATTAAAAGTTGCATGAAAGAGACAGGGTAAAGGAAAATCATGGACTGGATTAAATGAACAAATAGAGACTGAAAGAAGCCCGTGAAGGTTGAAGATTGCAGGGGTAACAAAGGAAATAGCGACTGGGCTTCTCAGTGCCTCACTGTCTTTAGTCCAGCTATTTTTAACTTTAAAAAGCTCTTTCTCTTTTCCTTTCCCTCTTGTTTTCTCATCCTTTCACTTTAATTTTTTTCTTATATTTACTTTCTTATTTATATAATGAACAAAGCTGAGGAACAATCCTTAAACACTATTTTTATCGCATTAGTTTCCTAATCAGTGGTGTACAGTGGAAGTCTTTGTCTATTACAGTAATTCTTCCAGCATTTTAAAATATATCTTTCAAATGAAAGATTACTTAGACGCGCAATTGTAAAACAGTTGAAATTATAGTCGTTGAAGTTGGAGTGGAAGAAAGAGGCCTAGAATATTGCCTACTCAGATTTACCCCCTTCCTACTTCCCATCCTGGGGATCTAGGATCTAGGAAACTCCTCTAATTCCCTGATTGTTGGACCAAATGTAACCTCCTCAGTTGACATTCAAAGTACTTGATACCATGGTCTCATTCCTATAATACTTGGTCACTTATTACTATAATTTTTGTTCCTTATTCCTGTATAACACTTGGTTACCCTCACCCCCCATTATTTTTGTGTGCCTCTGCTTTTCCACTTGGGCTCTTGCTGCATTGTTCTTACATCTGTCTTTCTATTTTGCATGCTCTTCTTGCTTAGAATGTTCTTCACTTGAATTACATACAACTCCTTTTGATTTTGCTAAATCCAGAGAGGCTCAGCTGCTCTTGACTTAAAAAGTCTGTGGTCTTTTGCTGTCACTCACACCTTTATTATTGCTGCTCAGTCACAATATCTGAAGACCTTCAGCTTAAAAACCCAACATTACTCAGTGTCTGATGCACCCTGGACCAAAATACAGAAACTGTGTTATTAAATCTTTTATCTCTGTAGGTAGAACCTAGAATTATTCCTGCTTCCCAGAGTCCGGCATTTTATTTGAATAAGGTGAGCTCTTAGGCACCATAGTTACCTGGTCTGAGTGACTGCTCTTTTGCCTCAGTACCATATTTGTTCTTCAGCTTAGGACAGACTCTAGTGTTTGCATCTATATAATTTTGATGTTTCCCTCCCTGGGGATTGGATCCTGTCTTTGTTAATGCAGATTCTAGTTGAAAGTATGCGTTATTGGAGTTAATAGTGTCATTATTCCGTGGACAATGAGTTTCTCTGACAGCTTCAGGAGTCTCCTAGATGTAGTGTCTTTGCTTAGGCTGGTTTGGCATTTCTCACAGCATGATAGTCTCAGTGCAATTGGACTGTTTATTTGGTGGCTCAGTGCCCCAATGTGACTGTTCTAGCAAGATGTAAGTTGTAATGCCTTTATTGACCTCACCTCAGAGGTTATGCAACATCATTTCTACAACATTTTATTGGTTGCAAGTAAGTCGTAACCTTCCCTAATTCAAGGGTAGGAGAGTTAGATTCTGTGTTTTGGTGGAAAGTGGCAAAGTTCTAGAAAAATATGTAAGACAGGAGATACTGTTGTAGCCATTTTTGGAAAATACAGTCTGCCATAGCCTACATGTATACTTAGAGTCAGCATTTGAGACCATAACACAGATAAAAAATAAACTTGGCTTCTTGCTTGGATAGTAGTGTAACATTATAGATTATGTTCACGTATTGTCTGTTCTAATAATTTAGATATTTAAATGTGATTGATGGCGATGGTTATTACTGCCTTTAAATAAGAGGTGATATATACTTAAAATTCACTACTGCATATTAATTATGCACTGGGTGTTGGAGTTTGTAGTAGGGACCAGTATTTATTCTTATGTTTTAACGTTTATTTATTTTTGGGACAGAGAGAGACAGAGCATGAACGGGGGAGGGGCAGAGAGAGAGGGAGACACAGATTGGGAAACAGGCTCCAGGCTCTGAGCCATCAGCCCAGAGCCTGACGCGGGGCTCGAACTCACGGACCGCGAGACCGTGACCTGGCTGAAGTCGGACGCTTAACCGACTGCGCCACCCAGGCGCCCCTATTCTTATGTTTTAAAGATGATTTGGGAATAGATGATCAGGAGCTGGCTTGTTTATCAGTAGACCTCCCCCGGAGAGCAGTTCAGAAGTATAATAGGAGAGGGGGCTCTCATGGAGGGCTGAGATAAGATGCTAGTCAAAATTAGAGATACGAAGAAGCGGGGGTAAGAATGCTGACTAAACAATTGATTAGGAAAGTCCTAAATACTAACAAAAAAAGTGAAGAAGACATCAAAGATGTGTCCAAATAAGTATTGGGTTAACAGTCACACCAGGAACTAGTGTCATAAACATAGCTTATGGGTTAGTTTGAAGATATGTTTTTTTTTTATTTATATATGAAATTTATTGTCAAATTGGTTTCCATACAACACCCAGTGCTCATCCCAAAAGGTGCCCTCCTCAATACCCATCACCCACCCTCTCCTCCCCCCCACACCCCATCAACCCTTAGTTTGTTCTCAGTTCTCAACAGTCTC
>NW_024412376.1:59661042-59808330 GCF_014898765.1 Herpailurus yagouaroundi
TCCCGCCAGTCTGTGGAGCGCGCACTGCCTCTCCACCCTTCCTACCCTCTTCCGTGGGCCTCTCGTCTGCGCTTGGCTCCGGCGACTCCTTTCTGCT
This sequence comes from Herpailurus yagouaroundi, assembly GCF_014898765.1. Lineage (NCBI taxonomy): Eukaryota > Metazoa > Chordata > Mammalia > Carnivora > Felidae > Herpailurus > Herpailurus yagouaroundi. The sequence goes on from NW_024412376.1 coordinate 59,661,140, forward strand.
AATCTTCTGGTGGTTTTCTGGGTTATTTAGGCAGGTGTAGGTGGAATCTAAGTGATCAGCAGGACGCGCGGTGAACCCAGAGTCCTCCTACGCCGCCATCTTCCCTCTCTCCCAGGGCCGAAGATATGTTTTTAAAGCAGCAGAACGACTTTGGACACAAGCATCACTCAAGTTGGCATAAAGACTAACCTCAGTAAATTATCTATATAAGAGAAAAAGTATCTCATTCTGAATGTGAATTTGCTAAAAGTTGCTTTGATTATAGTCTGTGTGAGGTTTTAAGTAATATTTCATGTTGCTGACTGTAGTAAATCACTTGTAGCTGTCTCTTTCTGTGTATTTATACATCTATATCTAATTCTGTCTCTATATCTCTGTCTTTACCCATTCCCACATCTATCTTTATCCCTCCAAGATGTCAGTCAGAAACTCACTGCTTCATAAGAACTAGATAAGATTGGCTTAAACCTCTCTTTCCCTTTTATTTCCCAGTTCCCAAGATTTCTGAAAAAATTTTTTATGGGAACAGAGAGTCATTTATAACCTCATGATAACCTCTGACTTTGAGTTCTTGCTTGTGCCAAAGTAGTTTAATTTATGTATTGTCCCCAAACCTAGAGATTTTCAACTTATTTTCCTAAATAAAGTCAGTTCCATTCTGTGTTGGTTAGTTTTTGCTGTGTAACAAATCACCTCCAAATTGAGTGGCTTAAAAGAAGAAATGTTTTATTCATTTTACTATTTAGTGTGTCAGCTGGGTTGTTCTAAGTTAGATCTGGCTTGGTTGACTTCTGCTGGGCTCCTATGTGCCTGTGGTCAAATGGAGGTCGATGGTGCCAAATGACCTGGGATGGCCTCATTCATATCAAGAGTAGGTAGGCTGGTTGGTTTTGTAGGTTGAGTGGTGTTCAGCTGGAACAATTTGAATGTGCTCTATTCAGTCTCTTATCCTATAGGCAGCTGGGTGCTTCATGTGGTGGTTTCAGAGTTCCAGAGAATCACAATTTATAGGTGGCTTTTCAAGCCCTTGCTTATGTTACATTTGCAAATATCTCATTGGCCAAAGCTATTCACATGGCCAAGACCAAATGAATGTAGAAGGGACAGCCCAGGAGCATGAAGGAAATACTATGGTCATTTTGTGAATACTTTACCATGCCTTCCTAAGGGAAATTTTAATGTCAGCTGCTAAATACATGTATTTCATTTCATTTCATTTCATTTTTTGAGAGGTTACAGTTATTTTTGCTTTGTCATTCATCACTTTTAACATTTTATAACTTTTTACAGTGAATATACATATATTATGTATATTATACATTATATAATCAGAACAAAGTAGCTTTGTTTAAATCTTTTTTTAATTGAAGTATAGCTAACATACAATGTTATATTAGCTTCAGGTCTGGAATGCATATATTATAAACTGATCCTTACTTTCCCCTAATGACTCAACTTTTCGTTAGGTCAGGGAAATATTTTCTACTTCTTTTGTTTTTATTCTGAAACAATAAAAAAAACAAAAAGAAAAAGAAAAATGTTCACTGGGTATCATATGTAAGAGATGAATCACTGGGTTCTACTCTGGAAACTATACAGTATGTTAACTAATCTGAATTTAAATCAAAAATTAAAAAAAAAAAGAAAAATGTGGTGGGAGTGGGCTTTGGGAAATGTAAGGGGACTTTTTATGTTAATGTAATGACTGGGGACTCCAATGGCATTAGTATTAGTGGGCAGAGCCCAGAAATGCTGACCATTCTTCATTGTGGGGACATTTGGCATAGCAGTTAAAGCTTGTCTTACCCCTGCTGGGAAAACACTGAGCTACATGTACCAAGGGGATATTTTCCTTTTGAATGGATTTTCTTCTTCCTTCTCTGTTCAAGGAAGTAATTTTATGGTGGAAGAGAAGGAACACTAGAGTGAATGAGACAATTCTAATCTTATGTGCACGGCACTCTGTATGTCCTGAAGCAAATCACTGAAGTATTCTGGGTCTGTTTTGCACCTTAAAGTAAATGGTTGTATGAGATGAAATGTACTTATTCATGCAATTACTTCCCTCATCATTTCACAAAGAATTTGAGGTGGCATGCAAAATGAATAAAACACAAAATAAATATTTGAGGAAATCTATACAAGGTGGGGAGAATAGATAAGGAAAACTGGTTCACAAAAAAAACTTTGAGAACCTATATAACTTATAGAAATAGACCTCAAGTTTGGTGAGGGAAACATGATCATTATAGGAGTCAAGCCACAGGGCAAAGAAAATAGTTGTTCAGGTGAAACAAATTATTTTGTTACCGAGACTTAAGAGAATGTTATCCTTCTGGATATCATAATGATGTGTGGAAGACCATATTTTCAAAAGTGTATAGTAGATATGTTAAACAATTTTCACAGTGATTTCTTATCATATCCCTCAGTGGAAATTGATGCCATAACTCTAAATAGGGACCAAAACGATGATGCCTAAGTATACACTGCTGTTGATTTGACTTGTCTCAGTGGTATAGACTATTTTCTAGAAGAATGTTCTTTAAAAAGTTTTTTTAACTTTTTTTTTAATTTATGTTTGAGACAGAGAGAGACAGAGCATGAACAGGGGAGGGGCAGAGAGAGAGGGAGACACAGAATCTGAAACGGGCTCCAGGCTCTGAGCTGTCAGCACAGAGCCTGATGTGGGGCTTGAACTCGTGGATCGTGAGATCATGACCTGAGCCGAAGTCGGACGCTTAACTGACTGAGCCACCCAGGTGCCCCTAGAAGAATGTTCTTAATGGAGGTTCTCTAGGGTGCCCTCAGTGAGTATTATTTTTTACAATTGGGTCTCATTGATGTTAAGATCCTTTCTATGTCTATGATTATCACTTATGTTTTGGGAAGAAGAGAGTCTTCTGGTTTGTATTAGTCTACTAGGGCTTCTATAACAAAATATCACAGACTGGGTGGCTTAAACATCAGAAATTTATTTTCTCACAGTCCTGGAGGCTAGAAGTCTATGATCAAGGTACCATCAGGGTTGGTTTTAGTGAGGCTTTTCTTCCTGCCTTGCAGACAGCTGCCTTTTCACATGACCTTTCCTCTGTGTGGATGTAGAGAAAGAGAGGGATCTCTGATCTTTTTTCCTCTTCTAATAAGGACACCTGTCCTACCAGTTTAGGTCTCCACCCTTATGACCAAATTTAACTAACCTTAATTATTTCCTTAAAGGCCCTTCAAATACATTCACATTGGGGCTTAGCACTTTAACATTGGAACTTTGGGAGATGTTATTCAGTCCATAACATGGTTCTTTGATAATCAATTGGCTGACTTATTGAGGGAAGGCATACATTTAATGTAGATTTCATTTTATTTCTTTGCTGTTTTGGAATTTCCAGTTTGTAGCTAACTGAACCATTTCATTTTTCCTGCAACAAGCTCTACTTTTTGTACATATGAAAAAGTTCCAGATATTTGACATCTGTATTTAAAATAATAAATGCAAATTTTTATAACCTGATGTACCTTACATAAATGAAAGTGGCCCTTAGGCCTGTCTTGAGAGGATGTCTTGGCATTATATGACTTCTGGGATACTTGGGAAAGATCCATATCTTGAGAATAGTGTGTGTATGTGTGCATGTGTTTAGACACTAATACTAAAAATACAAGTAAAATGAAATAGGTGGACATAAATACTTAGTTTATTGACGGGTAATATACACCTTTAGCAATACTGTTCGGCAAAGGGCAGAATCTAGTCCATGGTATCATCTTTATTTAATAACAGAAAATATGTCATAGGGCAACTAACATGCTTTCTAGTTTATCCCAGTGGCAGCCTCATTCACTAGTCCCCCAGCAGCAGCTGTATCAAATGAAACCTAAGTAAAGGAGAAGAGAAAGAGGGGAATGGTTGGAGAGGTTGGAGCTTGAGGTGGGAGTAGCAGTGAAAAGAGAGAGAAAGCAGAGTTGTGAAGAAAATTGACTTAGGGTGGTATTTTTCTGAGTCTTTATTATATTTATGTTAGGATATGTTTTATTGGCTCATAAAATTCAGTCACATGCGTAGATTCAAAAGTAAAGCAGTGAGCCTCAGTCTATTTGTTATCATTATCATAGTGTGAAAACCATTTCCATTGCAGGTGTTTCAAAGACCCATAGAGGTTACATGACTTAAACATTAACATATTATTCTAATAACATGAAGCTGCCACCCTTTGACCCATGAGCTTTAACTTTAATAATTTCCAGGTTATCCCTTAGCCAAAATATGTTTTCCCTTCAATTTTCACACTGGTGCACTTTCTTTAATATAAAGTACTGATATAATAAATAAATTATATCCAGATGAAAGTCTGTCATCTGATACCTCATCCCAGCATAGTGCCTGCAAATGCTAAAGCATTTCTCAACAACGTGCTTCTTTTATCAGGGACAGAGACACGGGAATCTGGCTGAAGTGGTATTTGATAAGATGAAGAATGAAATGAATAGATAAGTTCAAGGACAGATTGCCTTGGACAAAGTCTTAGAGGTCAATACTTACTTTTTTATTCCCCCATAAATTGGGGGGGGGCAGTTGGAATGAAGAGAAAAAAGCAGACTTCATCACAGTTTGAAAATCTTGGTGTCAGATATGGAGAAAAGCTCACCAAAGTGAAATCTTCATCATGAAGTGCACCATACAGAAAAGAATAAATGCCTGGGTTCAGGAGTCATCTGGGAATGATTGGTAGTCATATTATTTAGCTTCCTGCACACTAGATGTCTGTGATCAGGTTATCTATTTTATTAGCTATGGAGCCAGTGATTTATTAAGGGTTTTTTTCTGAGGAAGTTCATCTGCCTTATTTTCCACATAGGATGTTTCTAAAAGCACAATGTATATCTAAAAAGCTGCTAATTACTCAGGTTCAGCAATCTTGAAATCAATGATTTCTAAGAAAGAAGGGTGACATGTATTTGAATATGTACAATAATATGAATGGATATTCTGTTCATAGCTGATCGTTATTGTGTACTTTCCTCGTTTCTAGTGAGATAACCAGATTCTTTACTCTCCTTCCTTCCTCTGTTCTCCTTCCCTGTCTTCCCACTCTTCCTTCCTTCCTTTCCTTTCTTTCTTCATTTGTTCCTTCCTTCTCTTCATCCACCCTCCCTTTCTTCCCACCACACCCCTTTTAAAAATCAGACAGTATGTGAGCTAAGGGAAAAAGAGAAGGATCATCCATAGTGAAGAGAGTCGTAGATAGAAATACAGACAGTACTTTGGTAGTAATGTCTTTTGAATGGATTAAACTTTTGACGTACACACACACACACACACACACACACACACACACACACATCTGTGATGCTAAAGGAATATGCATTGTTAGAAGAGGAAAAGTAAGAGGATTAGCATTTGTTGAACTACTTCTAAGTGTCCTTTATTAGACTGTTTCATTGAATCTTCTTAACAAGACCAGGAAATTTTAGTGAGGAAAGCATGCTGCAGAAAATAAAAATATATATATATATATCTGGTATTGGTTTCTGTTAATTATCACCATTTGGATAGTACCCAAGCTGTCTAAAAAGTGCATGTTATTTCACTATACTAAACTTTTCCTCATTGTGTATATTAAAAAATATAATACTAGGAATTCACTGTTCAGTAACACATTTATTAACAAAATATTTATGGATTGCCTACATTGTCCAGACAATATTTCAGCCATTAGAAATACTATGATGAAGAGGGTAGTCAAGGTTATTGCATTAAATATTTATTTGTTTGCTTGTGTTTGCACATGTGTATGCATTTGTTTGGCTTGTGAACATGACTGTGACATTACAGTGTGGAATTATGTAATGATAATGATAATAACTGACATTGATTAGACACTTTCTTTTTTTTTTTTATTTTTTTTAAACGTTTATTTATTTTTTGAGACAGAGAGAGACAGAGCATGAACGGGGGAGGGGCAGAGAGAGAGGGAGACACAGAATTGGAAGCAGGCTCCAGGCTCCGAACTGTCAGCCCAGAGCCCGACGTGGGGCTCGAACTCACGGACCGCGAGATCGTGACCTGAGCTGAAGTCGGAGGCTTAACCGACTGAGCCACCCAGTCGCCCCTGATTCGACACTTTCTATATGTCCAGGGGTTCTTGTCTGCTGAAAGGTGACTGCATATTAGATTCTTTAGAAGTGTGAATTTTTATGTAATTTTTCATTTTAATTAATCAAAGAGCTAATCATATGCTACCTTATTCTAAGGCAGCTTGAAAGAATTCAAATAATATGGCAAAAGAAAATAATTAAAAATAAACAAGGAATACGATGTAATGGAAAAAGAAGGTGGAGAAAGTATATAGAGCTAAGTGAGGCTGTGAAGCAAATTACTGGCCACAAATCACCGTGTACTTTTCCCCAGGGACAAGGGAAATGGTAGGATTCAGGGCCCACACACAAAAAGGCTAGTTGTTGAGGAAAAACATAATTTCTGATATGGAGACTGAGATAAAATTCTTTTGTAGGTCCTTATGCATGATGCCCTATACACTTACTGGAAACACATTCTATCTTTTATTTTAGGCAGATGGCTTCAGTACATTTAATTCAAGAGCCATTCAGTAAACACAGTTCTCACGGGACAAGGGGAGAGGTTGAGTATAGTGGTAAATGGAGTTGAAAGAGTGGATCATATAATGTTCTCCAGTTATGAAGTTTTCTGATTTTTCTGGCTTAATCCAAGGAAAGGTTATATCAGAGGAGTGTATAGTCTGCATACTCTCATGTGATCCTTCATAAAAATTATGTCTTTTAGCCAAGTGTTTAAAAGGCATTGATCCACAGTGAGCTCGAGATTAATTCCAGTGTCAAATATTTGGAATTCAGATATTCTAGATTAGCTCAGCCCTATGCTTTAACAATCAATCAAACTGGCGATAGAGTTGACATCCTATAGGAGGGCATTATTTATGAATTCCGAAAGGTCCTCATTATAGTATCCTAATTCCTGTGACAATACTCTTATGAAGTTGCTTATGTACTTCCACATCTGCATTTGTGTTTATATTATGTGAACCCTTCACCCCTTTAAAGTGATCTATGCTTTTTATGTTAATGACTGTAGTTATGAATCTTAAATAAGACTGTGTTCTTTTTTATCAAACTTACTATCAATATATGTTTTTTCTGTTAATGAATCAGTGCATTTTACATTTAGAAGACAGGGAAAAATTCATTCATTGTTATGCAAAGTTAGCATTTAGATAAACTGTCTTTCTGTAATTTTCTAGGGATGTTTAAAAATGAATCTTACAGGGGCACCTGGGTGGCGCAGTCGGTTAAGCATCCCACTTCAGCCAGGTCACGATCTCGCGGTCCGTGAGTTCCAGCCCCGCGTCAGGCTCTGGGCTGATGGCTCAGAGCCTGGAGCCTGTTTCCGATTCTGTGTCTCCCTCTCTCTCTGCCCCTCCCCCGTTCATGCTCTGTCTCTCTCTGTCCCAAAAATAAAAAAAAAAAAAAAACGTTGAAAAAAAAATTAAAAAAAAAATAAAAATGAATCTTACATATTGTTTTGTATTTTACCTTTTTTACCTAGTTTATCCAGTCTTTACCCCAGTACAGCATGGGGAACAATAGTTTTAAATTTTTTTTATTAATTGTTTTGGTAATGTTTATCTATCTTAGAGAGGGAGAGAGAGAGAGAGAGAGAGAGAGAGCGGGTGCGAGCACAGGAGCACGTAGGGGAGGGGTAGAAAATGACGGAGACGGAATCTGAAGTAAGTTCCAGCTCTGAGCTGTCAGCACAGAGCCCAACGTGGGGCTCAAACTAAAGAACCTTGAGATTATGACCTGAGCCAAAGTCAGATGCTTAACCGTCTGAGCCACCCAGGTGCCCAGGGAACAGTCTTTTAAGGTTATATAATATTCTATCCAGTTGATGTATTATTATTAACTATATAGTTTACTGAACCACTTCCAGGTATTGTGATGTTAGGGGCAGAAGAAACAGGAAAGAAAGGGAGAAGAAGAGCTAAGGTGAGTCATTCAGAGTTATGCCAATAAAATGCCCAGAGACTTCTCTGTCTTTTAGGAGATCAGAAACCCACAGTGTTATAAAGAGCTCTGTATGATAATAAACAAAATTAAGTACACGATGTGAAAAGGTTTCTTCCATAGTCTCCCCCGCCTCATATGTTCTGCTTTACCAGTAGACATGATAGAAATATTTTAAATAAAAAAGGGAAAGTGAGGGGTGCCTGGGTGTCTCAGTCTGTTAAGCGTCCGACTTTGGCTCAGGTCATGATCTCATGGTTCCTGGGTTTGAGCCCCGCCTCAGGCTTTGTGCTGACAGCTCTGAGCCTGGAGCCTGCTTCAAATTCTGTGTCTCCTTCTCTCTCTCTCTCTCTGTCCCTCCCGTGTTCATTCTCAGTCTCTCAAAAATAGATAAATGTTAAAAAGAAAAACAGTAAAAAAAAAAAAATAATAAGGGAAAGTGAGCATGGGAGAGGTTACAGGAAGTTGAGCCAATCATGTGATCTGATGTAATCTGAATCAAAATCCTAAACCTGGATCTAATATAATCCAGCACAGTAAGGTGTAGGTTTGTTTTTAGTGTAGCTGGAAATTTCAACAGGTGGCTTTATTTAAGACAATTAAATTTGTTAGTATTTTCAGAGAGCTACTGTCTTGGTGGGTAAGTGTTGGACATTATATTTATTATTAATAATAGAACTAAATTTACAAGGTACTTGACATTGTACTGAAATATGAATCCATAGTCTTGGAGATCGGCTGCCTGGCCAGCTACATTTCTTTTGTGACTTCTCTAGTCTAAAAGATTTATAGCAGAACAAAATAACCGATAGATTTGAAATGTTACTTAATTTCAGAACTTAGTTTCCTGCAGGATGAAGTAGACCTTTGAAAGTCTGGGATGGAACAGCATGTTCTAGATTCTGGGTGGAAAGTGCAGCATGGAAGCTATGAAGGGCATCTCCTGGAAAGCAAAACCTGAGTCTGCAGCTCTAACTCACCCACCAAGTGCTTCTTCTGAAGTGTCACCGTGTGACTTAGAGAGTTCTTTCATTGCCAGTAGCACATTTTATACATCTAAGCACTGTATTCAGTAACTAGATTTATTTCTATCATTAAAGAATGACATTGCTTTACGTTTGGTTTCTTGGAGCATGGGATGGGAGGGTGGAAAGTCCTTTAATGTTTCTGAATATATGGCTACAGTCAAAGCCTCATCTAGATTCGGTCTGTGAGGTTTATTTAAGAACAGAGTTTGTTTTTCTTCATGTTGCCTAACACCGTATTTTTTTCCAAGTGTTGCAGTTTATAGTTCAAGATTTGTTTGGTGATTTGGGTTAGGTCCCTCTGAACAAGGAAAATCTTTCTTGGGAATATAATTTTTTTCTTTAGGCACCGTGCTAGATATTTTGTGAAAGATAAGATAGTGGGTTTTTGTTTTGTTTTAATGTATGAGATTTATATAGGCTTCTGTTCTACATATCAGTGGTTTTGGAGGTGGACATGAGTGGCTGCTGCAGTATTATCTAGTGGTAAGAATATTTGGCTTGGAGTTAATGCATGTTCTAATCTGGACTCTCTTGCTATATGTGTTCCCCTATCTCCTAGTCTATTGGATCACATCTGATTATGACTATTACCATTCATTATGTTTTATGAAACCTTTATTATGGACATTTAAGAACATATATGAAAGAAAAGGAAAAAATGAAAAAAATGAACTGATGGGTACATCTCCTTGTTTCCATTATCTTCAACACATGGCCATTCTTATGTCATCTGTGTCTACCCACTAGCACCCTTGTTATACCTCAGAAATATTTGAAGCAAATCTCAGATAGCATATCTATAAATATTTCAGCAATATCTCAAAAAGGTATTCTTCATAATTATTACACCTAAGAAAAAATTCCTTATATGATCAAATGCCCAGTCAATATTCACATTTTCTCAATTATCATGTATTTTTAAAGGTTTATTTGTTTGAGTGGGGATCTACATAACATCATACATTGTAATAGTTTAATTTTGTTTTTTAAGTCTGTTTTAGTCTGTAGGATTCTTTCTTCTTTTTTTTTTTTTGCATCTCCATTGGCTACTCTATACATTCTCTCTCCTTTGTGTTTTCAGTAAATTGATAGATTTAGAGAACTGATCAGATTCAGGTTTGATTTTTTAAAAATATTTTTTTATATATTTTTAATATTTTTTAATATTATTTCTTACATGCTGTTATCTTCTTTCCAGGAGGTGCATAATGTCTTGGCATTTCTTTCTGTGAGTTATCAACCATTGTTTTCAATCAATAAATATTGATGTTCATTGTCTAGGTTTATTATTTCATTGCAGTTTACAAAATGGTGATACTCTCATTTCTTCTTTTCATTATTAGCTGTAGAAAACTTCTGTAAAGAACTTTGCCTCATTAACCATCATTACCTTAAGGTAGAGACCATTGCAAAAGGGCACCAAAAACCCTTTGATTCTTTCCATTTAAATACCAGTTTTCAAAATAATTGTGGCTCCCTAAAATCTTGCAAAGATGAACATTTTTTGTGGGGGTGGGGGGCAGCTCCATGGTGGCGTATTTTGAACACATTAATTGAAATATATTTTGTCCATTTCAAAATATTGTTTCAAGTGTGCACTATTGGAGCTTATGTAGGTTAGTTCCTAAGACTTTTGACATGACTCCAGTATTCTTTGATGGCTTCTTTTCTTCTGGAATGATAAGTTGTTACAGGCTTATTTTGTGCATTTCTCATGGCAGATCTGGAATCAGGCATTTCTTCAAAGAGCCCTGATTCTTTAATTTTTTTAATATAATTTATTGTCAAGTTAGCTAACATACAGTGTATACAGTATACTCTTGACTTTGGGGGTAGATTCCCATGACTTATCGATTACATACAACACCCAGTGCTCATCCCAATAAGTGCTCTCCTGAATGCCAATCACCCATTTTCCCCTTTCCTCTGACACCCATCAACCGTTAGTTCTCTGTATTTAAGAATATCTTAGGGTTTGCCTCCCTCCCTCTCTGTTTGAAACTATTTTTTTCCTTTTCTTCCCCCATGGTCTTCTGTTAAGTTTCTCAAGTGAGCCCTGATTCTTTTTAGTGGGATATGGTGTTTAGAGGCCATATAGGCAAATACATGTATTTATATACATATATATGCAAATATATATGTGTGTATATATATTTATTGTATAAATATAAATATACTTAAATATAAATGCTGGATATAGTATATACATATATAAATAAATATATGCTATACTATATATACTATGGTACCTATGTACATATTAGCATATGTGATAATTTAGTTAGTATAATTAATTTGCATTTCTCTTACAAAGACTGAGATTGAACATTCTTTCAAATGGCTAAAAGTATTCTGTACTTCTTTTACTGTAAACTGTTTCTTCTATTTCTAGCTTGTTTTTGGTTGTTGACCTTTTTCTTCTTTATTTTAACAGCTCTTAATGTATCAGTCCTTTGCCTTTGATATATAAATTGCAGATATATTTCTCTGCTTTTCATTTATTTATTTATTTATTTTTTGCTTTACTTTTGTTTTTTTGTATGCAATTAAAATCTTTTATGGAATTAAGTGTATTAATCCTTCCTTTTGTTTCCTCTGGATTTAGATCATAGGAAGTTTTCCTACTCACAAGTTATAGGAATTCACCTTTGTTTCCTTATAGTATTTATATGGCTTCATTTTTTTTTTTTTAAATTCAAGTCTTTGGTTCATTTGGTATTTACTTGGTGTATGGTTCAAGAAGAAGATCCAGTTTTATCCTGACACCATTTATAAAAAATCCGTGTTCCCCACCATTGTAACCATTTATTGCTGCTCAGCTCCCAATCCACATCCTTCACTGGCTTCTCTGTAATAATTGAGATGAACGCTGTAAATTTTTTTTCTTAGCTAGCTGGCTTGATGTTAAGTTTTGTTAGAAGCGGGTGCTTTTGTTAGAAGAGGGGCACTTGGGTGGTTCAGTTGGTTAAGCCTCTGACTCTTGATCTCGGCTCAGTTCAAGATCTCACATTTCATGAGTTTGAACCCTTCAATGGTCTCTGCGCTGATAGTGTGGATCCTGCTTGGGATTCTGTCTCTCCGAATCTCTGCCCCTCCCCTGATTGCATGCGCACATGCACACACTGTCTTTCAAAATAAACAAATAAACTTAAAAAATAAAAAGAAGAAGGTGCTGGAAGGACACTGGATGAGAAACGTTTCCCTAGGGCTTGGATCCTGTAGAACAGGAAGCTTTCTAGCACCCAGCTCCTGTTGTGACCAAAGGTCAGTAGTGTCTAGAGGTTAGAAACTTCCTCTGCAACTCCCTTCTGTGGTTTTATAGCAGTTGTGCTGGAATCTTTCTGAGGATGACTTCCCTCAGCACCCCAGCGGGAGGGTTTCAGTAGTGCTGGTGTGTCATAAGAGCAGTTTGTCTCTCATTCAGTGTTCCATAGCTATGCCCTCTCCATCAAGGTCTGGACCTCAGTCCTGGAGTGTGTGTGTGTGTGTGTGTGTGTGCATGTGCGTGTGTGTATGTATGTGTGTGTGTGTTGGCTCTTTCTTGGGTACTTTTATCTCAGCACTAGAGGTGGTGACTCCTTATGTCTGCTACTGTTGTATTTTACAGAGTTCTCTACTTCGTACTAGCTGATCTCTTGTACTACCAATTCCTTATTATAGTTAATAATTCTTTTAAAAAATGTTTAAAAAATGTTTCTTTTCTCATTCTTTCTTTTATTCATTTTTTCCTTAGAAAACTCAAGTATCTTAATATTTTAAGATATAAAACTTTAGAGAATTTAAAAATAAAAGTATTTCTTGGGCATCATATTTAAATGATATAAGCCTTCATGAATAAGAAAGATATTAATTCAATCTGCTAAATTAGAGGTTACTTCAAAAGTTATGGTGATGATGCTAAACATTTTTGTAATTGAAGTATAGTTGACATATAATGTTATATTAGTGATTCACATAGTGATTCAACAGTTCTGTACATTATACCGTCCTCACCATAATACATGTAGTTACCGTCTGTCGCCATACAAAATTATTACACTATTATTGACTGTATTCCCTATGCTGTACTTCTCATCCCTTTGTCTTATTTATTATTTCTTTATGTAGTTAATAATTCTTTATATTAAGATTTCCTTGTTCAAATAACAGTGTGGTTTGTCACCTGACTGAATCTTGATTATAACACTGAATGATAGGAGATGCTGCCTTTATTATAAACCAAACATCCATATGGAATTTGATCATTTTCTGGATTTCTCTGTTTTGTTCCACTAGCTTGTCTAATTTTGGGACAATATCAAACTGTTTTAATTATAAAATCTTAATAGCATTTTTTAAAAGTCTGTTAATACTTGCTTTTCCTCATTGCTCTTCTTTTCCAATGTTTAAACTTTCTTTGCTTGTTTATTTTTAAAAATGAATTTTTCATCAATCAGGATAATACTCTGATGACATTTAAATAAAAATTTGGATTGTATTCAATTTATAAATTAGCTTAGAGAGGACATCTTTATGATATTGAATCATCCTATCTAAAACCAAGTATGGCTTTCTATTTGTTGAAGGGAACTTTTGAGTATTTCTGCAGTGTTTTTTGGTTTTCCTTAGATACAGTTTGAGCTTCCAGGTATTTCCTTTTCTTTTTTGTTGTCATTATATCTTGTAATCATTTTTTTTTGTTTATTGATATGAAGGATGTTGGTTTTACAGGTAGCTAATTCATTCAGTTTTCTTATTTTTTGTAGTAATTTTTTTATTCCTTTATTTGCATTACTTCTTTCTTTACAGATCAAATACCTCTAAATGCTTTCTCTTGCCTGATAGCATGGGTAGTATCTCCATCACAACATTAAACATTGGTAGAGATACTAGCAAGTGTTAGTCTCTAACTTAGTGGAATAGCCTCTAGTATTTTCTCACTAAGTAAGATTGTGAATTTTGTATGAAGGCATACAATGTCTGTTAATTCCTAATTTATTGATTTTTTTTGTAAAAAAATATGAATGAGCACTTGATTTTGTCAAAGTCTTTACTAAATTTATGAAGACAATCACATGACTTTTCTATTAATGAGATGGATTATATTAATCGATGTTTATTAATGAATTATATTAATGATTTCTTAATATTGAACAATTTTTGCCTTCCAGAATAAGCCTCACTTGGTCATCTTTCATATTTGTTAATTTTGTGTAAAATTTTTATATCTATTTTCATAAGTGAAAGTATTCATAGTGTTCTTTTTTGTGTTTCTCTAAACATCATCAAATTTAGAGAGGAATATTATAATTGCTTCACAAAACGTTTGAAGTTTTGCAGTCTTTTTTATGTTCTAGAAGCAATTAAGTAGCATTAGAATTATCTAGTTTTTTAAAGATTCAGTAGAATTTTATTGTGAAGCCTTTGGGTCTCATGCTTTTTTTGTGGGGAAGTCTCTGAACTACTTTGTGTATTTCTTTACTGGCATTAGATATAATTAAATTATCTGTCTCTACTAGGGTAACTTTTGCTATTATTTTTCTTAAAAATCATTCATTTCATTTAGATTTTTTAATTTATTTTCACAGAATCATGCAAAGCAATCCCTTATAATTTAAAAATTTCCTCCCTTTGGTAGCTATTTCCTTCTCCCCATTGTTTCTAATTTGTTGTATTTATGCTTTCTTAATTAGGTTAGGTAGTGTTTTGTCTATTTTACTGATTCTTCTCGAAGAACCAGATTTTAGATTTGTTAGTTATAGTCATTCTCAGTTTTTAACTCCTTAGTTTCTACTTTTATTATTAATGCATTCCTTCAGCTTTATTTTAGTTTACTTTGTTATTATTATCTTTTTAATCAAGTATTTTGAGTTGGCTATTTTTTACCCTTTTTGTTGAGTTAGGTATATAATGCTGTAAGTTTTTCTCTGATAACTGCTTACACTCCATCCCACAGATTCTGACATGGCATCAGGTTACAGTTATGGCTAGAATTAGGCTTGGAAAGATCAAATGATCTGATTTGTGTTTTAGAATGGTATTCTGGCTTCAGTGGCAAGTCATAGCCTTGGCAGGAAAACTGTAATAGTTCAAATAAGTGATGCTGAGGACTTTCATCAAGGCATTGGCAAAAGTGCTGGAGAAGAAGAAAGAATGTTAGTATTTTAGAGGTAGATTTGATAGGATATAGTTAGATATAGATGAGAGAAAGACAAGAATAAGAAATTAATGTAATTCTAATTCTAATTCCAGTGTTTAGGGTTTTTTTTCCACACCACCAAACAATTCTCCTATACCAGCTGGATTCCCCGCAATTCAACTCAGTTCTGACACTGTCAACCTAGGAATAGCATCTGATTCCACAGGTTAAGGGTTCAGCCCTACAGGACTGTTCCTCTTCCCATGTTAGACACCAGTGTTAAGTTTAGATTGTCACCTATGCTTCTGATGGACTTTTGATTGCAGGATCCCACACACTCTTTTTAGGCTTGATTAATTTGCTAGAGCAGCTCCCAAAACTAAGAGAAACATTTCACCTACAAGGTTACTGATGTATTATAAAAAGATATACTCAGCAATAGGCATATGAAAGAGATTCGTAGACCATGTATGGGAAAAGTGTGCAGAGCTTCCATGCCCACTGCAAGTGCAACCACTTTCCCCAAATCTCCACCTATGTGTCCACCAACCTGGAAGTTCTCTGAACCACATCCTTTTGGTTTTATGGAGGCTTCATTTCATGGGTATGATTGATTAAATCATTGGCTATTGGTGATTAATTTAACCTCTAGCCCCTCTACCCTCTCCAAAGTTCAGAGGGTTGGAACTGAAAGTTACCCTCTAATCACATGGATGGTTCTTCTGGTAGCCAGCCATCCTTACGCATGGTCCAAAAGTTACATCCCTAATATAAAAAAAGACACCTTTGTTGCTCTTATCACTAGAAAGTTCCAAGGCTTTTAGGTGTTCTGTGCCAGTAACATTAGACAAAGACCAAATATATATTTTTGGTTATAAATCACAATATAAGATCCAAGGATTCTGGATTTGAGGTCTACTCTTCAAATTGGAAATTCAGGAGAAGAAGCCAAGCAAGTCTGAGTGTCAAGAGGTGAACTTCCATACT
Organism: Herpailurus yagouaroundi; assembly: GCF_014898765.1. Classification (NCBI taxonomy): domain Eukaryota; kingdom Metazoa; phylum Chordata; class Mammalia; order Carnivora; family Felidae; genus Herpailurus; species Herpailurus yagouaroundi. Next base: position 59,677,313 of record NW_024412376.1, read on the forward strand.
ATTTTCTACAGTGGCTGCACCAGCTTGCATTCTTACTTAATAGTACACAAGGGTTCCTTTTTCTCCACATCTTTGCCCAAACTGGTAATTTCTTGTGTTTTTTATTTTAGCCATTCTGACAGGTTTAAGATGATATCTCATTGTGTTTTTAATTTGCATTTCCCTGGTGTTTAGTGATATTGAGCATCTTTTCATGTGTCTGTTGGACATCTGTATGTCTTCTTTGGAAAAATGTCTTCTTATATTCTCTGCCCATTTTTAAATTGGTTTATTTGTATCATTAGTGTTGAGTAGTATAAGATCTTAAAATTTGGGGTATTAATCCATGATCAGTCAGATACATCATTTGCAAATATCTTTCCCCATTGAGTAGTTTGCTCTTTTGTTTTGATGATTTTCTTTGCTGTATAAGAGCTTTTTATTTTGGTGTAGTCCTAATAATTTAATTTTGCTTTTGTTTCCCTTACCTTAGGAGACATATCTAGAAAATGTTTCTGTGGTCAATGTGAAAAAAATTGTTGCCTATGTTTTTTTTTTTCCTAGGAGTTGTGTGATTTCAGGTCTCATCAGGTCTGTATTTATGTGTATGGTTTAAAAAAGTGGTCCAGTTTCATTCTTTTGCATATTATGGTCTAGTTTTCCCAGAACTGTTTATTGAAGAGACTATCTTTTCCCTGTTACATATTTTTGCCTCCTTTGTTGTAGATTTATTGGCTGTACAAGTTTGGGTTTATTTCAAGGGTTTCTGTTCTGTTTCACACATTAATATATGTGTTTGTTTTTGTGCCTCTACCATACTGTTCTGACTACTATAGCTTTGTAGTATATCTTGAAATGTGAGATTGTGATACCTTCAGCTTGGTTCTTCTTTCTCAAGATTACTTTGGCAATTCAGGGTCTTTTGTGGTTCCATACAAATTTTAGTATTATTTGTTCTAGTTTTGTGAAAATTGTTATTGGTATTTGATAGAGATTACATTAAGTCTCTAGATTGCTTTCGGCACTAGTAGGGGCATTTTAACAAGATTTGTTCTTCCATTCCATGAGCATGAAATATCTTTCCATTTTTTTGGTGTCATCTTCAACTTCTTTCGCCAGCATTTTATAGTTTTTAGAGTATAGGTCTTTCACCTCCTTGATTAAGTTTATTCCAAGGTATTCTTTTTGGGGCAGTTGTAAATGAGACTATTTTCTTAATTTTTCTTTCTGCTATTTCATTACTAGTATATAGAAATGCAACAGATTTCTCTATACTTATTTTGTATCCTGTGACTCTACTTAATTCATTTGTTCTAGTATTTTTTTGGTGGGATTATTTAGAATTTTATATATGTGGTATCATGTCATCTGTACATAGTGAAAATTTTACTTCTTTATTACCAATTTGGGTGCCTTTTATTTCTTTTTGTTGTTTTATTTCTGTGGCTAGGACTTCCAGTATTATGTTGAGTAAAAGTGGTGAGAGTGGATGTCCTTGTCTTGTTCATGATCTTAGAGAAAAAGCTCTCTGTTTTTCACCCCGGAGTATGATATTAGCTGTGGGCTTCTCATCCATGGCCTTTATTATGCTGAGGTTTGTTCCCTCTAAACCTACTTTGTTGAGTTTTTATCATAAGTAGATGTTGTACTTTGTTAAATGCTTTTTCTGCATCTACTGAGATGATCATATGATTTTTATCCTTTCTCTCTCTTTTTTTTAATGTTTATTCATTTTTGACAGAGAGAGAGAGAGAGAGAGAGAGAGAGAGAGACAGACAGAGCATGAGTGGGGGAGGGGCAGAGAGAGAGAGAGAGAGGGAGACACTGAATCTGAAGCAGGCTCCAGGCTCCCAGCTGTCATCACAGAGCCGGATGTGGGGCTTGAACTCACAGACCACGAGATCATGACCTGAGCTGAAGTCTGATGCTCAACCGACTGAGCCACCCAGGCGCCCCTATCCTTTCTCTTTTTACGTGATGTATTAAGTTGATTGATTTGCAAATATTGCACCATCTTTATATCCCTGGAATAAATCCCACTTGATCATCATGGTGAATAATTTTTTAAATGCATCTTTGGATTTTGTTTCTAATATTTTGTTGAGGATTTTTGCATTTATGTTTAGAGATATTGGCCTGTAGTTTTCTTTTTTGTAGTGTCTTTATCTGGTTTTGGTATCAGGGTAATGCTGGTCTCATAGAATGAATTTGCAAGTTTTCCTTCCTTTTCTGAAAATTTTTTGAAATAGTTTGAGAAGAATAGTATTAACTGTTGTTTAAATGTTTGGTAGAATAAACCTGTGAATCTTTCTCGTCCTGGACTTGTTTGTTGGGAGTTTAAATTACTGACTCAGTTTCATTGCTTGTAATATGTTTAAATTTTCTATTTCTTCCTGATTTCGTTTTGGAAGGTTATATGTTTCTAGGAATGTATCCATTTCTTCTAAGTTGTCCAATTTGATGGCATATAATTTTTTATAATATGCTCTTATGACTCTTTATATTTCTGTGGTGTCAACAGTTATTTTTATTCCTTCATTTCTGATTTTGTTTATTTGAGTCTCTCTCTCTCTCTCTCTTTCTTTCTTTTTTTTTTTTTTTTTTTTTTTGATGAGTCTGGCTAAAGATTTATCATTGTTGATCTTTTCAAAGAATAAGCTTCTGGTTTTCTTGATTTGTTCTATTGTTTGTTTAGTCTCTAATTTTCTTCTGGTACAATTTTTTGTATTTCCTTCCTTCTACTGGCTTCTCATTTTGTTCTTCTTTTTCTAGCTCCGTTAGGTGTAAGGTTAGGTTGTTAATTTGAGATTTTTCTTGGTTCCTGAGGTAAGCCTGTATTGCTATAACCTTTCCTCTTAGAACAGCTGTACTGCGTTGCAAAGATATGGGGCGTGTTTTCATTTTCATTTGTCTTCATGAATTTTTTAATTTCCTCTTTGAATTCTTGGTTAACTCATTCATTGTTTAGTAGCATGTTATTTAGCCTCTATGTATTTGTGTTCTTTCCAGATTTTTTCTTGTGATCAATTCCTAGTTTTATACCATTGCTCAGAAAAGATGCATGATATGATTCCAATATTTTGTATTTATTGAGACTTGTTGATGCACTTATTCCACTGGTTTTGGATGGAATTTTCTGAATATACATTAGGTCCATCTGCTCCAGTGTGTCATTCACAGCTACTTGTTGCTTTTTAATCTGGATGATCTATCCATTGACATAAGTCAGGTATTAATGTCCCCTACTATGGTATGACTGTCAATTTTTTCCTTTATGTTTGTTAATAGTTGCCTTATGTTTTTAGGTGTTCCATGTTGGGTGCATAAATATTTATAGTTATATCCTCTTGTTGGATTGTTCCCTTTATCATTAAGTAAGTGTCCTTTTTTTGTCTCTTGTTGCTGTCTTTGTTTTAAAGTTTATTTTGTCTGATACATGTGTTGCTATACAACTTTCTTTTCACTTCCATTTGTACAGTAAATGTTTTTACATACCTTCACTTTCAGTTTGCATAGGTCTTAGGTTTGAAGGATGGATCTCGCTTTTTTTTTTTTAATCCATTCAGTCACTCTGTATCTTTTGATTGAAGCATTTAGTCCATTTACATTCAAAGAAATTATTATTAATTATTTTAATGTTTATTTTTGAGAGATACAGAGAGCAAGCAGGGGAGGGGCAGAGAGAGAGACACAAAATCTGAAGCAGGCTCCAGGCTCTGAGCTGTCAGCAGAGCCCGACATGGGGCTTGAACTCAACAAACTGTGAGATCATGACCTGAGCAGAAGCCAGGCACTTAACCAACTGAGCCACCCAGGTGCCCCTCAAAGAAATTATTGATAGGTATGTACTTATTGTGAATTTGTTACTTGAATTTATTCTTCTCTATTCTGTTCTTCTCTTGATCTTTCTTTGTAGTGTGATGACTTTTTTTGTGTGTGTGATATGCTTGCATTCCTTTCACCTTATTTTTTTGTATATCTTTTATAGGTTTTTGATTTGTGGTTATCATTAGGTTAATATATAACATTTATGCCAATGACAGTCTATATATTAAGTTGATGGTTGCTTGAGTTTTAACCCATTATAAAAGCACTAAATTTTTACTCCCCCCTTGCCTACATTTTTTGTATATGATGTCATATTTATATTCTTTTATTTTGTGAATTCCTTGAGTGATTCTTCTAGATATAATTGATTTTACTACTTTATGCTTTAAACTTTGTACTGTTTTTTTTTGTACTGGTTTTATAAGTGATTAATGTGCTACTTTCATTATTATGTTTTCATTTGCCTGTGAAATTTTTTCCTTTCATAATTTTCTTACTCCTGTTTATGGTCATTTATTTATACCCAAAGAATTCCCTTTAATGTTTCTTGTAAAGTTGGTTTAGTGGTGATGATCTCCTTTAACTTTTGTTTGTCTGGGAAACTCTTTCTCTCTACTTCTATTCTGAATGATAACTTGTGGGTATTTTTGGTTGTAGGTTTTTTTTCTTTCAGTACTTTGAATGTATCATGTCACTCCTTTCTTGCCTGTGATATTTCTTCTAAAAAATCAGGTAATAGCCTTATAAATTTCCCTTGTGTAACTGTTTTTTCTTGCTGCTTTGAAAATCTCTATTACTACTTTATCCCATTTTTTTTTTAATTTTTTTTTCAACGTTTATTTATTTTTGGGACAGAGAGAGACAGAGAATGAATGGGGGAGGGGCAGAGAGAGAGGGAGACACAGAATCGGAAACAGGCTCCAGGCTCTGAGCCATCAGCCCAGAGCCTGACGGGGGGCTCGAACTCCTGGACCGCGAGATCGTGACCTGGCTGAAGTCGGATGCTTAACCGACTGCGCCACCCAGGCGCCCCACTACTTTATCCCATTTTAATTATTATGTATCTTGGTGTGGACCTCCTTGGGTTAATTTTTACTGGGCTTCTCTATGCTTCTTAGATCTGAATGTCTATTTCCCGGATAAGGGAATTTTCAGCTATTATTTCTTTAAATAAATTATCTGCCACCTCTGTCTCTCTTTACCTTCTGAGATCCCCATAATGGATATTTTATTATGCTTGATGATGTCACTAAGTTCACTTAACCTATTCTCATTTTGTTATTCTTTTTTTATTACTCTTTTATTATTCTTTTTTCTTTTTACTGTTCAGTTTGGTTGCTTTTCATCACCTTGTCTTCCAGGTTGCTTATTTGTTCTTCTTCCTCCTCCAATCTATTGATTCTAGTGTATTTTTAAGTTTTAATTATTAGTTTTTCATCCCTGTTTTTTTATATGTATTTTTCCTATCTCTTTGTTGAAGGTCTCATTGAGTTTCTCTACTCTTTTCTCAATTCCAGTGAGTATCTTTATGAGTATTACTTTGAATTCTTTATTAGGCTTATTGTTTATTTTTGTTTCATTTAGCTCTTTTGCTGTGGTTTTGTCCTATTCTTTAATTTGGGGGCATATTCCTTTGTCTCTTCATTTTGTCTAACTTGGTGTTTGTTTCTGTGTATTAGGAAAGTTAGCTAATTCTTCTGACCTTGAAAAACAGGTTGTGTGGTGCTTTGTAGCATAATGTTCCCTATTTATCAGACCCAGATGCTTCAGCAGTGTCTCCTATGTGGGTTTCATGGGCCCTACTTTTGTGGTTGAGCCATATTTGCCTTCAGTTCAGTCAGTTTCATTGGCCCACTTTGCCTGTTGTGCATGCAATGAGCAGGGTTTGGTCCCTGTGCTGTTAAGTGGCTTGTAGTTGGGTGGTGTCAGCAGTCAGACAAGATTTGTGCCCTCAGCCATCTGTACAGGGCTCTGGTGGGGCATTTTCCCTGTTTTCCCTGCCTTGTTCTCTGAGAGGCTTTTATAGGTGGGTGGGGCCTGCAGTCATTCCAGATGCCTGCCCCCAGTCCTTCTGTTGGGGCTGCAGCACACTGACTTGGCAGGGTACTCTTTGTGCCTTGTTTAATAAGAAGCATTTATTGGTGGCCACCCTCCAGTCAGACCAGGTGGCTGCCCCCAGTCCATCTGCTGGGGCTGCAGTTGCACAGATCAGCATGGCACTCTCTCTGTGCTGTCAGCTATGTGGTTTGGCTGCTGGGGCTGTGGGAAAATTGTTGTGTGTGGTTATCCTCTCCTCTCCCCAGGGCAAGAGCTGCTTTGGAGTGGTACTGGTTTTTGCTGCGACTGTTTGCATGGTAGGAGTCTCTTTGGAAGGATGCCTGCTGAGTAGAGTGGGTTGAATGGGGTGAGTTTGCACGACAGAGAGGAGAGTGGCATGCATGAGTAGAGTTAATAAAATAAGTGGAGAGTGTTCATGCTTATTCCTACAAGTGTCTGGCTATCTAGGCTTGGTGGTGGTGGTGGTGGTGGTGGGGGGGGCGGTTGGGGGAGAGATGATGCCCACCAACTCTTTTGTTCTTGGAGAAGTCTCCTAAATATCCCTGCCCCTCCAGCACAAGTTTGAAATTAGTAAATAAATCTCCTTCCCCAGGCACTTTTCAGAGTGCTGCTTGCATGCTGTATCTCCACAGGGTTATGTGTTGGCTCTTTAAGAGTGGGGACTCAGTTCCTTATCACCTTCTGGCTCTCAGAGAGCTAAGCCCACTGATTTTTAAAGTACCCAGAGTTAAGTCTCACTGATTGTAAAAACTTGCGAAGTTTAGCCCCACTGGTTTTCAAAGTTAGATGTTGTGGGGACTCATCTCCTGTGTAGTTCTCCTGTGCCTGGGTGCCTGGTGTATAGTCTGATCCTCTTGCTTCTCTGTGCTTGTGGTGTCCCTCCCATTTGTGGTTAGTCTTGTTGGTGGTTTAAAGTTTCCCAACTGTGTCTGTGCCCCTCCTACCCTTTTCACTGTGGTCCTCTCTCTAGATATTAACTGTGGGAAGTCTGTTCTGCCAATCTTCAGGTCATTTTCTGAGTTAGTTGCACTGATGTGGCTGTTATCTCAGTGTGTCCATGGATTGAGCTAAGCTTAGGACCCTCTTGCTCTGCCATCTTCCCATAAGTCCTAACTGCTTATTTTTCTTGCAAAATGTGACCTGTGTCAGGATCATAGGTCTTGAGAACACAAAGATAAATGCCATCATCCTTTTATCTTTTGATAGAGAGTTATCTGTTCAGTATCCAAGGCACTATTTAAATTACAAAATGTAAATAGGATTTGATTGATACAAACTCAGAGGAAGATCTATCCTAAATAAATCTAGATTTCTTGGTGAATTGGCTTGGTGGGATTAAAAAAAAGAATTAAATAGGACTTTGGTTCAGATTCCTCTGGGTTAGTTCTTTTGGGTTGTAATGCTCAAATGCATAACTTGAAGAAGTGTATCACTAAGAGAGAATGTCATTGGGGACTGAGAACATTTGGGAGGGGTGAACAGGAGAGGTGAATGAAAATTTAATGTATTCTTTATTATTTGAAACTTTGATTTGAGATTAAATTTCAGAAGAGGTCATTGGCCAATTGGAGACTAGATAGCTGGTATGAACTGCCTATTCTGGTGCACTGAAGCTCAAAGGATGGCAACACAGTGTGGCAACCTTGTGCCTGTAGCATGTATCTTGTGCCTTAGAGTGAGGGAGGGCTGGAAGGTATGCTTTTAACTATAGTGCAAAGTAGGGACATCTCTAAATATAAATGGTGGTGGTTATTGTGGTTAGTGTTCTCAAATACTCTTCTTTCTCTGCATTTTTTATCTTGTTGCTCCTCTTTCATCTGGTAGCCACAATAAACTAGTTTTCTCAAACTGGTCTTTTTGAATCTTTGGTCCATGATTTAACAAACACATTTGTGTCTTTACTATTCCATTCTCTAATTGCATCTTCAAATTCACCCCATTAGTCTTATTTAACATTTGAGGAATCCAAGCCAAAAGAAAGTTTTAATGAGTTGAATTAGCTCTCATGACTAGTGAGTTATAGAGCTGGAATCTACATTCAGATTTTTTGATTTGAGGATAGCACTCTTTGCTTGACTGCTTTTACCTTTATACATAGTGGAAGTAAAGGTGGAGAATAACAAGATATACTGGAAGGGAGACACTATTCCAGAGGGATTTTCAGTGATCAGAAAATGATTCTTGAAATGCCAGAAACTATCATTAGTTGTGTTTTTTTTTTTTTTTTTTTCAGTAGAAGAACAAAAATTCTCATATGATTTCTAGGGCTTTGTTATTTAGGGAAATCACATTACAATGTTCTGTCACAACATAAAAATCTTTAATAGCTGGAAATAAAGGGATGCTCTTTGGGGTTACTTCAATGAATTCCTTTTAACTTTTTATGTCTCTTTAAAGGGGCTATAGCTAAAAGTGTGGAGGTAAGGGAACCATAAATCATGGATGTTGAAATACTGAAAGCTGTGAACATAAATGTTTCGATAAATACCAAGTGGTGTCAAATTCTGCTGTGAAATTCCAAAGTGTAATATAATCTTTCAGTGTTAAGGAAAGAGGTCTTCAGGTGAACAACAACTAAAGACTTCTATATTTTAAAGAGGGAGCAAAGCCTTAAGACTGTTGCATGTTTGTCAGTCCAGAAGCAGTGAGGGAATGGCTGTTTCATGCCGGTGGGTTGTCTTTTTTTCTACTTTACGCCTTTCGTTTTGTTCAGTATATATACATTATATACCTATTACATATACGGAGGGCTTTTGACATCAAAGATTCTGGTTCTGCTGGTTGGATAATCTATAAGATTATACCGACCATAACATGCAGGCACATGCGAGACACTTGACCCCTAAAAAGGAGTCACAGGCCATGGCATATTTAAACACAGTGAGAAGTCAAGTTAACAGCCAGCATGCTATTGAACAAATGTGCATTGTTGTTACAATTGAAACCACATGCTGAGTAATATAACATAGGTGCGACCTAACTGAGAATGTGTAGACAGTTGGACTCATGAATATATTATTTTTTTGAATTTATATTATGTCTGTGAGTCTCGAGGCCCCTCACTCTGTTTTCTTAGTAGAAGTCAGCAACACAAGCCCAGCTGCATGGATGGACCTGGCTGCTGGAGGACCACCAGGTCCTTTCTAGCTGCTGGGACCATGGAAAGACTTTAGCTGCTATAAGAGCCTAAGGACCTGATCTTTCTAAACCATGTCAAACCTGAACTTACCTAAGGGGCTAAATCACAGACTGCTGAGGCAGACATCTCTGAATACAGAACTGTTTCAGTGGCTGTTTATTACTTTATGGAATAGTCAGCATTAGATAGTTGTATGAATAAATACTCACCAAACTAAACGTTTCAAGCTTTATTTGGTTTGAAACAACACATGTGTCTTTTTCTGTGTTCCAATTTTTTTTTAGCTCCAGTGCATTCATTTTTTGTTTATTGGCAACCTAAATTAAGACAGGTTAGAGACGTTGAGTTTTGTCTGCAGGCATATGAGAATGTTGAAATAATGATTTATTTGTGTGTCCTTTGTGCAGTAATAGCTAGAGTGGTCTGGAAATCCCATTGGTAATTTCTTTTTGCTTCTGTTCTATATTTATACTTGTAGCCAGCCATTGAAAGCCTGAGGGGAAAGAGGAAGAGAGAACATAGGGAGTGTCTTCTATTCATTGGCAAACATTCCTCTCCTCTTTCAAGTAGCATGGGTCTGTGGGAAGAGTGTAAACTCCAGCATGAGAGACAGGTGCCACTTGTTCTCATTCAGTATACTTTCATCTCATATGTCTACCTTCTCTAGGTAAAAAGAAAGGCTGAAGTTAAATAATCAGTCTCTCTGGTATTAAAGTGCTCTGACTTTATTTCATACACACAGCCTATTTTACCACAGATATTATTTACAGTTCATTTAAAATATTTCTATCAGGGCCTTTCCTGCTTTTGTTATTTTTACTATTTTATCATTATTATTTTTTTAATTTAGAGAGAGAGAAAGTGCAAACAGGGGAGAGGGACAGAGGGAAAGGAAGAGGGGGTAGGGAGGGAGAATCTTAAATAGGATCCACACTTGGTGCAGAGCCTGACATGGGGCTCAATCCCACTACCCTGGGATTGTGACCTGAGCCCAAATCAAGAGTATGATACTCAACCAACTGAACCATCCAGACCTCCCGGCCTTTTCCTGCTTTTTAAGTGCTCATTTATTTATTCATTCATTCAACATACATTAAAGGACCTAATTTCTATATAAAAATTGCTAGTTTTTTGGAGGGAGGGGACAAGTAATTATAACAGAGTACTTTTATTTATGTATCTTTTAACTCAGAGGTGAACCCCCCCCACACACTCATAAGATAAATTACAAAACAAAAAATGCGTTCACTACGCAGTGTTAGATGAGTGGATAGAAAATAAGTTATGTGAATCTAGAGACAGAGGAGAGTCAGCATTTCACCATGGACAGGAATGATTCTTAGAGCAGGAGACCTTGTGGTGTGTGTTGCACAAGGGTTGGATGTAAGGGTTGGACAGGGAGAGAAGACTTGAGGTTTTGTGGAGTAATGGGAGCCAAACTGCAGAGGCAAAATGAGCCTGGAACAATCAGGGAAGTGTGAGTAAATTAGTGTGGCTAGATTGGTAGTTTCACTAAGGGGAATATCTACTAATTCTTTAATTTCATCAAGTATTTATTGAGTTCTGACTATTCTGTGTCAGGTGCTTTGGATACAAAGAAGAAGAAAACAGACATGATTTCAGCCATCAAATAGATTCCAATCTGGTGGATGATATAGGCAATAAACATTGGAACCAACAAATTTATGAAATAATGAGAACTTAGGTAAGAATTATTAGGAAACATACAAGGATCTGTGAGTGAAAAGAGGAGAAAACACCAGAAAATAAAAGAACTGTGTGTATTACAACCCAGAGGAGGCAATGTGATGTTATATAGATAACTAATCAACCTGAGTTCAAATCCTAGCTCTGCCTTTTGTTGGTTGTTGGACTTTGGTAAGTTATCTGTCTGAGCATACTTTTGCACCTTTGTTAAATGGGAATAATACCTCATAGGATTGCCATAATATGTGAATGAAATAACACAAAATAGCATGTGTAGTTTTTGGGAATATAGTAGATACTCATAAGTATTAAAATCCATCATTCATGCCAAAACACCCGAGAAATAGAGAAATGCTATTTTTTCTTTTAGAAAAAGACTGTAATTTTTATAATGAATATGAGTTAATGTGATTAGTTAGAGAATTATGGACAAGGCTTCCTCATCACTAATTATACCTGTTGGGATGGTGGTGTCTTGGGTAACAGACAAGTCTTAGTCAACAGCCTTAGAATCTCAACATTCTTCTCATAGAGGCCACACACATGCATGTGGATTTGTCTTCTCTACTATTATTTTGGTTGTGAGAAGAATATACTTTTTTCATGGATGAATATAAGACATTTTGGTTTTGTGACTGGAGGGTGGCAACAAATTCAGCAGGTGCAATTTTCCCTTTGATCAAAATAATAACACAGAACAAAATTCCCATTCTATCCCCAGAAGTCTTTTCTCTGCTTCAGAAGTTGCTGAATCAAGTCAAAATTATATTAGAACTTTGAAGTGTCCTTTCTTTTCTCATTAAAGTGGGGGTTCTGAAAATCTGGTGGAAAAACATCATCTTCTTGTCCAACCTGACATGTTGTGTTCCATTAGTATATTGATGGAAGCCTCGTGATGCCAGCAGGATACTCAGGGTGGTTGGTAGTAAGTATTAGGAACAGGACGTGGTTTCTGATGTGCTTGGAACAGTAATATTATCCGTGAAGGCAAAATTCATATTTTCCTATGTGAATATTAGTGGTGCCATTATTTTCATTTGGTGGTATCTGACAGGAAGTTACTGCTTCTTGGCCAATACAGTTTTGTTGTTGTTGGAGGTACCAAGAAATTGGAGAGGCAATTTCATAAAATAGTGGGGAATTTGAGGAGCAATTGACCTTCAAGAATCCCTGAACTCATGGATCTGGGAGAAGGTATTAGGATTTCCAACCGATCTGCACTAGAGTTCTCAAACTGGATGTCAAAAGTCAAAACACTAAATCAACAAAATATCAAGCCAGAGCCATTTTATTGTCAAAAGAAACCTTCATTTGTCCTTTGCACAGTAAGATTTTAGTCTTTGCTGATGAGTGCTGTTCTGTTTTGATTTATTTCATATGTACACATGACACCTCCTCATTCCAGAAAGATTTAAAGTAGACAGTGGACATAGATTTTTAAGGTTGTTACTCAGGAAAAGACAACTCAGAACTTCCAAAATATTTTGTGACACTGGATATTAAGCATTAGTCATATTCTTACTTTTATTCCTTATGCTTTTGTTTCTATAGCTTTATTCAATGGTTTCCAGCTGTTTCTTGTCCCATTTGGCTGCTTCTCTTGCCCTTTCCATTCCATATGGACTAGCCATGATCCCTGGGCTCAGCAAAGGCTTTGTTCTGAGGAAAGGAGAAGTGCTCTGAAGTGGACATTGATGTTGGACTGAAGTGGAAGTGAGCAGGCTGCTGTTCTTGCTTAAATGAAGAGAAGTAAAACCAAAATAAATGGTAGAAAATAAATGTGGATGAAATATTCCACTTCTAGAAGTTCATACTTAATCTGACCAATAATATCCATAATAATTATAGTACTGAAATTTAAATCCAAGAACAGAATACACACTGAAGTATTTTAAACTAACTATACCTGCCGAGAAGCGAACATAATTTTTTGATCATTAAATGAATGTGCTTTACCAAGGCTCAGTACTGGATTAGGCACATGTTAATTTTCCCTGACTACCTGCTATGAAGCCCGTCAGTTCAATATGGCAGATGAAGTCCATTCATTTGAACACATCTCCCTCCCATGGAAATGTTAAAATGAGAATTGGGTAAAGATAAGGAAATAAATACATAATCAGAAGAATGGAAAGGTGTTTCATGAACAAATATTTTAACAAGTATGTAGAAAGCAGAAAGCAGATAGAGGAGGGACAATTAGGGAAGTGGAATGGAGGAAACTTCAGCCTAGAAGATAAACAGAGGGTCTGCAGTTCATCCCTATATTTCTAAGTAGTACATACATGGCATCTGCAAGTCTTCCTTGACTCCTTTTTTATCTCCCACAATCAACAAATAACCCATGCTTACTGATTTTAGCATGGGTTGACTTGAATATCAACCAGGATGTGTCCTCAAACATTACCTGACCCATTGTCCTGCCTTAGTTCAAACCTTTGTTGTCTTTAGTTTTGACCATTGTAGCAGCCTCTATCTGGTCCCTGTACCTCCATGCTTGGCTTTATACTATTCAAAATGCAAATATTATAACTATGCCACCCTTCCTACTAAAACCTTGTATAGCTTCCTTTGGCTTTCAGTATAAGCACCTTAGCAGAGAATTCAAAGTCATCATAGTCTTCATCTTTACTCTAGTGTCATTAACCCCAATCTGTTTCCCCTCTCCCTATCACTATCCATATTTATTATTCAAGTTCCAACAGTGCTGGACTAGCCTTTCCCTAAGACAGTTTCCAGCTTTGCATTTCAGTGCTCTTGCTGATGCCACTTATTTTGATTAGAGTGTCCTTCCTTTGGCCATTCCCCTATCTCCATGACTTATTTTCCTGCCACATTTCAGTTTATCCTTAAAAATTCTACTTAGCATAACCTTCTCTGTGAAATCTTAACTCCTTGCACGCACTTCTCTTATTGCAGATATCAAATTTTATTGTGTTTGTTTTAAATGTGCATTTCTCTTATCAGACTGTTATCTCTTGGAGTAAGATTATGTATTTGCAGCTGCAAGGCCAAGTTTTTTTCCCTTCAAATTTAGAAAAATTTCAACCATTATTTCTTTAAATATGTTTTCTGTCCTCTTCCTTTACAGAGACTCTGGGTATACTTCTATTAGGACATGTGAAGCTGTCCCACGGCTCACTGATACTGTGTTTTATTTATTTACTTGATTCTTTTTTTCTGTGTTTTATTTGCATAGTTTCTATTGCTATGTCTTGAAGTTCACTATTTTTTTCTTTGGCAAAATCTAATATTTAATTAATCTCATTAAGTGTATTTTTATCTCAGACTTTGTGGTTGGCATCTCTATAAGTTCAGTTTGCTTGTCTTAAAAAATAACTTCTGTGTCTCCACTGAACTTTTTGAACATATGGAATGATGTTATAACTACTTCAGTGTTATTGTCTGTTAATTCCAGTGTCTCTGTTAATAGTGGTTTCGTTTCAGTTGATTGTTTTTTCTCCTCTTATGGGTTGTCCTGCTTTTTGGCATGCCTGTTAATTTTTTATTGGATGTCAACCATTGTGAACTTTTACTTTATTGAGTGCTGGATAGATTTCTTTTTTTTCTATTAACATTTATTTTTTTATTTTTTAATTAAAAGATTTAATTCCAGTATAGTTAACATACAATGTTATATTAGCTTCAGGTGTATAATACAGTGATTCAGCAAATCCATGTGTTGCTTAGTGCTCATCATGGTAAGTGTATTCTTAATCCCCTTCACTTATTTCACCCATCCCCCATGCATCTCCCTTCTGGTAACCATCAGTTTGTGCTCTACAGTTAAGTGTCTGTTTTTTTGCTTTTTTTTTCCTCTTTGGTTCTTTTGTTCTTTTTTAATTAAGCAGCTTTGTTGAGGTATCATTGATACACAAAAAACTGCACATATTTAATATGTACAATTTGATAAGGCTGAATTTATCCATACACCCATGATACCATTGTCACAATATTTATATATTTGCTTTATTTGTAATATTAAATGTTTTAAGTATTTTGATATTGGGTGCATATGTATCTGTAATTGTTTTATCATCTTAATGAATTGATCCTCTTATCACTATATAATATCATTTTTGGCTCTTGTGACCATTTTGATTTAGTCTCTTTTGTTTGATACAAATGTAATCCCTGCTCTCTTTTCTTTACTGTTTCTGTCTTTTTTTAAACAATTTTTTTAAGGTTTATTTTTTATTTTTGAGAGAGAGAGGCAGAGCCTGAGTTGGGGAGTGGCAGAGAGAGGAAGACACAGAATCTGAAGCAGGCTCTAGGCTCTGAGCTATGAGCATGGAACTGATGCGGGGCTCAAACCCATGAACTGGGAGATCATGACCTGAGCCGAGGTTGGACACTTAACTGACTGAGCTACCCAGGCACCCCTTGTTTACTGTTTCTATTCCTTTACGCTCAGTCTATGCGTGTCTTTAACTCTGAAGTGAATCTCTTGTAAGTTGAATATAGTGGAGGCTTGTTTTACACACACACACATACACACACACACACGCACATACACATATCCTTCAACCACTTTCCATCTTTTGATTGGGGAGTTCAATCCACTTACATTTAAGGTAATTATTGATTGCAATTTTGTTAATTGTTTTCTTATAATTCTTTTTTTCTTTTCCTTTATTGCTATTTTCCTTTGTGTTTCATTGACTTCTTTGTAGTGATATTCATTGATTCCTTTCTGTTTTTCTCTTGTGTATCTTCTGTAGGTATTAATTTTGTGGTTACCATGAGGCTATATCAAACTTGTATAGTTGTAATGGTATATTTAAAGTGTTAACATCGTGGGGCACCTGGGTGGCTCAGTTGGTTAAGTAGCCAACTTTGGCTCAGGTCATGATCTTGTGGTCCATGAGTTCAAGCCCGTGTTGGACAATGTGCTGACACCTCAGAGCCTGAAGCCTGGAGGCTGCTTCGGATTCTGTGTCTCCCTCTCAGTCTTCCCCTCCCCTGCTCACACTCTGTCTCTGTCTCTCAAGGATAAATAAACATTAAAAAAAATAAAGTTAGGATCTTAACCTCAGTCACATCTACATTTTAACTCTCCCCTTCATCCACACTTTATGTTATTGATGTCACAATTTCATATTTTTATATTATGTATCCATTAATCAATGTCTGCAGTTATATTATTTTTAGTGTTGTCTTTTAACTTGTACACCAAAATTAAGAGTGATTTACACACCATTATTATAATACAGCATTCTGTGTTTGGTGTAAGTGCTGGGGGCTGTTGTTTTTAATCCTATTGGTTAGGTATTTCCTTGACCTTGAGTGGTTTTTCATATGCATGTGCTGATTAGTATTCATGTCATTATTTAAGGAGAACCCTCTATAAAAATTTGGAACTCTACGTGTAACTCTTCCTTCTCTTTTTTCTCTTACTCCATTTTGTGAACTCTAGCCACCTTGGTCTCCTTAGTCTCTCAATTTTGTCGTTTCAACTCAGGAAATCTTCCAGGCTTTTCCTGATGTCTGAGTCCATTTAGGCCACTTTAACAAAATACCACAGAAATTTATTTCTCAAGGTTCTGGAGGCTGGAATTCTGAAACCAGTGTGTCAGCTTGGTCAGGTGACGGCCCTCTTTTGGGCTGTAGATTTCCCATTGTATCTTCCCATGGTGGAAGGGTGAACTACTTTCCTGTGGCTTCTTTTATTAAGGTGATAATTTCATTCATGAAGGCTCTGCTTTCATGACCTAATCACCTCCCAAAGGTCCTGCCTTCTAATACCTTTCTTTGGGTATTGGGTTTTGAACACATGAATTTTAGAGGGACATAAGCATTCAGACCATTGTACCTGGGCTTCCCCTTCTTGTGGTTCTGACTAGAAACTCTCAAGACAGTTTCAACAGTTGCAGCACACATCTCATTTTTTTTTCTGTCTCCTGGGGAAAACTGTACTTTGTTGCCTATTTTCCAGTGTATTGAAAACTGTTGTTTCTCATATTTTGTCTAGTTTTTTGGTTGTTTTAGGTGGTAGAGTAATTCTGGTCCTTGCTATTTTATATTGGCTGGAAACAGAAGTCTTCCAAATGTTGCAGAAGATAGATATTTGGAAGACATGCTCAGAAGAAAATGTTTAGAATATAGAAGCAGAGAAAATGCTTTCTGACTCATCCTATGAGGCCAGCATCACCCTGATACCAAAACCAGGCAAAAAATTACATGAAAACAACAGACCAACATTTCTCATGAACGTATATGCAGGCAATCCTATTAAAAGATGGTCAGGAGTCTTGGACACCTTAGAAAGAAGACATAAAGGTGGCAAATAAGCATATGAAGTGATGCTCCATATCATATGTCATCAGGGAAATGCAAATTAAAACAACAATAAGATACCAATGATAATGCAAAATCTGGGGCAATAACACCAAATGGTGTCCAGGATGTGGAGCAATAGGAGTTCTCATTCATTGCTGATGAGAGTGCAAAATAGTATAGCTACTTTGGAAAACAGTTTGATAGTTTCTTAAAAAAGTGAATATACTTTTACCATACAGCCCAGCGATTATACTCCTTGGTATTAACCCAATCATTTGAAAACTTGTATATACACCAAAACTTGCACACAGATGTTTATCACAGCTTGATTCATTATTGCCCAAAACTGGAAGGCAATTAATATGTCTTCTGCAGGTAAATGGATAAATAGACAGTGGTACATCTAGAGAATGGAATATTAATTAATGCTAAAAGGAAATGAGCTATCAAGCCAAAAAAGACATGACAGAACCTCAAATACATATTACTAAGTGAAAGAACCCAATATGAACAGACTTTACATTGTATGATTCCAACTTTATGGCATTCTGGAAAAGACAAAACTTTGGAAACAAAGGATCAGAGCTTGCTAGAGGTTAGGGAATAGGGAAAAATGAGCAGGCAAAGCACTGAGGATTTTTAGGGCAGTGAAAGTATTTTGTATGATACTATAATGGTGAATAGATGTCATTATACATTTGTGAAAACCTGTAGAATGTGCAACACCTAGGTTAACCTTAATGCAAACTGTGAACATCAAATAATGACTTGTAACAAATATACACTCTGCTGTGGGATGTTGATAGTGGGGGCAGGATTTGTGTGTACATAGAGGTAAGGGTTATATAATGGGAACTCTGTATTTTTCACTGAACTTTGCTGTGAACCTGGAGATGCTCTGAAAAATAAACTCCATTAAAAAAATCAAGATCATTAACCAAAGAAACTTTGAACCATGTTGGAGACTCATTATTTCTGTTTGATTTTATGATTTAAAAAAATATAAATTCCCCTTTCCCTCCCTCTCACAACCATACACTTACTTCCCTTTCTCAAACCTATTAGAAGAAATATTTTCTTACTGTTGTCTATATTAATACACAAAAAGTGCAGAATATTATGTTTTACTCATGCTGAATGCTGATAAAAGAAATAAGTTACTGATTTTATCTGTTACTGATTTTATCCTTTGGTATAGGTTTCACCGAGGGCATGGTTTTAATAAGCAATGTTTAATAGATACTCTATACGTGTAAGTTATAGCTAAACATTCTGTAAAGTAAATCAATGTATAGTGAATACTATTTGTGAATTTGTGAATACTAGTTGTATATTGCTGAGGTAGCTTAGTTGTAAACCAACCATCTCTGCATGCTAAATATTGTACAGTGGGGTTGAGGGAGTGTTTTGCTTCAGCTTCAGCTTCTTAGCTTAGCCTAGTTCTATGCTTGAATGTGACAGCTGGATTTCTTTCTAGATACAATACCAGAATTCTGCCTTGCCTCCATTTTGTTTTCTATTAATAACTAAAAATGGAAGTGGCTGTGAGTGAAAGAAGAAAATAAAGAGAAGTAAATGTTTTACCTAATAAGTCAATTTGGAAATGTCTTTACTGACAGCCAGCGCCTCCATATTTTTTTGTAAAGGAGATACCTTATCGTTTCTATTCAGAATTAGTGATCTTCCTCCAAATCTGTAATTCTTGTGACCTATAAGAAAATTTAGGCTATGTTTAAAATAACCCTTTAGTTTTATTTTGATCTTGTGATTTTCTTCTCTTAAGGAATACTACCTAGGATTACGTTAGGTGTTTTCCTGATTTCATTTAGGTTATTGGAGAATTGTTTCTGTGTGTGCAAGATTAGGTAAATTTCTGAGTTTGCAAGATTCTGAAGTAAGATTGATACAACTTCTGAAATACTGTTTGTGACATTGTGTGATTTTATTTACTTGGTTGCTTCTTGTCAAAAAGTTTTTAAAATTTGTAAAAACTAATAGTTATTAGAATCTACAAATGGAAAAACACAGGAAGATAATTAGTGCATTACTTCTTAGAATGGTTACAGTGTTGTGCTGCTAATGACCAGCTACTCTACAAGATATGTATAATAGAGACATAAACTAGTTTTTTGTAGACTAATATAATTAGGCGCTATATGATAGAGTTTAGTTTATGCTTGAATTTACATTAGTCAAAATTTTATGCACTGTAACCTTCTAATACAAATGACTCCTGCTTCTATAAAATAATAAGCTTTCTTAGACCAAAAATATCTATTATTGTTATATAATATATATATTCTGGGCACCAGAATATTTCTAGCAATTTCAGGTACAGATTATTATATCTAGAGGGTTTAATTCAGAACTTTAGAAATGTGTCTTACTCTGCCTATTGAAAGACCAAAGAGATGGCTCTCTGGAAAGATAAGCAAAATGGACAGATGTTTAGGTAGATTCACCAACAAAAGAGAAGACAAAAAAAAATAATAAATGGAAGAGATGTTAAAAGTGATACCACAGAAATACAAAGGATCATTAGAGATTACTGTGAACCATGATACACCATCAAATTAGACAAGGTAGAAGGGATAGATAATTCCTAGAAACGTATAGTCTTTCTATTTGAAACAGGAGTTCTGAATAGAGTGATTACTGGTAAGGTGATTGAAGCAGTAATCAAAAACCTTCCAACAAAGTCCAGGACCAGATGGCTTTACTGGTAACTTCTACCAAACATTCAAAGAAGAATTATATCAATCCTTTTCAAACTCTTCCAAAAAAATAGAAGAGTACGGAACACTTCCAAACTCACTTTTCAAGGCCAGCATTATCCTGATATCAAGCCAGATATCACAAGATATCACAAGCCAGGATGCCACAAGAAAAGGAAATTACAGGCTAACATCCCTGATGAACATAGATGCAGAAATCCTCAACAGAGTATTCTCTTACCAAATTCAACAATATGTTAAAAGGATCATCCACCATCAAATGGGATTTATTCCAGGGATGCAAGTCTGGTTCAGTATCTGCAATATGATACACCACATTAACAAAATGAAGGATAGAAATCATGTGATCATCTCAATAGATGTAGGAACAACATTTGACAAAATTCAACATCTGTTTATAAGAATTCTCAACAAGTGCTTATAGAGGTAATGTACCTCAACATGGTAAAGGCCGCATATGACAAGCCCACAGCTAACACCATACTCAGCAGTGAATTTTCCTCTATGATCCGGAACAAGACAAGGATACACACACACACACACACACACACACACACACACGCACACGCACAAACACATAAAATCACTAAGATTATTCCTTATGTGATCTGTTGATTATTAATAGTGGCTTAGGACAATTTTAAGATTTTTAAAAACAATGCCTTCATCTTATTTGACTTCTTTGATACATTGTATTTGGAAGGGGAATCTTTTCAGTTGCTCAAGGTTAATATGAAGTAAAGAATGTTTGTTAAAGAGTGGTCTATTCCATGCATGTTATATCCTCCACCGTGTCACTTCCATTAAACATTTAATCATTATACCTTAACTTTTACGTTTGGTGCTCTTTCTCTCCCTGTATATAGACAGTGCTGTTTTCTGAAGTTATTGATTATATTTCTGGGACATTATGAAAAGAAAATAATCATAACCTATAATTAAATGATTAAAAACTCAGAGGCTGTAATGGGTAATCTAGTTTTAGAACACTTCCCACTTTGCAATTATTTTATTGTTACATATATTTTCTTCAATTGATATTCAAAGGAGTTAGCAAATATCATTCAGTTATCAGTTCAGGAAGTATTCAGACTTAGAGCTTAGTATCTGAACACTTGTGTGCAAATAGTGTAGTATAAGGCAGATTACACTACCTGTACAAATTAATGAGTCTGAGAAAACAAATTTGGATTATATATTTTGGAAATGAAATGTAATACACAATTACTGGGAACAGTGATTTAGATAAACTGAATGTAATAGGAAAATTTATTTTGAATTGTCTAGCACTTGACAGGAAAAAACAGGAAAGTCATATTGATTTTTAGAGGAAGATAGAAGATAAATTGCTTTTGAGTTTGATAAGCTATTTAGTGGTATCTTTTAGAGCAGTGTTTCTCAAACTTTATTCTGCCTAGAATCCATTGTGAGCTTTAAAAATGATGGGTATTGAGGAGGGCACCTTTTGGGATGAGCACTGGGTGTTGTATGGAAACCAATTTGACAATAAATTTCATATATTAAAAAAAATAAATAAATAAAAATAAAAATAAATAATAAAAAAAAATAAAAATAATTCTCAGGTCCAAACAGAGATTTGTTTGCAGTATGTCTCAGGTAGCACTTAGTTATTTGTTTTTAATGAACACCGTATACAGGTGGTTTGTGGACTTCATGTTCTGAAATACGATCTTGTCGTGTTTCTGTT
Organism: Herpailurus yagouaroundi; assembly: GCF_014898765.1. Classification (NCBI taxonomy): domain Eukaryota; kingdom Metazoa; phylum Chordata; class Mammalia; order Carnivora; family Felidae; genus Herpailurus; species Herpailurus yagouaroundi. The sequence goes on from NW_024412376.1 coordinate 59,698,746, forward strand.
AGCTCTTATGTTCTTTCTTCCTTGCCTAGATATGTGGAAAAAAATATTTTACTTTTTAGACATAATCTCTATAACTTTTCATTAACAATTCATATAGCAACGATGAAATTTAACAATATACATAATTGGTATGTCAGACTGGAGAGTTTAGGCCTAGGTGGAAGAGAGAATATGCAGAGGCAACGATTTGACATTGTATATTTTATCCAGGATTTCATACAGCTTAATATTAATTATTTAAGATTAGTGCTTATCAAACTTTTCAAAAAAATGTTTATTTTGAGAGAGAAAGAGAAAATGAGAGAGCAGGAGAGGGGCAGAGAGAGAAGGTAAAAGAGAATCCCAAGTAGGCTCTGTGCTGTCAGTGCCAAGTCTGATGTGAGGCTTGATCTCATGACTACGAGATCATGACCTCAGCTGAAATCAAGAGCCGGTTGATCAACTGACTGAGCCACCCAGGTGCCCCTGTTATCAAATTTTTTATTCTCCCTCATTTCTTATGAGCTGCTGCTCAACATAATCTACCAACCAACAGCCAATTGTAACAGAACTTGCAAATTAAAACAGTATTATAGTATTTTCTTTATTTTATTAATTTCAGAAATTATTAGAAGGCTTCAATGCCATTATATGCTTTTTTCATTTTATAGTGTCCTTTTATAAGTCTATTTTCATATACGTAAGGTATTTTGGGACACTCAGGAGTATGTGGTTCCATATGTATGTTTAAAGCTTCCTAGAGAAGATATGTGACTGACTAGAGGGGAGAGTGAAAGGAAACGTGGAGATGAGGAAGACAATAAGAAGTTAGAGACAAAAGACAAAAAGTACAGAAATGTAAAAGAAAGGAATAGCTTGCTTTGGTCTATGTCAAGATTTAGAACAATAGGCTTTTGTTAATTTGATGGCTCAATTTTACAGAATCTTCACAAAGGGCTGTAGGATGGTAAAATATATGGCAAAGTTTCCTTCTAGAGCGACACAGCCATGTAATCTGAAGGGTGGTCCTGTTAAGGTTCATTTTCCATTTGCTATAGAAATATCCCATTGACTCCAGAGGTAAAACGTCTTGTGTTCCCATCAAAAGGTAGGGTTTATTCAATCTTTATCACTTGTGATGGTGGTGGTGGTGACTGTAGTTGTGGTGGTGGTGTTTGCATGTCTGTGCTGGAGAGTATGAGGAAAAATTAGGATAAAAGTATGTGGCAGGATAATTGGTTTTTTGAGTGCTATATTATCCTGGTTGTATCACTTCAGAGTCAGAGTTTGGTCTCCAGATTTTAGGCTCAAACTTCAAGACCCATGTCAATTGATTTGCTAATTACAAATAAATTTTAAATTTATTTTCGGGTATATCATTTTCCAGGGATGGAAATTAGGAAAGACTTTGAATACTAGGGTAACCATTTTGTGTCTTATGTAATTTGCTATTAAATATTTTGATGCAGATTAGTGGAATGATGAGATTATCTTGTTATTTATTTTTTCAAAATCACATGTAACTATTGGTTCAACAAACTTTTGATTGTATGGGCCATACAGAGTACGTTCTTATTATACTCAGAATAAAAATGTTGTTTTTGTACACGGACTTAAATTCAGTCCTTTTCAAACTTCTGCCCTCCACCAGGAACTGTTTTGGTAGGTTTTAATGAAGAGTTTATATAAATTGCTATTTAGCCTTAGATATTTGTGACAATATTTTGTTGAGTCACTGAGTTTACATTTGGGGATTAATCACAGAGTTAGTAATAAACTTATGTTCCATTTCATGGAGGAATAAGAATAATTCCATAAAGAGCTTGAAGTCTTTAGAAATTTAACTTGATGAGTCTTAAGGAGCTCAAACTCATATCCTTTTACTCTTTTTGTAGATAGGCATTTTTTCATTTGAATTGAATTTCACTTCATATGTGATTGTTTTCTCTAATAAATATATATTTTTTAATTTTTATATGTTCATTTTTGAAAGACAGAGAGAGAGTACAAACAGGGGTGGGATGGAGAAAGAGGAGGACACAGATTCTGAAGCAGGCTCCAGGCTCTGAGCTGTCAGCACAGAGCCTGACATGGGGCTCAAACTCATGAACCGTGAGATGATGACCTGAGCCAAAGTCAGACCCTCAACCGACTGAGCCACCCAGGCACCCCTCTAATAAATATTTTTAATACAGAGATATGAGATCTTAAAGAGTTTTAGGCAAGATTGCAGTTTATTTCTGGATCTAGTAAGTAGTTCTAGGTAATAGTCCACATTTTACATACATAACTAGGTTTACAATATTAAGGAAGTTATTTTTCTTCTTTAGGCTTTCCTTTTTCATCTTTAATATGATGAATGTGACTAGAATATATATCCAAAGCAGTCCTGAAAAGAGAAAAACAAAACTTGAGGCATCACGATTCCAGATTTCAAGCTATACTACAAAGCTGTACTCATTAAGACAGTATGGTACTGGCACAGAAACAGATACATAGATCAGTGGAACAGAATAAAAAACCCAGAAATGGACAAATAAAAAACGCGCAATTATATGGTCAACTAATCTTTGATGAAGCATGAAAGAATATCCAATGGAGAAAAGACAGTCTCTTCAACAAATGGTGTTGGGAAAACTGGATGATGACATGCAGAAGAATGAAACTGGGCCACTTTCTTATATCATATATGAAAATAAAATAGATGGAAGACCTAAATGTGAGACAGGAAACCACCATATCTTAGAGGAGAACACAGGTAGCAACCTCTTTGACCTTGGATGGTGCATTTTCTTACTAGACATGTTGCTGAAGTCAAGGGAAACAAAAGCAGACATGAACTATTGGGATTCCATCAGGATAAAAAGCTGCTGCACAGTGAAGGAAACAATCAACAAAACTAAAAGGTAGCCTATGTAATGGGAGAAGATATTTGCAAAAGACATATCTGATGAAAGGTTAGTATCCAAAATATATAAAGAACTTGTCAGCCTCAATACCCCCAAAACAGACAACCCAGTTAAGAAATGGGCAGAAGACATGAATAGACACTTTTCCAAATAAGACATCTATATGGCTAATAGACACATGAAAAGATGCTCAACATCACTCAGCATTAGGGAAATACAAGTCAAAACCACAATGAGATACCATGTCACACCTGTCAGAATGGCTGGAATTAATGACACAAGAAACAACAGGTGTTGGAAAGGATGTGGAGAAAGGGGAATCTTCTTGCACTGTCGGTGTGAATGCAAACTGGTGCAGCCACTCTGGAGAATAGTACGGAGGGTCCTCAAAAAACTAAAAATAGAAATACCCTGTGATCCAGCAATTGCACCATTATGTATTTACCCAAAGGATATAAAAATACAGATTTGAAGGGGCACATGCACCTTGATGTTTATAGCAACATTTCAACAATAATAGCCAAACTATGGAAAGAGCCCAATGTCCATCAACTGATGAATGGATAAAGAAGATGTGGTATATATATAGACAATGAAATGTTATGCAGCCATAAAAAAAGAATGAAATCTTACCATACATGGTTGGAGCTAGAATGGTTTATGCTAAGCAAAATAAGTCAATCAGAGAAAGATAAATACCATATGATTTCACTCATATGTGGATTTTAAGATACAAAACAGATGAATATGTGAGAAGGGTGGGGGAAGAGAGAGGAGAGGGAAAACAAACTAGAAGAGACTCTTAAGTATAGAGAACAAACTTGAGGGTTAATGGCGGGAGGTGGTTGGGAGATGGACTAGATGGGTGATAGGTATTAAGAAGGGCACTTGTTATGATGAGCACTGGGTGTTGTAGGTGATGAAGTGATGAACCAGTGTAGGTGATGAACCACTAAATTCTACTCCTGAGACCAATATTGCACTGTATGTTAACTAAAATTTATATTTAAAAAAATATATTTTACCTCTATAATTCTATGGCTGAGATTTTCAAGGGGTAACTCCAAAGTAATAATGTTTAAATTCCTGTTGAAACTGAAAGTCATTCCATATGAGTTATAAAACTCATATAAGTTGTTTACTGAAACAAGTTTATGCTTTTTGAGAAGACTACCGAATAAGATCTAAAAAGGGGATAAAAATGTTTTTTTTGAACCTTACCATTGATGTGTTCATAAAAATTTAATCTTTTTCAAATACTGAGGACCCCTGACCCTCAAGTATAGGCAAATTTAAGTCCATACAATGAATAGTTGCTCAATGAACAGCTCATATTTTTTTTTTAGTTTTATGATCTATATTTAACTATATGGATAGTAAGGAAATAGCCATTTGTGAATTACACATATGAAAATTAGACCTTGCTTCTTTTCCCCCTTTCTAAGAAAACTGAAGACCCCAATTATGCTTGGTCTGACATTAGTAGAGATGACGACCTAGAAAACTCCACTGGATGACATGCCTGGTCTGTCAGCTTGGTAGGGAGCAGTCTGCTGGTCCACTCTGGGCATTAGGACACTGTCCTCTCCCTGGTTATGAAGCCTCTCCTAACCCCCTTCTGCCAAGGGAACATCCTCACCTAACACTTCAGAATAGCATGGGTTGACGTGAATGAAGTATTTCCAGTATTTTATTAAGAAAAAAAATTTTAATGTTTATTTATTTTTGAGAGAGACAGAGAGTGCAAGCGTGGGAGAGGCAGAGGAGAGAGAGAGACAGAGACAGAGACAGTGACAGTATCTGAAGCAGGCTCCAGGTTCTGAGCTGTCAGCACAGAGTCTGACGCGGGGCTGAAACTCACAAACTGTGAACTGTGAGATCATGACCAGAGCCAAAGTTGGATGCTCAACAGACTGAGCCACCGAGATGCCCCTCCAGCATTTTAAAAAAATGTAACCTTTGTTGGATATTTTAAAGAGGATTCTACTTTTTAAGATTTATCTGTTGCTGGGGCACCTGTGCTCTGAGCATGAAGCCTGCTTTGGATTCTGTCTCTCCCCCTCTCTCTGCCTCTCCCCTGCTTGTGCTCTCTCTCAAAATAAATAAACATAAAAAAAAAAATTATCTGTTGCCAAAGAATCTGTTTGAATCTTTCTGTTCTCTGTTAGCAGTAGAATAACAGTAAGAATATTTTTCACTTCATATGTAGATAATTGATTAGTTCTTTTCTGTTCTTGCCAAATGTTCATAGGTTGGTCTAAACTGTAATTACATCATACTTAATGTTTCAAAGTTTAGTAATAACTTCAGAATCTATAAATTTAATAATTTCATGTGTCTTGCTTTCGGTTAAAGTAATATGGCATAAACTATAAAGTAACAAGTGACATGTATGTCAGTATTTAAACAGCAGCTGATATACTGTCCTCCATGTAGAAAACTCTGTTTATACCTAGTGCATGCAAGTGCTTAACAGCTGATCAACAGGAAGATATGGGTATAGGATCTCTTTTGCTGTTGTTATTGTTGCTGGAAGATTTGCCAATATGCTACTATTGTAGGACAGTTCTAAGGGATTATGTTTTTTTATTCCCAGTTAATTCTGGCATGCAGATAGTTATTTTAATTAGAATAAACAGTGGTACTGGGTGATATTTCTGGGCCGACCTCAGAACTGAATTGGGACCTCTGAAGGTAAGGCCCAGGCTTCTGCATCTTAAAATACCTCCATGGTCAATTCTAATGATCAGCCATGTTGGGAAGCCATAGGTCTGGTATGCAATTATTAAAGTGTTCCTATAGCCACAAACCCAGAACCCTAGGCCATTTCTGGAGCCTGATGTGGCTTTCAGTCCTGACCCAGTTAGACCCATAGTTCACTCCTATCTGGACTCTTCTTGGAAAGTTGGTTCTTACCTTAGGGTAGTTAATTCCCATGTTGCTTATTTTGGCAAGAATCTTTAAGACAGTCTTGTGTGTGTGTGTCAGGGGGGTAGGTGGGGCAGATATATGCTTTCACAAGGGTCCAGGTTTCCTGAAATGGTCCTAACTGCCATCAGAACAGATCGTAGTTAGACTGTAATGTGGTGGGTTGTTCTGGTTGCTGTGTATGCCAAAGCTACTTACTGCTTTCAGGGATGGCTGGATCCCTGGAATAAAGTAGATTGCCTATATACCAGGATGTGCCAGAATAGTGAATAGAAAAAACTGGATCTCTGGGGTAAATTTATGTAAAATGTTTAAGCAACTATGTATCTCATGAGTATGGTTTAGAATAAAGAATGACTAAAAGTCAAAACAGACCATGGTGGTATAAAATGTTTACTTTTAGATAGCAATAAAAAAATTAAATATGGAAATAAAAGCCTTAAGAAAAGCATTAAATAAACTGGTATCATTGGGCCTTAAATTTTAAATTGATGAAAAATCATATAAATAGTTTAAATTAGCTATTTTATGCATTAGGTAGTAATTACCACATTATTAAAGTTAAATTAGTCCATCTGTTTAAAAATAGCAGTAAGATTGACATAAACCTTGGGTTTAAGGTTTAAACTGGGCATTGTCTCATAAAATGTCAGACTGAGAGCCACATTTTGGGAAATGATTAATAAGAGTTGAGGAAATTTGCAAGTAGCTGCCATGAAGCCAGAAATCTGTCCCTTAAAATTTTTTTTCTGAAGTCCTGAGTAATATTAGATATAGTTTTTTTTTCCATGCTTTGTAGGCTGATTCATGTAAGAAAGGTTATTTTAGGAAAATAATTAAAAATTTTTATTTACCATTTCCATGTGTTTATATATGAAATGTAGGCAATTATAACTCAACTAATTTAGGCTTGGAAGACACCATATGTGTATATAGAGAGAGCTTGTTCAACCTAATAAAATTTAATTTTTGTCTTTTTGCTGCTTGCTAAAAATAAGCCTATCTCTATAAGAACAAAAATAACTATTACTCATCAGGATTATCCAAAATCATATAAAATAACAAGACCTCTTCAAATTGGAAGTGGAGGAACAAAGATGAGGTTAGCCAACAAAAGGAGTGAAGGGACAATTTTAAATCAGGAGTGAGGAGAAGGTAGATAAAAAGATATCTTTAAATTATTTGGCGGTGACCAAGACCCACATAGCAGGATTAAAGACCAGGTTTCACAGTACAATTGGGAAAAAACTAAGGAGGAGTACAACTATGAGCATCAAGCAAATAAGGGAGTGGAGTATGGGACAACCAAGGCTGATTCTCAAGCTGATACCTGTTGACTTGACTTGGTTGTTTGATAAAAGAGATATACAAGTCCATGTAAAAAACACATTGATTGTGGTGAGGAGTACTGGATGTTTCTGATTATAGTAAATAAAAAATGTCATGTGACACTCATACAAAATCTGAACATATAAGCCAATAATAATAAGCAAATGTATAAATGTATGTATTAACATAAAAGTTAAAATGACAATAAATATTTAGACAAAAAGGGTGTGTTTAAATGTAAATATGGACCCCATATGACTCTAGTCCTTTCCTAAAAAAACAGAATGCTTTTATGAGTATTTTTGTCTCTACAATATATGACAGGAAGAAAATACACTTAAGATTTTGATTCTAGACCAGAGCTCAGTGGAGTAGTTAACTAAACTAAAAAAGCTATAAGTTTCTTCAAGCAATCACTGTTTCTGGTTCATTGACTAGAGAGGAATTTTTTTCAGACAACTTAAAATTTCTTTTATTTATTCAGACACATCTGTGGAATCACTTTTCTCTTGGTAGAAAGACTTTCCAGGATAGTGTATAGAAAGAGTCCTTTTACATGGAATATAGAATGTATTCTACGTATGCTTTCATGTCAGTTTTTAAAAATGAGAAATCAAGAGAATATATGCTTGCTGTTTATTAAGTGTTAAGAAAGGAATTTTTATTGCTTGCTGATTTTCAAAGATGAATAACAGAGCTATAGATGAAGTGGTAGACTCTAGGGCTTGGATCTGGTTATCTTTAATATGGTAAAGAACAAGTACTCTTAACTTTTGTTAACTTAAGAATTCCAGCTGGAAGGAGGTTACAGACCTGCCAGACTTTGCCTAATATTGTAATTCATAATGCCTTCATAACTTTAACATTTTTGGGGGTCTGGGTTGAACATGAAATTTAACTCTATAAATACTACAAATATAAATAGCGTTCAGTTTTGGTTGAAGCTCTAGAAATTTATGAATGAGATAGAAGACATGAATTGAGCTCTGCTGGTTTAGATCTCTCTGGTTTGGGAGCATATGGGGAGCAATTTAAAAGCAGGTGCTTATCGTTCTTGTTTTGAGAATGACAACATGCACACAAAAGCTTTTTAAATCCCCTCTGTTATATGAAGTCCAAATATCTTAAATCCAGTAGATTGAATAAAGAAGACTTCCATCTTTGAGCCCAATAGTTTTGACAAATTGGCTGAGCCTTGTTTTCCAGGGAAATGATACATTTATCTATGATCCAAAAGGAAATCTGTTCCTTTCATTTTTCAATGTGTGGTACAAATGTGTTTAGAGTATGCATTATGTATTTATTTTTGGGAATACTTACTTCTTTGCCAATGGGCATGCCTTTTATCAAAGATGGGTGTTTCAGCAGCAGATGTTTAAATTATACTTCTGCTCTGTAGCAAGTAAAATCATTTTTGAGTGTCAAAATAAATAAATATATCAGTTTAACTGATATTTCCCAACTGGAATCTAACAGAAAGAACTTTAATATGAGGCAACAAAAAACCACCTCAATATATTTTATAGGAAGGAATTGCCTATTCCACATAAAGGATGGATAGGATGGATACATGTGACCTGAAGGGCATTGGTGAATGATAATTTGAGGTTGGAGAAAATATGTTGAATAGCATAAGTATAGGACACTAAAGACAGATTTAAAAAATGTTGGCATCATTTTTATGGAATGGTTCCTGTTCCTGTTGTACCCAACATGTATGTTTCCATTTGCTACTGGGTTTTAAATACAAGGGTTATTAAACTGGGAAAATAAGTTCTCTTTACATTATTATCAGGACAGTTAACTCTATTGCTCGTCAGTAGATTACTCCACTTAGATATTATTTGTGTCAATTTTTCACTTCTGGTTGTAATTAATCTCAGAGCTTCATATGCTCCCTGGCCACACTCACTTGCTCAGAATAAGTTGTAAACCATATTGGATCAACTGTTTTCTACCAGTACTTAATACTTGTGTTCCTTTCTATGCCATGCAAGTTGAAGACTGTGCAATGTGAAGGCTTTTTCTGGGATCAGCAATACTTATATTTAGACCTGTCAGAAAATTGACTTCTTCAGCGAATTCTTTTAGTTTAATTCATTTATGGTTGCTATGATTCAGGTAAGGTTTAGGTTTGGTTACTAAAAGAAAAAGCCATGGCAACCTAACCGAGGTCTGTTTCATTCCTGGCATTCCTAGGAGGAATTGGAACATTACAGAGTTAGGAGAGAAAAAGAGATATTAATTCTATTTCTCCAGAAAAAAGCTCCATTTCTCTTTGATCACTGATTATTGCCACTGCTTTATACGAAAACTGTATGATGAATACAAATTTAGAGGAGAAAAATACTACTTTATAAACAGTGGAGAAGTGATGTGGGGATTCTTTTCTTTTTTGATTGAGACTAGACTTCAGAAGCATGCAAGCAAAGGAGTTGTTTTAAAAGAATTTTTAAATGGCAACTCATAATGGTAATAGTTGAAATAACAATTCAAGGTGTGTGCTGATGATATAATTCCAGTGACTGATGAAATATAATTGTGTAAATATATGTGTATATGTATGTGTGTGTGCATTTATTTAAGTCATTTAGTGAAATAGAAATCAGACAATGCATCTAAAAGTTGTAGAGAGGGATTATATTTTCAACATTGTTGATATCTAAACTCAGGAGATCAGGTAATTTTGAATATCTTAAATCCTGGAAATTTTAGATACATGATCTTCTACTGTATAATATTTGAACCTAGATTTTAAGGTGGACAACATCCAGTTGGTGTTAGATAATCTGGGTTCTATTCTCAGATCCAAATGCCCTCTCTGAGTAGCATTAAATTTCCTTTGGTGGCCAGTGTCTGAACATTTTCCTTGATATTTTTTCAGTTTCTGCATGTTTTTTCTCTTAAGGAGTTTGTCCTACGTACATGGCTCTTAGTCACCCATTCTAGGTCTTTGCTTCTTACTTTGAATTGTGGAGTTGATCAAATTTCTTAATATTTTCTCTTGTGATACACTGTGAAATTGTCTCAACAACAAGGACTTTGTCCACTGGATATTTGGAAAAATGTTTTGAAGTTAGATAAGTGTAGAGGCAGGAAAATATATTCAATTCTTATAATCACCATAATTTTATATTGGGAAGTTTTTGCCTTGTGAATGTACTTCAGTCAATATCTGTGATTAGTAAGTATGTGCTGCTGGCTGACTGCTGTTTGGTAGGATATATGGTTAAACTTTATTCCAACTAGTGTTCATATGTTCATAATGAGAGACCATAGAGAAAGTGCAGAGACCTCAAGTCAAACTATAACCACAACTATAAAAACAATGTATTGCAATAGAAAGAAGATTGGATAAAGACAATCTGGAGACCTATGTTTGATTTCTACTTTTGTCTTAAACTAGCTTTGGCTAAGGAAGTCACTTAACCTCTATAATTTTTTTCCTCATGTGTGCATTGAGGGGTTTGAGTTCAGATAACTTATAAACTCCCTTCTAGTCGTGGCATTCTATCATTATATATTGTTAAGTACCAAACTTATTTAATTGGTGTCATGTCATCCACTTAATTAAATACTAAGATTCTTACATAAGTAAATTAGTAGCCCAGAATATTGGCTTATTGGTTACTCAAGAAATTAGCTATGGAATTGTTTTGGATTCTGTTTTGGTACTTGTATTAAGTCAGGGTTCTCTAGATAAACAGAACCAACAGGAGAAATGTATATGTATATGTATATGTGTATCCATATATGTAAATATATATTTGCATACATTATGTATGTGTGTATGTATATATATGTGTGATTGTATGTAAATATATATTTATATACATTATATATGTATTTATATACATTATAGTAAGCCAGCTTTATTGTATATATGTATAAGGAGTTGGCTCATGTGATTATGGAAGTTGAGTAGTTTAGACCCAGGAAAGCCTATGATAAAGTTCCAGTCAAGTCTGAAGGCCTGCGAACCAGGAGAGCTGATGGTTTAAGTTCTAGTCAGAGTCTGAGTTCCAAGACGAGAGAAGACCAATGTCCCAGCTCAAAGACAGTAAGGCAGAGAGAATTCTTTTTTGCTACTCCTTTAATTCGATTCAGGCCTTCAGTGGATTGGATGAGGCCTTCCCACATTGGGGAGGGCAGTCTGCTTCTCTCAGTCTACCAGTTCAAATGTTAATCTCATCTAGAAATACCCTTATAGACCTACATGCAGGATAATGTGTAACCAGATATCTGGGCATCCTGTGGTCCTGTGAAGTTGACACATAAAATTAACCATCACAGGATCACAGGACTGGAAGTTTCATCCATAACGAAAAGTTAGAAGTTTCTTTAAAATGATCTACTTCATTAGCTGACTACAACTGGTGTTTTTGGTTTTCTTTTTTTCTAAGTTATTAGAAATCATAGTATAGCAGACTATACAGAAAAAACATTGTGATATCCCCAGAAAACAGAAACAGTATATAGCTCCGGAGAAAAACAGCAGCTGATAACATGAATATTTATGGAAGTAAGATGATTAAATAAAAATTAGAGCCTGGTATGGATGAAATGCCAATTTTTGGTAAAAATAAATGTGAAGTAGAAAAAAATTATATAAAGAGTAAAATAACTCTTCTTAAGCAAAAGGCTTTATGGAAAATTATGAAACTGGGAGGTGGGGTTAATAAGATGTGAGAAATGAACGCTGGTGTCTTCAGTCATGCCTTTTCAGACAGATAGCCATCATCTTTCGCTATTGTCTTGGACTCAGGGGGGAAATGCATATTCATCTATTGCCATAGCTTGATATTGTGGAAAGAGTCCTAGGAGAGAAGCCAAAACATCCTAATCTGTGGCTTGGTGTTTCCACATAAAATTTTTTAAAAATTTAATTCCACTAAAAATTTCTTTAATTTCTTTGTACCTCAAATTCTCATCTATAAAATGGCAATAAATAAATAACTGCCCACCTGCAAGTCATTCAAACGTAAGACAATAGTGTTCTTTTATTATTGTTTTTAATGTTTATTTATTTATTTTGAGATAGAGAGCATGCGAAGGGGAAGGGTGGGGGAGTCAGAGAGAGAGAGAGAGGGAGGGAGAGAATCCCAAGCAGGCTCTGTGCTGTCAGCATACAACCTGATGTGGGGCTCAATCTCATGAACTGTGAGATCATGACCTGAGCTGAAGTCGAGATGGATGCTTAACCAACTGAGTCACCCAGTTGCCCCTCTTCGTTTATAGACTTTTTTTCTTGTGTTGCCTTAAACTTTTTATAGCAAGAACAAGAATTAGTGGAGTGATGTTTATTTGCTCCTTACTGTTTATTTTATGTTGGCATGATAATTTAAAAGGAATAATGGGATTTAAAATAAATTAATTTTGTTTCATTTAAAGCTGAATAAGATGAAAGGACATATGGCTATTTTCATATATTTTCCTCTGGAAACATCTACTTGGGAAAAAAGTGGCTATTTTTGAGCACATTCTTTTATTAACCACCATGTGAACAATGTCTTTATAACTTTTAGAAGCCTAAACTTTAATACTGAAGGATGTTTTAATTCTGCATTAGGAAGAAATATGTTAATAAGTTTAAAACCAAAAAGAGAAGGAATAGGTGGACATAGTGGAAGTACAGTGAACTACTGATACAGTAATTAGGGTGCTAGTCCATGTTTCCCACTCTTTGAAGCTGGGCTTGGTCATGAGACTTGCTTTGTCCAACAAAATCTGATAGACTTACTACATGACAGTTACAAGCCTAGGCTTCAAGATGCCCTCATGGGTTTCTGTTTTTTTATGAACTCTGCCATCACCATGAGCAGGACATGCCTGGGCTGCTTGCTAGATGACTGTGGAGCACCGTAGATTGTCCTCAGAAGTACAGCTTTAATCTGCAGCCTTTCAGCTGAGCTCAGGTGAAGGAGAATAAATGATCATTATTTAAAGTCACTGAGCTTTTATGTGGCTCCTTAGGTAATAAGAGCTCAATGTTATGAGGGTGAAAGTTCCTTTAGAACAAGAAGTATGTTTTACTCATGTTTAGGTTGTCAGGTGCCCATGTGCTCAAGTAGCATATTGTGTGATAAATTTAATAAATACAGAAAATGACAAGAACAATATAATGCCATCTAGAATTAACACTGTTCTTATTCTTGCAATTTTCTTTTTAAAATAATGTCTTATTTTTTTCCCCAGAGTCAACTACTGTCATGAAGTTAGACTTAATCCTTATAATTTATGTTTTTATACTTCTACTATTTTTATGCATCTGTAAATAATGTAACCAATGCTTCGTGTATATTAGAAATATTTATGTGGATGTGAATATGCCTCATAGTTTGCTTTTTGATTCAGTGTTGTTTTTGTGTTCTGTATATGTGAACACACTTAGATTTAATTCATTCATTTTATTTGTTACATAGTATTCATTTCTGTAACTAACTTATTTATTTTTTCCCCTCTTGATGAAGATTTAGGATGTTTCTAGAATTTTGTAAAAACAAACAAGGCTACAGTGAACATTCTTTACTTGTCTGGAAAAGACTTTTGTCTGGGACATATGTGTAGGAGTTTCTCTAGGGTATGTATCTGATTAGAATTGCCAAGGCCATAGGGTATTTCTGTTGTCAACTTTACTAGAAATTGCAGGACTGCTCTCCAAGGTAATTTTACACTCCTGTCTGAGTATATGAGACACTTTATGGCCCCACATCCTTGCCAAGTATTGATAGGCTTTTAAGTTTTTGCTAATATAATGGGTATGAAGTAATATGGTTTACTTCACATTATTTCCAGTTATTGTAAGGTCAAGCACCTTTCCAGATAAATATTTACCATTTAAATTTGGGATCTTCGGGGTGCCTGGGTGGCTCAGTTGGTTAAGCGTCCGACTTTGGCTTAGGTCATGATCTCCCAGTTCGTGAGTTTGAGTCCCACATTGGGTTCTGTGCTGACAGCTTGGAGCCTGGAGCCTGCTTCAGATTCTGTGTCTCCCTCTCTTTCTGGCCCTTCCCCTCTCAAGCTCTGTCTCTTTCTCTCTCTCTCTCTCTCAAAAATAAATAAACATTAAAAAAATATTTGGGATCTTCTAGTTAAATTTGCTTATTTTTCCTTTGGGTTTTTTGGCCTTTTCTTTTTGCTTTCTTGGAATTCTTTATATGTCCTGGCTACAGTTTCTTTGTTTGCTACATATATTGCAAATATTTACTCCTTGTCAGTGTCTTCTCTTTTAATTTTTTTAATGGTATCTTTTATAGGCAGCCTCTGAGGTGACTCCCAATGATCACTACCTTCTGGTATTCCAGACCTTGGGTAATCTCTTCTCTTTGAGTGTGGGCTGGATTTACTAATTCACTTTTAACAAATAGACCATGGAAAATGTGATGGGATATCACTTCTGAGAGTAGGTCAGAAAACAACTGTGACTTCCATCTTGGGTTCTTCCACTCTATCTCACGCATGCATGTTTTACTTGTTCTGGTGCAAATCATGTTATGAGGAGTCCTATGCAGGGACCTGTATTGTGAGAAATTGAAGCCTTTAGCCAAACATCCATGTGAATGAACTTGGAAGTAGTCCAAGTAGTCTTCAGAGACCACAGCCTGCAAACTTATGAGAAATCCTGAGCCAGCAGTGCAGAGCTAAGCCATCCTAGATTCCTAATTCTGAGAAATTATGTGAGATAATAAATGTTTATGGCTTAACCTGCAAAGTTTTGGGGATAATTTGTTAAGCATCAGTAGATAATTAGTATTTTTTGTCATAGGAATTTTAAGTTTCGGTGTGATGAAATAAATCAGTATTTAATTTATAATTTTTTTGTCAGATAAATTCTAGCCTTAAATTTACGAAGGTATTTATGGTTTTTGAAAGCCTTTTCTTATGGATTCCTTTGTTTTATTTTACTTTCAAATGGGTAACAGTATAATAAAGTTTTTATATTTTTTCAGATCATCTTGTGGAATTGTCAAGCACAGTTTTGACTTTTTTTAAAATGTCTTCTTGACAAATTCTGTTGGGGTTTCTATGTAAAAAAACATGTAATAAGCACATAATGACTATTTCAAATTTTCCATTTTGCTATTATTTTAAAAATCACCTTTCTTAAGATATGACTTACATTAAAATTGATCAGTTTTAAAATTTTAATGAGTTTCATCTTTGACAAAGCAGGAAAGAACATCCAATGGAAAAAAGACAGCCTCTTTAACAAATGGTGATGGGAGAACTGGACAGCAACATGCAGAAGGTTGAAACTAGACCACTTTCTCACACCATTCACAAAAATAAACTCAAAATGGATCAAGGACCTGAATGTGAGACAGGAAACCATCAAAACCTTAGAGGAGAAAGCAGGAAAAGACCTCTCTGACCTCAGCCATAGCAATCTCTTACTCGACACATCCCCAAAGGCAAGGGAATTAAAAGCAAAAGTGAATTACTGGGACCTTATGAAGATAAAAAGCTTCTGCATAGCAAAGGAAACAACCAACAAAACTGAAAGGCAACCAACGGAATGGGAAAAGATATTTGCAAATGACATATCGGACAAAGGGCTAGTATCCAAAATCTATAAAGAGCTCACCAAACTCCACACCCGAAAAGCAAATAACCCAGTGAAGAAATGGGCAGAAAACATGAATAGACACTTCTCTAAAGAAGACATCCGAATGGCCAACAGGCACATGAAAAGATGTTCAGCGTCGCTCCTTATCAGGGAAATACAAATCAAAACCACACTCAGATATCACCTCACGCCAGTCAGAGTGGCCAAAATGAACAAATCAGGAGACTATAGATGCTGGAGAGGATGTGGAGAAACGGGAACCCTCTGGCACTGTTGGTGGGAATGCAAATTAAAAATAGACCTACCCTATGACCCAGCAATAGCACTGCTAGGAATTTATCCAAGGGATATAGGAGTACTGATGCATAGGGGCACTTGTACCCTAATGTTCATAGCAGCACTCTCAACAATAGCCAAATTATGGAAACAGCCTAAATGTCCATCAACTGATGAATGGATAAAGAAATTGTGGTTTATATACACAATGGAATACTACGTGGCAATGAGAAAAAATGAAATATGGCCTTTTTTTTTTTTTTTTAAATTTTTTTTTTCAACGTTTATTTATTTTTGGGACAGAGAGAGATAGAGCATGAACGGGGGAGGGGCAGAGAGAGAGGGAGACACAGAATCGGAAACAGGCTCCAGGCTCTGAGCCATCAGCCCAGAGCCTGATGCGGGGCTCGAACTCACGGGCCGCGAGATCGTGACCTGGCTGAAGTCGGGCGCTTAACCGACTGCGCCACCCAGGCGCCCCGAAATATGGCCTTTTGTAGCAATGTGGATGGAACTGGAGAGTGTGATGCTAAGTGAAATAAGCCATACAGAGAAAGACAGATACCATATGGTTTCACTCTTATGTGGATCCTGAGAAACTTAACAGAAACCCATGGGGGAGGGGAAGGAAAAAAAAAAAAAAAGAGGTTAGAGTGGGAGAGAGCCAAAGCATAAGAGACTGTTAAAAACTGAGAACAAACTGAGGGTTGATGGGAGGTGGGAGGGAGGAGAGGTTGGGTAATGGGTATTGAGGAGGGCACCTTTGGGATGAGCACTGGGTGTTGTATGGAAACCAATTTGACAATAAATTTCATATATTAAAAAAAAAGTGTTAATGAGTTTTGACATGTATACATTATATAATCAGCATTCTAACCATGATATAGGACATTTCCATAACCCCCACAACGTCTTTTATCCCTCATTGCCTCTCTGTGCCCCAAGCTCTTGGCAACCACCGATCTTTTTAACACTATAGTTTTAACTTTTCTAAAGTTTCATATGAATGAACATACAATGTGTGGTCTTTGTTTCTGGCTTATTTCACCTAATACAGTGTTTTGAGATTTCCATGTTATTGAGTATATCAGTAGATCGTTCCTTTTTATTGCTGATTAATATTCCATTATATGGGCATACTACATTTTGTTTATCCAAAGAAGATTGATGTTTGAATTGTTCCCAGTTGGTGTTTATGAACAAATCATCAATGAGGATTCAAATTGGAATCTTTATGTGGACATATATTCTCCTGTCTCTTGAGTAAATACCTAAAAGTAGAATTTCTGGGTCAAATGGTAAGTGTATGTTTAACTTTACAAGATACTGCTAAATGGTTTTCCAAAATGGTTGTACATTTTGCGTTTCCTCCAGTAGTTTGAGTTCCAGGTGTTCCATACTCTTGCCAAAATATGGTCTGTCAGTTTGAATTTTTCATTCTAATGGTTATGTAGTGGTATCTCATTGTGGTTTCATTTGCATTTCCCTAATGACTAATGATGTTGAGTATCTTTTCATGGTTTATTTGTCATGTGCATATTTTCTTTGGAACATTACCTATTTTAAATCTATTGCTCATTTAAAAAAATGGTATTATTTGTAATCATATTATTGCATTGTAAGAAGTTTTTATAGTTTAATTTACAAGTCTTTTGTCAAATGTATGCTTTCCAGATAACTTTGTCCCAGACTATGGCTTGCTTTTGCATTTTCTTAACAGTATCTTAATAGTGTCTGTGAAATTTAATTTTAGTGTAGCCAATTTATCAACATTACACAATTTGTACTTTTTTGGTCCTACATAAGAAATCTTTGATTTCATCCAGAGTCACCAGGATTGTCCCTCTGTCTTCTTCTGGGAGTTTTATAATTTTAGTTACACTTACGTTTTATTCTCCTTCAAGTTAATTTTTGTAAATGGTGTGTACTGTGATTGAGTGCATTTTTAAAATTTTTATTTTTATTAAAAAATGTTTTTACATTTATTTATTTTTGAGAGACAGAGTGTGAGTAGGGGAGGGGCAGAGAGAGAGGGAGATACAGAATCAGGAGCAGGCTCCAGGCTTCGAGCTGTCAGCACAGAGCCCGAAGTGAGGCTTGAACCCACGAACTGTGAGATCATGACCTGAGCTGAAGTCGGATGCTTAACTGACTGAGCCACCCAGGCGCCCCAAGTCCATTTCTTTTGTATATTGATAGGTGTGCCACTAACATTTGTTGAAAAGACTCATTTCTTCTTTGAATTGTCTTGGCATTTGTCAAAAATAAATTGACCATAAGATAGAGATGTGGGTGCATTTCAGGACTCCCTATTCTGCTCCATGAAATGAGGTAAATATATATTTTTAAACTGTCCAAGTATAGGAAGAAAATTAGAAAGCTCTCATTAAGTCTTTGCTTACATGGTTTTAAAAAATGTTTCTCTTCAATCTTTCTGGAAATCATAGTTGTATTGTGATGTGAGACTCTAAAACTTTATTTCTTCTAAATGTATATGCAGTTACTACCTGCCACTTGTTGACTAATTTTGCCTCTGATTTTAAAGATCACCCTATCCAAACATTTATATCTGTATCTATATATCAATATCTATATATTTATCATACATCATATACACACACACTAAGTACATGGATTTCTGTTTTTAGGCTATCAGTTTTGTTTTATTGCTCTAGTTTTCTGTTTCTATACCCAATATCATGCTGTTTTAATGTACATTACTGTAGTTCTGATTTATGGTAGAGCAAATTTTTAAAAAATATTCTTCTTTTTCAAAAATTTCTTGGCTATCCACTTCACATTTACTCTTCCAACTGATCTTTGTACATCTTGAAAAAATATATTGCTTCATGATTTTGTTCCTCTGTAGAGAACTGCTAACACTTTCCTTTTTTAGAAAGGGTATGATTGATTTTTTTCAGCTCACTTACATTAAGAGAAAGTGACTCCACAGGCTATAAAGGAATCAGGCAGAACAGGTTTGGGCATGTCTTCACAGTGTAAACAGATCTGTCTACAGATGTGGTTCTGAAATAATGCGTTTAATAATAATACACTGTAATTAATGTGGTGTCCTCTGGCCCCTTGGCCCCTCAGCATCCCAGGAACTATAACTCAGAGCGTGTTTTCCAAAGCAAAGGGCAGAGGGGTTTAATAAAGAGCAGAACTGTAGAACAGCTTGATTTCCTACATCTTCTACCACATGATTCAGAAATATTGTGTAAAGTATGTGAAACTAAAAGATATTTCATATTTACTCAGAATTTCCTGATCATCTTTTGAATGTGGGAGTTTCAGTGTCAATAGTTGCAAATTGGTTTTCATTAGTCCTTTTTCATCATTCTTCACTGACAGGTCTTAAAACCAGTAGGAATTCTGATTGGTGTACTGAGTCTAAAATTTTCTGGCTTCTAAACAAACTTTCAGTATCCTCTACAGTAATCTTTTGGGACGTGTTTTCCCTTAAATGCTATGCTACCTCTAATAGTAGTTGTTTTATGACTCGAGATTCCAGGGTATTAAATATGGATGAACATCTTTCTTCAAGATGGGTGTCTACTATCACACACTGACGATCATCATGATGTATCTACATTTTTTTTTTTTTTTGAGAGAGAGAGCCAGCAAGAACAGGGGAGAGGCAGAGGGAGAGAGAGAATCTTAAGTAGGCTCCATGCCCAGCGCACAGCTTGACCTAGGGGTTCGATCTCATGACCTTGGGATCATGACCAGAGCTAAAATCAAGTCAGACACTTAACAGATTGAGGCACCCAGGCATTCCTGAGGTCATCTACCTTTAGAGAAGGACACAGCTGTGCTGCCCTAACTCTTTTAGGCTGTTATGCTCTGGGGGCCTGTTGCAGCAAGAGTTAGACTTTGTGTAGGAATGACAGTCGGTGGAGCTCACAAGACTATGGATTCAGAGATAGTGACAGCATAATTTACAAATTCCAGATAGAGTCTGAGTCCAGGAAGCGATTTTTTCTGCTTGAAATATTAACATTTTGTTTTCACTTGACAACATTATCTTCATGAGCATATTTTAAATATCAGAATAATCTATTTTATATACATACCATAATATTTAATAAATGCATATAATTTTCTTATTTCTAACATTTTATTCTTTTCAAAAATCTGATGAGTATATTTAAACATATTACTAGTTGCTTACCAAAAGTGTTTTACAGTTTTTAGTCCTACTAGCAAATAACACATGACACCATCAGTTTTAATATAACTCTTATCAGCATCATATTTTAATTGAGTTTTAATTTAATGAATGAAAATTATTTGTCATTTTAATTCTACATTTTTATTACTAGGAAGTTCAAGGATATTCATGTATGCTTGTCATTTGTTTCTTTTCTTGAGAGTATCACAAGAACATTATTTAATCTAGATTTTGTAAGATGAAGAAGGAAGAAAGGATATTCCTGAAAGAGAATTCAGCACATGAAAAGTACATACAAGTGTATAAAACATGGGTAACAAGTGTTTGTGAATACAGTAGCTTAGATATTATTCTGGTCTTTGTGTTTATCTTGTTGATTTATAGGAACTTTTCATATAGCAAATATGTTAAGCATTTATATCCTAGCTGCTGCACAATTTTCCCTTTTTCTGTCCTTTTAAATTTCTCAAAAGGCTGATGTGCATAACATGAGTAATTTTGTTTATTTATTTATTTTATAATTCTTTTTGATGATTTACTATTTCTGGACAATATTGTTGTCTGTGAGGATATAGCCATACATGAAATGAACAAAATCTCTGACTCTGAAGAGTTTACATTCCAGCTGACAGGGAGAACAAAAGCTAAAAGTGAATAGATAATATGTTACATTATGATATAAAGAAAAGTGAATCTGAATATGGGGCCATCTGGCTGGGGTACAGTGAGTAAGAGGAGAATGGAAGATGATGAGGTCAAAGAGGAGCAGGAGGCCAAACTAAATGAATTAGAGCCTAAGGCAAGAATTGGTTATTAATGGAGAGTGGAAGCCACAGGAAGATTCTGAGCAGGAGTCATGTGATCCATCTTGCAGTATAAAAGGATCCTTCTGGCTGCTGTGTGGAGAAATTTTCAGGGGAATCAAAGATAGAAATAGGTAAACTAGTAGGAGGCTATTTAATAGTGTAGGAGAAGAGATATTATCCTGATTCTGGGTATTAGCTGTGAAGGTGGTAAAAAGTGGTCAGATTTTGTATACATTTCAAAGACAGAGCTGAAAGAATTGGTTTGGATGTGGTGTGTAAGAGAAAGAGGAGTGTCAGGAATAAATAATTTCACCATTTAAGGAAAGGTGCTAATTAGTTCAAAGAATAGACTTGTGATTTATTAGGATGAAGAAAACATTTATATTAGGATATTTGTGGTGTTAGGGAAGGAAAGTAAAAATTAGGTTTTGGACATGCATATTATACTTTAGATGCTTATATATTGCAGGAGATGTCAAATAGAAAATGGGATGAGTCTTGAGGTCAGGGGAGAGGTCTGAAATGGAGATTGTTCATATATAGATAACATTTAAAGACATAGGAGTAGATAAGATCACTTAAGGAGTCAGAAGTCTAAGAACTCTGTATGTGTATGTATGTGTGTGTACCATTGTCAACTAAACAATTACATGCTATATCATAAAATGAAACACAATGGTCCACATTGGCTTCCTCTCAAAAATTGATTAATGTATCTGCTATTATATATATTCAAGACAGGTACTATCCTGTAAAATTTAGCTATAGGAAGCAATTTTAAAATTATAGAGTTTTAAATTGGAGTGATCTTGGAGATAATTCTTTTATAGTTAAAGAATCAAAACCCAGATGAATCTTTATTTCTCAAGGTCACAGCATAGAACATTGCACAATAGAATGATTTTGTCTTTTATGATTTTAATCCCATTAGAGATTTTAACATTTGAAGTTATATGTGATATGGATGTAACAGAGTAAAGAATAGTTTGAAAGCAGACATGATGTTCCAATCTTTCAAGTACATGTTATGTGGGAGACAATCTCTAAGGGTTAGTCATCTGGAAATAAGGTCTAGAATTAATATCTGTAACCAGGTCCTTTCACTGGATTCCTAACCATTCTTCTAATTTTGTTTATTATTTCCTAGATATGTCAGCAACCAAGTCACTTTTCAATTTTGAAGAATAACTGCATACCTTTGATAGAAAATGTGTTTTGGGGCGCCTGGGTGGCGCAGTCGGTTAAGCGTCCGACTTCAGCCAGGTCACGATCTCGCGGTCCGGGAGTTGGAGCCCCGCGTCAGGCTCTGGGCTGATGGCTCAGAGCCTGGAGCCTGTTTCCGATTCTGTCTCCCTCTCTCTCTGCCCCTCCCCCATTCATGCTCTGTCTCTCTCTGTCCAAAAAATAAATAAACGTTAAAAAAAAAAAAAAAAAAAAAAAAAAAAAAAAAAAAAAAAAAAAAAAAAAAAAGAAAATGTGTTTTTTCACTGTATTAGAAAGAGAAACTAAGATATATAATAGATGTCAGTGTCTAGTTATGTTTCACACTGGGTCAAAGCTACATTGGGTAAACATTTATACATATAACAGACTGGATCTTGGGGCAACAAAATGTACTGAAGAAAATTAAGTCTGAAATTGATGTTAGTATCAAACTCTTCAACCAGGTTACTGGAGAAAATGAAAATATTTTCTTACTATTTATTCTACTCTTCTGTAAGGGAGAGGGAACATATCTCTCTCAAAGTCCTCTACAAGGACTTTGATTCCATTTCTAAAGAGGGAATAGCATTGGTGTAAACCTTCCAGCTTACACTGTTACATTTTTTCTGGGGAAAGTCCAGTGTACATGGTCCCTCCATTGGCTGTTGGTTATAGTGCTTTTAAGATGCATGCATTGCCTCTCTCTCTATCCAGGTGGCAAACAAATGACTCCAAGGTCACAATTTGGGGAACATTATGGGAGAACTAAACAACCAGAAGTCACATATTTGGGTGAGTGATCTTTTATTTCCTTTTAATACTCTATGTCTATCTCACAAATTGTGTAGAAACCCTAGGGCAAGAGCTGTGATTAATTATACCCAAACTTTTAACATCTCACATTATCCATTTATGTGCTAAATATCATACTTTTCTTGAAATTTTGTAAGTGTGAGATTATTATTTAGTGGGTTGGCCAGAAGACCACCACCACCACTCACTCTCTTGTGAGTCCTGGAGGAATGGATAAAGCCATATGGAGCAGCCAGAGTTTACAAAATCCTAGGGTTGGTTCTTATTTGACAGACACTGAACAGAAGAATATTAGGGTGGAGTGCAGAGAAAATCATGGCCAAAAGAAACATCTCCATAATGAAAATAATAGGTTTACTGAGTGCATTCTTTATACTGATGTTGACTTTTTTGACTTTTGAGTGAAATATAAAAACATTTTGTGTTAGGAAGTTAGAACAAATTTTGGAAAGAAGTGGTTAAGGGCATCAGAGCACGGAGGATAAAATCTTTGGTTGTTACCAAAGATTCATGGCAACAATTGCAAGCAAATTTAAAATAAATTAAAAAATAGAAACATTTCCTACTACTTTAACACAGACACATGATTTTAAAATACATCTACTTGAAAAAAAATATTACTTAAGTTGGGCTTGGTACAGGTGATAATTCCAAGAATGTGCTTTATAGCTCTAGTGGTTTTGAGTTATGAGTACCCAAGAAAAGGTTTTGAATATTTTCTTGAGTTAGAGAATAATCATTACCCATTTTGCCTTCTTATAACTTAAAAATGTTAATTATAGGGCCTAAACTGTACTGTTTTATGGTACCATGAGGACATGAGCAATTGCCTAGAAAAGAGTAAGTTGTTATTTTACTTTCTGGTTCCCTACCTCAAAATATCAAGGGTATTCCTATATAGCGTATAGGCTTTGAGATTGGAAACTTCAAAGCGGTTTTGAGTTTATTGTCTTTATGTCTTTGATTGTTGAATTGAATGGGTTGTCTGTTGGAGGTTTTGAGTGGGGAGTCATACCTAGGGGCAGATTACCCTCTTTCTTGCAAAGCTCTTGGAACTTTAGTATATTATCTGTCTATAATAGAGATCTGTTCTCTTTTTGTAGGAGCAACCACTTTATAGCTCTTGCTCTAAAGTAACAACTATGTACTACATGATAGTACATCATGGATGGTATAGCATAGCAAATTATTATTAAAGATCCTAGTATGTTGAGAAGAGCTTAAGACTATACATGCAACATTTCCATTTCCTCTGGAAACACAGAAATCTTTAATTCATATGAGCTAGTAGTTTTTTTCTTTTTTCTTTTTTCCTAAAAGAAATCAGGAAAGGATTTGTCTTATATGGAGAATCAAAATATCTGAAATATAATATTATATATTACTATCTTAGAAGAATTTTCCAGTTGTTGGTGTTATTGCTTAGTAGATAATGTAATGGATAGTTTAAATGACATATTAGGAGGTGCAAGACATACAAAAAGGAAAAAAAAAATCAGGGTGAAGAAAGGTTATGGCCAGGAAATGAAGGAAAAATGAAAACCTAAAAAAGGTTGTTTTCTGGTTTGGATAACAGTAGGAAAAAAGAGACATGAATGTAGATTTAAAAATAGTATTATAATAGTGATTAGTTATGCTGTGTAGCTGGTTTTTATTGCTTAGATATTAAACAACTGTTGCTTTGAATTTGACAAATGGAAACTGAGTTTGGGACATTTATTTTTTATTTATTTATTTATTTTTTTAAATTTTTTTTTTCAACGTTTATTTATTTTTGGGACAGAGAGAGACAGAGCATGAATGGGGGAGGGGCAGAGAGGGAGGGAGACACAGAATCGGAAACAGGCTCCAGGCTCTGAGCCATCAGCCCAGAGCCCGACGCGGGGCTCGAACTCACGAACCGCGAGATCGTGACCTGGCTGAAGTCGGACGCTTAACCGACTGTGCCACCCAGGCGCCCCGGGACATTTATTTTAAAATAGATACTTGCTTTTGTTATTTTTGTTTTTAAAAAAATTTTTTTAAACGTTTATTTATTATTGAGAGACAGAGAGAGTCAGAGCATGAGCATGGGAGGGACAGAGAGAAGGGAGACACAGAATCTGAAGCAGGCTCCAGGCTCTGAGCAAGCTGTCAGCACAGAGCCTGACATGGGGCTCAAACTCACAAACTGCGAGATCATGACCTGAGCCGAAGTCAGATGCTTAACCGACTGAGCCATCCAGGTGCCCATTTTTAAGTTTTATATAGTGGACTTTGATATGATTTAGAGAAAATAAATTGATGAATGAATGATATTGGGAAATCTAGCATTCATTGGAAAAATACTGCATTATAAAGATAAGGTTATAGAAGCTGTTATTTGGATATTTAATTAGTTCTAATTGAAAAATAATTGGACTCATGATTGATGCATGGTCTTACTTTAGCAGTTTTTTTAGGAAGTGTTTGAAAAAAAGTATTTACTTGGTTTTGAGTTATGTGAATGTGTAAAGAGTACATATTTTTCATTTTTAAGGCAATAAAAAATATTTTTTTCTGTTACTCTTTTATACACCATACCAAAAAGAACTTTATTTAGATTTAGATTTAGAGCTTTCTGGGAGATTGAACCTCATCAAGCAAAATTTTCTTCTGAGTAACTTCTAAGGGTAATGATATTATAAGACAGTAAATATTTATGTTATTTTTTTATAAAGTTCATGATAATTTCACATGACTAGACATATAACTTTTAATGACTATGGAGTTTCAAAAACACGTGGCATTATTTGATGTTTATTTGTGGTTTTGTGCTACTTTTTTTTGTAGAAGTGGATAATTCTTTACTTTTATAAGGGGATTGTTTCCCCCTCATCTATTTTTTTTTAAAGAAGGTACCACATTTATAAATGTGTTTAGCTGGAACAAATGTTAATACTGCTCTAGGCAAGTGACATGTATTAACACTTCAAAGCCATGGAACACTAAAATTAAGGGTGTTTTGAGTAAAACACATTCTGACAAAATCTGTGTTACTTAAAACATTTGTTGTAGTATGGTTTTAAAACTTAACCTAAGATGTCAGACACTCTGTAGAACCAACATTAAAATGTACTCACTAGCAGAGTAGATCCTATCATTGAGAATGATTATCGATACATTAATTAATTAGTTACTTAGTTAACTCATTTTTGTTCATCAACTACATACTGAGAATTGATCAGTTAGTACTTTGCTAGGAGCTAAGTACATAGTGGTAAACAAAGCATAAAATCATTACAGTTAGAAGACTTTCAGATAAAAATGTTCTACCTTTATTCTCCCAGATTTTCGTATCTACTATTCTAACTTGTTTAACTTTGTGGTTTGGATGGCAACAGGAAATATTTACAAAGAGAAATGACTTTGGAATCAGCAGATCTGTGTTTAAGGACTAGCTATGTCATGTTCTGTCTTTCTGATATGAGCAAATTACTTAAATCTCTGCAAGTATCCATCTTATTATCTTAGTGCCTAATGGTTGCCCTAGAATTTCTAAACAGGAAAAGACCAGGGATCAAAATTTGGTTGGAAGAGAGGCATATGGGGCTTATCTTGGGACTGCATTGACAGAGCAAACACATTTATTTTTACTTAGGTTATATATTTGTTTGGGATGGATTAATGGAGATTATGGAGGATGCCTAATCTCTCCTAAATGACCTCTGGACGCAGCCACTATCAGGACCTAGCCCAGCATGCAGAATTTTGTATAACTCGTAGTGGTGTGTCTAGGATCATGTGAGATATACATGAGAAAGAGCATATATCTGTATATCTATTTTGGCATATTTTATATAGATATATAAATATATGCCCATACATACATAAACACACACACATATTCTATTATTACTTTTTGGGAAATCATAGCCTAGAAGGGCAATTTACTTGAGAGATTTGGGGGAAGGTTCTCTTCCTAAGCCCTAAACACTATACATTTTTAGGAATAAGGTTTGTGGACCCAGAAGCCTCAATTAGTTTCTTCTCAAAAAGGGAGTAGTTGTATGATTCCCAGAGACCTGCTCTGAGCACATCATGTCTGGCTCATGCTAACTTCTCTCTGAGGGGGAGAGGTTTGTGAGGCATTTCACACAAAGCAATTCATTGTTTGAACGACTCATTCAGGAAATTGCTTTTGCAGATCTGGTCTCTCATTTTTCGTCCAATCCTCTTTCTGTATCATTCTACTATGTCTCCTCTGTATCTCTGAAAGAGCATATAATGGCTTAATTAGTCATTCATTACCTGCACAACAGATTTAAAATGTATAAACTATGACTCAGATATACAGAAATATAACTTTATTTTTCTGTAGCTGAGCCAAGAGCACTCTTTATGATGAATGCAGAAAATAGTTAATCTTGGCCACTTCCTCTTAGGTATCATAGAATATAAAGCAATTCAGAACACATTTACATTGTTAGTTGGGTCACTAAGCTCTTCAAGGGCAGTGAATATTCCTTAAGTCTGTGTCTCCAAGCACCTAGGAGATTATCTGATAAAAGGAAGATTTTCAATAAATGTTTATTCATACAAAAGTATTCTTCAGTTTTAAGTTTTTGATGTGGTCAATATGATACACTAATTCACTATCAGAAAAATTTGCTGGAAATGTGAGACAGATTTTTCTGCCTGAGTTGTAAATGTTAGTAACATTCAGTGCTGGATTTCTAGGCCCTCTTCCCTTCTCATTCTAATATGGTGTTCTTAAGTGGTCTTCTCTATTCCTCTACTTCTGTTGCCTTTCATATGCCACCAATGCCTACATGGGTATCTCCAGGCCAGATCTCTCTTTTGAGTTGCAGGCATATATATTGACTGCCTACAGTTCTTTTTCCTGGATGAGAAAGGCATCTCAAAGTCTCTCTGTCAAAAACTGAAATCATAGCATTAACCTGTATTTCTGCCTCTTCAGTGTTTCCCACATCAGTTAAAGTACTGCATCTCAATCCATTTGCATACCTACTCATTCAGTAAGTCTCTACTATGTATCTTTAATATTTCAGGAACTGTGGTTGATGTCAGGAATGCAATAATAAATAATAAGGTCATGGTTGCTGTCCTCACTGATTTTTTTGTCTTTTCCTTATCATTACCCCTCACATCTAATCTGTTACCAAGTCCTGTCCTTCTACTGGAAGACATACTTCAAATCATCCAACTTCTCTTCATTTCCACCACCACTACTCAAGTCTAAGTGAACATTATCTGGTAACTGCCACATCATCCCCATAAAGTTATTTTTGTTGTATGCATTCCTTTTTTTTTTTTTTAACTAAGCTCTATGCCCAACATGGGGCTTGAACTCACAATTGTAAAGATCAAGAGTCACATGCTCTACTGACCAAGCCGGCCAGGGGTCCTTTGTTGTACCCATTTTTAACCCCACTTATATTCACTTTCCCCACTGCAATTATGGTAAAAATCTTCAAACATAGTCCTTATAACATCATTCTCTGGATTAACATTATCCAGGGGCTTCCTATTACTCCTAGAAGAGTGTAAAATCCTTAACACGACCCATAACGCCATCAAAAGTTTAGTTACTGATTATCTCTCTACTTCTGTCTTCTACAGTGCTCTTCTTCCCTCTTTATGATAAAGCCACGTTTTCTTTCAGTGCCTTGAGGGCTTATACTCACAAAGTGCCTTACCATTGTTGGGTTTTTACCTGTGTTATTTCCTCCTTGGAAAGGTAACTGCCCACTTCTCTTTGCTTTGCTTCCAGCAGGGAAAGTTTCATCCTCAGGGAAGAATCCTAATGATGCTGTTTATTCACTGTCTTCCCTCTGACATATTGTACCCTCCACGACAGCAGTGTCCTTGTCTATTTTATTTATAACTATATATTTAGCATTAACACAGCCCTTGCTACACAGCAACAGTGTGATAAATATCTGTTAAATAAAGGATTTAATATTAAATATTTAGATTCCTAAATCTTAGCAGATGATTCCTATTTAAATCTGAATTCACTAAATCCTCTCTATTCAGTGATATTATATCAAGAAAAAGACTTCCCCAGTTAAAAAAGACAAATACCATATGATTTAACTCACATGTGGAATTTAAGAAGCAAAACAAATGAACAAAAAGAAAAGAGAGAGAGGTAGAGAGGCAAACCAAGACATAGACTTTTAACTATAGAGAACAAACTGATGGTTGCCAAAGGGGAAGTGGGTCAGGGGGTGGGTGAAATAGGTGATGGGGATTACAGAGTACGCTTATTATGATGAACACTGAAATTATATACAATTGTTGAATCACTATATTGTACACCTGAAACTAATATAGCACTGTATGTTAACTATACTGGAATTAAAAGAAAAACTTAAAAAAAAGACCTCCTGTAATTCCTAATGTTTTTCAGACAACTCTAGGAAATGAAGAAGTTGGGAAAAGTCTAACAAGTTAACATTTAGAGCAGTTCATTCTAATTAAAAAAAAATCATTTTTTATGTTAGTCAAAGCATATTAAATGGCTTGGTGTTGGAAGATCTCTACCCAACAAAAGTGTCCTTCACTGACTAAAATGATTATGTGAGGTATTTCTCATTCCTGGTATTTCTTAATGCATCTTCTGCCTATTGAGACTGAGTCATCCAGGGCTTTGGAGGGAAGGAAACACCCATACAAAGATAAAGGAGTCAATTTTCAGCTTTTGGCATATGAAATAGGTTTGTGAGGCCAATTCCATTGAAAAAGCATTAAGAAACCCAAATATTTCATTTGAAAAGACCAAAATGTGTTGAGAGAAAAGAAGCCAAAGCTGGAAAATGAGGTTTGGAATACTATTAACTCATGATGAAGAAGACATAGGAGAGGATGCAATGGCAATTTTCTACTATCTGGGAATAAGGAGAGACCTTCTTGATCTGGGGGAAAGAATTCTGGAAAAGGGGAGGAGAACAAGAAAAATGGGATGCCAAGGGCCTGCAGGCCCTAGCACTTTCCTCACCCTGATAGGCTTCCCTGCCCCTCTTGGTGTTACAACCTAAGAGGTTGGAAAGGGATCAGCAAACATATTTGAATCCTAAAGCAGAGGGAATAGTTGAAGACTTCATGCATGGAACTCTGGGAGGAGGAAGTATCTAGAGGGACTCGCACTATATGGAGCAGCCATAGTAGAACAGGAATGGCTGTAAGATGGGCTTGGGCAGATGAAGGAACTGAAATACAATTTTCTCTGGCCAAAATGGCAAATAGGAATTAGGGAAATTCACATATGTTCTAGTGGAAGTCAAAAAAGTTGAGTTCTGGTGGACTGGAAGAGACCTGGATTCAAGTTTGAAGGGCAGAGAGTGTGGTAGATATCACAGTTAGAGGGCATGGCAAGATGACATTATGATGCTAGCACTCATCCTGAGGAAATGGGTAACCTGGTTATCTCAGGAGGAAAACAGATAAGGAGCCAACACTGAAAGACCAGGGTGAAGTCAACACAGATATAGAAAATGAAAATCCATTCTTTTACTGCTGGGATGCTGTGTAGTGTTCCCTTTGTACCCAGATGCCATCCCAGGGAAGAGGAGAAGTGAGGAGAGGACCCACAAAAAAGAAGCATAGCCTTGAGGGGGAATTTGAACTTTGAGTTGGCTGAGTTTATATCCTGGAATAACTGGCACACCAAACCAAAAGTGAAGGGGCTGCCTTATATGGCGTAATGATTAAGATCTTGATTCTGGAGCCAACTTGACTGGGCCCAAGTCCCAGATCTGCCCCTTACTAATGATGTAACTTTGCACAAGACTATTTATTTCTTTGTGCCTCAGTTTTCTCACTTGTGAGGACTAAATATACGAGTGTTATAAAATGCTCAGAACAATGCCGGCCACATGGTAAGCACTTAGTGTCAGGTTACTCCAAAGACATACAGGAAAATTGTAAAGTAAAGATGGAAGGTTTCAGTCAGGATAGGTTTTGTGAACCAAGATTTGATTATTTCTGTAGAGTTTAGGTAGGCAAATTTCTGCCATGGGCTAAGCACTCTTTTCAGAGGTCACTGTTCTTCCTGTGAAAAGTAAGTATGACATAGGTTAACTGTGAATGCAACTGACCAAATTTCTAGTTCGTCTTCTCTTACTGACTTATGCCTCTGTGGCAAACAAAATCTATACACTGAATTAGAGATACAAAAGCAATAGAATTTCCTGTAAAAGTTTTACCATTAATTCCCCTTAGAAGATACATATTAATCATGCATTTGATGATGTGGTTTAATTCCTCTCATGCATTGTGACATTCAGTGCTATTTTTTTTAAATTTGAGTATAGTTGATGTACAATTTTATATTAGTTTTGAGTGTACAACATAGCGATTCAACTTCTTTGTAAGTTATGCTTGTTATACTATGCTCACCACAAGGGTAGCTACCATCTGTCACTGTACAACGCTGTTACAATATCATTGATTATATTCCTTATGATGTCCCTTTTTCCCTCGTGACTTATTCATTCCATAACTGGAAGCCTGAATTTCCCAATCCCTTTCACATATTTTGCTGATCTGCCACCTTCCTCCCTTGTGGTAACTGTTGGTTTGTTCTCTGTATTTATAGGTCTGATTCTGCTTTTTTGTTTCTTTGTTTATTCATTCCTTTTGTTTTTTATAGATTCTGCATATGAATGAAATCATATGGTATTTGTCTTTCACTTAGCATAATACTCTCTAGACCCATCCATATTGTTGTAATGGCATGATCTAATCCTTTTTTGTGGCTGTGTAATATTTCAGTGTGTGTGTTTGTGTGTGTGTGTGTGTGTGTGTGTGTGTGTGTGCATGCGTGTGCACGCGCCACATCTTCCTTACCCATTCATCTATTGGTTGATGGTTATTTCAGTGCTGTTGTTTCTTATCCTAAACCTATTGTCTTTTGGGTAAATGAAAGACATGGAGGGAGATTGTTCTGTTTAACCAGTGTCTACTGAGATGGTTTGTCAGGCATTATGCTGAAGTCTAATGTGCGCTCTGGATAGATCAAAGAAAAAAGAAAAAGAAATGTATCTTGCCTGAGAAGCTCACCTGTTTAAGCACGGTTCAGCGCAGCATTGTGAGTTTTATAATATAGTGCCATGTTAGTGTAGGATGGGGAAATGTGCATGTATGTGGCTTGGTGGAAGTGGGTATCTATGATTCATGTTTTCTCTATATTCCTCTATTTTCTTTTCTGTTTTAGAATCAAACTTTCCAAAGTTTCGCTAAAGTTTCTAACTTGTCTAAAGTTCCTAAATTTCCTGAAATTTGATGGATTGAAATGATAGTGAAGAAGCTCCATTCTTGTCCACTAACTTGGAGATCTCACTGTCATCCCTTTTGTGTTTAATTTTTCACCATTTCATCCAAATCCTGAGAATCTGTAAAGTGCCGAGGGCCAGGATATTAAAGAAATCTTGGAATAGTCTTTAACATAAGAAAAACTTAGGGTATCATGATATCCGTTAATAAAATTCCTCACATATTTTAGTTTTCTTTAGTTTACTCTTGCTTTTTTTTTTTTTTATTAAAGAGTGGGATTAGGAATATAATTTCCTAAACCTTCATTATGCAAAGATGAACATGTGATTATTCTTGATGCTGTCCAGGAAGAGTTGGGGTTACTTCTTTGAGATCCAAGAATAGGCACTCATTTCATTTGTGTCCATGCTCAAGCAGCAATCTGCTGCTGCTGAGGGCTTGCAGTATATAAAATGGATTCACACTGAGTAGTGACCAGGAAGGTCTTGCTCCTTCACAGCCAGGCTTTCTCAGAGTCCTTGCAGGGCCATAGCTACATTGGATCCCACTTTTTTTTTTCCCAGACCATTATAAAACACGTAACTTCTGATTGCAAAGGGAGCAACATAGATCTTCTGTGTACTATCGCATATTGGTCAACTCCTAATCACCAGAGGGCGATTCTTACCCTATCTATCTTCCAGAGAGCTGGTCAGATACTAAGGCCCTGTTTTCAGGTGCTTCTACCTACTTTGAGCAAAAGTAAGAAACTGCTTCATTCCATTTGTTAACAATTTGAATCACTATGTTTCTTTGTTTCTTTTTTTTTTTTAATTTTTTTTTAACGTTTATTTATTTTTTTTGGGGGGGACAGAGAGAGACAGAGCATGAACGGGGGAGGGGCAGAGAGAGAGGGAGACACAGAATCAGAAACAGGCTCCAGGCTCTGAGCTATCAGCCCAGAGCCCGACGCGGGGCTCGAACTCACGGACCGCGAGATCGTGACCTGGCTGAAGTCGGACGCTTAACCGACTGCGCCACCCAGGCGCCCCAGTTTCTTTTAATGGTAAATAAACAAAAAGGGTTTTTTTTTTTTTTGTTTTTTGTTTTTTTGTTTTCTTTTGCTTCTTTCCCTTAAATATTTTTACATTGAGGATTTTTAGGGTGATTACCTCAAGGAAAAATACTTTCCAAATCTATTTTGATGCCTGTCATGGCTCAAGTAAGAGAAAAAGTTAACTTTTGCGTTTTCGTTTTGGTAGGAAGCATGGAATTCTATTGATAAGCACATCAATAAATCTATTAAGGTAAGGAGGACAACAGTGCGATGCTGAGCCCCTGTCTTGTGCAGCTGTAATATCTGAACAGATCAAATCTGAAAGTATGGGGACAGGGTCAAATTAAATGTAAATGGAAGATGATTAAAGATCTGCAAATCAATTTAACTTGGAATGTAGGAATAGGGAGTACATTTAGATTTCTCTGCTCACAGCTTTTTATTATTTCAGTTACATATTGCATAAGATACATTGCATATCTTTAAAATGAGAGAGACTAGAAGGATCTTTAAAGATCTGGGCTTAAGATGCTATAATCCTATAATTCTAACCTTTGAAGGAATAAGAGAAGTAAAACAACTGTGATGCAAACTACACTATTATCACTTTACACTTGTAGAATTTTAGAGCTTGAAGTAATTTTTATACCTGATATCTCCTTTTTGGCCAGGTATGCTTCATAGAATTAAAATATAGTGTTGAGCCTCCGAATCTTAACATTTTATACTAATTTATTAAGTGAATAGAAGCTGTATTTACCTTCTATTTTGTTTTTCAAAATTTTAGTTTTCTGTTTTGATTTCTTTTTGAACTCCTGTGGCCTTGACAAAATATGAAATTAGATGTCAGTTCAGAACCAAGACAGCTTTTAGGAATGGGTAGATTAATAAAGATGAGAAGGAATTTATTAGCATGTATGACTGAAGGCCTATGGCATTTTTCTGTTTATTCATGTGAGCCCTATTTTACATTGGCAAGAATTATAAATAACAATTTTACCGTGAAATTAAGGACAATATACTTTTGATGTGCTTGTTAGGTGATACCTTGAAAAGTTGTAAACATGCACTGAACTACAACAGGCAGCTTTCACTGTGAAATACCTATTTCCACTACTTTGCCCATTACTTCTTCCCCTTCTCTTCCTGGACTATAGGATTGCTCCTCATACCATTTTCTCATTCTCTTTCTGGTATAATGAGTAACATATGGCAAATATCAGCCTCCCTCTGGCTTTAGAGTTTCAGTGTAGCCGAGGTGACTTGCCAGATTTTCATGTTTGTCTCCTGCGTGGTCACTTTTACATTCTTCATCCTGTTTCACAAGTAGAAAAGACACACCAGTGGATACCAACATTGGCACTTATACATCAGGTGTTGGGCTGGTGACCCCCGTGGTGAGCAGTTTTCACATCCCTCTCTCTTGATTCAGTGCAGGCAAGGGAGTTTGAGCAAGAGCCAGGACATGTGGCAGCCCTTAAGTTTCTTCCAAATTTTATGAGCTCAGAGTCTAATGTGGAGTCCACCCTTCTCTCACTGGCCTTGACATCATAGAATTTACACTACCACTCTGCCCTTGAAACTTGGAAATTGCCTATTATCCAGTTCATTGGAGGAGTTTGCTTATTGATTCTGAAGCTGCTATTTGGTAACAATTCAAAGTGTGGTGTAGAGACCTCATCTTCCAAATCCTGTGTTGTGTTCTCTCTCCTACACAGCAGGGTGTAATTTTGCTTGTGGTATATATGCAAGCACCTTTTCCCAGCATGCCCTCATTTAAGCATGCCTTTCCTTGTGCCAGACACTATTATGCTCTATCAATTTAATATTCTCAAGCCTTTAGTTATGTGGCTGTGCCAGGTATGTCTAATTTTTCTGTTCATCTAAAAAAATAGCTTTATATTATTATAAATAGAATGCACATTTGGAGATGGAAATACACTGTTCATTAGGTATACCAGTACAAACCATTGGCCTGTGGCCATGCTTCTCTAATGGTGTAATTTCCATACCCCCAGGGATACGGTTATGTATCCTCTCTTTATTTTGAAGGCCATAATTGTAAACACATGTCTTTGCCTGGATACGTTATATCAATAGCCTTCATCCATTCTGCCAGAAGACGTGCACAGTGCAATGCAACATCAAAGGAGAAGACCAGGCTCATACTAACTTATTGCTAGATTTGAAAATCAAACCTTAGGCTGAGACTGAGAGGTTTTAAGGGAGCAACCTGAGTACTACATAGATGAGATAAAAAAAAAATATAGAGTGAAAAGATTTCATTGTAGACATCTGCATGGCAAAACCACACATCTCATATACATAAGCCACGGTCTATTATCAGTCACATACATTTAGTTTATTTACATTATAATTTCCCAGACCTGTCTGAACAAATTTGTGAATTTTCAGTGAGAAAGATTTTCTGGTCTCTGTATTTTCTCCCATTCAGAGGGCATCATTTGTGAAACTGTGGCCTTGGTATGTTCAATAAAAGCTAGTTGGCTCAGAGAATGAGTTTTAAAGGTTTGTTGATGATTGATTACTCTGGATATAGTCATAGTCTTCTTTCATGTACAAATGTACTCCTAAACAACATTCTACTATTTTCTTTTTTTTTTTTAATTTTTTTTTTCAACGTTTTTTATTTATTTTTGGGACAGAGAGAGACAGAGCATGAACGGGGGAGGGGCAGAGAGAGAGGGAGACACAGAATCGGAAACAGGCTCCAGGCTCTGAGCCATCAGCCCAGAGCCCGATGCGGGGCTCGAACTCACGGACCGCGAGATCCTGACCTGGCTGAAGTCGGACGCTTAACCGACTGCGCCACCCAGGCGCCCCTCTACTATTTTCTTAAGAGAAAAATAATCTATTATAGTAGTAGAAACTGAAATATGTCTTGCATTTATGTAAAGATCAGTGATTCTTTTTTCTTTGTTTCATACTGTAAATTCTTGTATTAGATGAGAATGTGACAAAAAATTTTAACTTTTTTAACAATTATTTTTTTTCCTGAATATAATAAGTCTCATCATAAAAACTAAAAATCTTCTATGTTTCGAGTTAGTATTTATTTTTTTATGGAATGTTCTTGTAGAATTCCAGTAAATCTGTAATACTCTATGGAAGTCCTGTCTCTAATAGTGCTCTGTGCTGTAGGGAGACTACATTTATTGTGGGAAACTTTCTAACAGTAATGTAGTTAGAGTTCAATGGCATGCTGACAATTATGTGGATGAAGGTGGGTGTGGTGCCTTCATGTTTGGTGCCAGAATAGCAGATGTCATGAGCCTTTGTTCATGGGACACATTTGTGTCAGCTGGCCATATTATGTTATGCAAAGGAGACTGAGACCTTCTTCCCCACCTCTTACCCCAATGCATGTGATTTAAGAAAGGTCCCTTTTAACCAAGAGAAGGTCTTTTTTAATATGGAGAGTGACTTCAGAATGATTGACATTCATCAATTAAAATACTATATTTTCCCAAATGCTTAATAGTGCATTTTTATTAATATGAAATCAGGCCGAGTGACAAATGGTTCTGTAAGGATTTAATCACACTGTGGCTAAAAAGGAGGATGCATACAAAATTTAGTTATAATAGAGAGTAAATATTTTACAAATCTATGTAAATTTTAAGGGAACTAAAATTCTCTGTTAGAGGGATTCACAAAATGATTAAATTTGAGACGCTAATACATGCAACAAAACTTATAGGTCCTTGCATCAATGGTTCCTCACATTTTTCATGTTACGGCACCCACATAAAATGATATTACCGCTATGCCACTACTAAGATCAAATACTGAGGTATGCTGTTTGTTTGCCCTAGGAGGTGAGGGGACTGATAGCTGTGTGTGTCTTTAGATTGTATGTACATTTCTTTCTTTCCTTTCTCTTTTCTTTCCTTATTGTAATATATGTCTGAAGATCAGTAGGAAAAAGAAGATACATGTTTTATTCTTGGATTTCCCAGTGATTTCAAGGAGTATAAATTCAGAGCAAATTATTCTCAGTTTTAGACCTTGTGTTTCAATTAAAAGGCATTCTGTTAGTTTGAAAACAAATAGAGCTTATTTCTTTAAAAACAATTCTAACTATGCTCTGGTGTTCCCACAGCGCCTAACAGAATACCATTGGACCGATTAATATTTACACCATAGAAACTGATGTTAAAAACAAGTCAAACTAAGGGCACTTGTGTGGATTAGTCAGTTAAGCATCCTACTCTTGATTTTGGGTCAAGCTGTGATCTCACGGTCATGATCTCATGGTTGTGGGATCGAGCCCTGCATCCGGCTCCACAGTGAGTGTGGAACCTGCTTGGGATTCTCTCTCTCCCTCTCCCTCTGCCCCTCTCCTGCTTTCTCTCTCTCTCTCTCTCTCTCTCTCTCTCTCTCTCTCTCTCAAAATAAATAAATAAATAAACATTAAAAAAAGTCGAACTAAAGGTTGGGCATGAAAATAATGTGCTGAAAGGTTTGCAGTAAATTTAGGCTTCACTTGCCCCAATTTTTTAAAAATTTATTTTATAATACAACCTTTCTTGGTTTTTCCCCAGGCTTTGTGTGGAGAATGGCTCAGGGCTTGAGATCTTAGGATGAGATCATGACTTGAGACCTGAGCCAATATCAAGAGTCAGATGCTTAACTAACTGAACCATCCAGGTACCCCTGCCCCAATTTTAATTGATGCTGTATTTCTTGGTATTTAGAATCATGCACATAAAAAATTTACTCTTGTATAGGTGACCTTTAACTTTGCATTTTAATATATTACTTCCAATGTGATGGTCTTACAGATATTTGAAATCCTCCCTTTTCATTTTTTTCCCATTTCTTTGCTTTCTTTACTCCATTAGTTCCCTCAGTCCCTTCTGATCTTCTTTCCTTCCTCCTTTTTTTTTCCCTTTCTTTTTCACAGGAAGAATTTCTGAATTTTAAACCCAGTCCCTAAAGACAAGAGCTAAAGCCTACCACTGGAGATGAGGTACATGCAGGGGAATCATTATAAATATGGCAGTTTTCATGTTTCTCTCTTCTTTTGTTGTCTTTTTATTTCAGAAAGTTGAAAAATATTGAGTTCATTAAGGATGACTTTCATGTGGTTACCTTCTGTTGTAATAAAAAAAATCATAAAATGGAAAGCTGTCTTTAGAAATGGAGTTTCATTTAAGATTTTGAATCAAGTTAATATTTTCAGTGTATGTTTTAATTATCAAGGGTAGCTCTCTCAGCCACAGTTTGGATTTATTTGGTTTCTGTTCTTCAAACATTTTACATTTAGCAACCTCAAGAAGTTAATATTCATTTATTTGATTTATAAAATGCACTCATCACCCTGGCCCCTGGGCATATTTACAACAGTGATGCAAATTTAATTAATACAACATTGCTTGGTTTTTTCCCCTGCAAGTGGATTTCCTCACCTCCCTCCTGTAGCCACCATGAATCAGGAGAAGAGCCAGTTGGAACAGATGAACCATGCAACTGGGCTTTAAAGGAGAAATTTAAATTGTTATTATACCAAGAGAGGAAATGAGTCTGTATAAAGTATCTTTCTCTTGCTGGTCAGGTGGATGGAATCTATAATAAGGATGTACTGCTTGACCTACACAGCTAAGGTTTTGTGTCCCTTATCCCCCTGAAAAAGAGGTAGGAAGGCAAAAAATAAATTTTATGGTACTTCATTTACATATTAAGCAGCCAGGAAAGCTGGATTACAAATGCCATGAGCAGCCTACGTAGTCAATGTCTTCTGCTTTTTTTCTTTTTTCTTTTCTTTTTTTTTTCAGACTTCAAGCTGTCATGAATACAGGATAGAATAATGGTTAAATGTACAAACTGGAGTTATCTTGCTTTGGCTTAAGTTAGATCTTTCTAAGGTTTTTTCATCTGCAAAATGAGGTTATAATAGTACTTAATTCACAGATTATTGTGTAGATACAGTAAGAGAATGTGTACAAAGTGTCTCTAATAGGAATGTCACATAGAAAGAGCTCCATAAATGCTGGTTGTAGTTTTTCTTGGAATTTATAATTACAGGGTTCTCTGCCTTGGAGGAGGCTTACATGACCAGTTTTTGGACCCTAAAAGTCACGTTAATATAGAAGTAATGTGCTTCCATCATTGAAATGTCTTCCCTGGTTGATGAATATTAATGAAAGTTTCTGGAGAAACGCATTATGGTCCCATCATACACTGAGCTCGTTGTCATGAGGATTTTAACACATTGTTGACAACGGTGTTGACAAAACATGAACATAAAATCTCTTGACCACACAATATGGGTAATACTGATCACCCTCATAAGCCATTTGCATCATCCCCATTTACCCAATAAGAGAGAGACATTATATATAAGGAAAAGTATTCCATTAATTGCTCACACTAGGAATGAGTTTCATAAAAAGATAATTTGAGGTCTGTGGGGAATATAGTAATCAGTTAGAAATTTTGTAGGTTATTTATTTTGTCCTCTGAAACACTTATTTTATTTTGAGGCAGGCATCACTGGGTGAGGACCTAGTGTACACAGTCTTTTCTATTCCCAACATTTCCTCTGTAGCTCCATTTTATGTCTGCAGGGATACACATCTGACTGAGAAGAGCCCTTTTAGCTTTGGAGTAATTCATGGAAAATGAATCTGTCCTCAGACCTAGTCTGTGGTTGAACTAGTAGTATCTGTGGGGAGATTAGGGGAGGGAGGAGGTGTTCACCACAGCACTTATGCCCTTTTTTACTTGTCTTTTGGTTTGTTTTGAACCCAGGTATAAGATCCTATTTCAGCCTTATATGTCAAGAGGAAAAAAAAAATAATTGAATAATTATGGTTTTGATTACATAACTCCAAAATAATTTAGTTAAAAGAGAGAAAATTGATCTTATCTAGTTATTCACTGAATAAACATTTATAATTATATGAGTACTACATAAATTTCTACTTTTTACCCGTATATTCTTATTTATTTAGTAGTGGTTCTATTTTTTTCTTGTTTCCATATAAAATGCACAGTGTACTTGTATCAGTAACACCTCTTACTCAAATTCTGTGATTTTTAACAGCTGGTATTAGGTTTTTATTGGAATATAAAGATAACTTGTTCCTTCTTCTCCATATGAAGTTGGGAATAATTGATTAGATAGATTTTGTCAGCCCTTTTGACCTCTAAGGGAGCTTGGAGCCCTTTTCTGTCCTCACCTTAAGGATTACTTCAGTTGCAAATAACACCACTTTGTACATTCGAGGAGTGTGGCTCTGGATTGACCAAAATGGCAGTTCATGTAGGAAAAGGGTGCTCTCTCTTTTCCCTTGAGTCTAGATTACATAGGCCTGGAAGCATCTTCCTTGGCATATGTTTCCTTTCTTCAGTCTATAGAAAGGCCTAGGGTGTACTGTATAGAAAAGCCAACCCTGGATATTAGGAAAACATTCTCAGACATTTCTTTCTCTTGGTTTTTTATTCTTCACAAAGGAAGGCCTTTACTTTCCTTAGATGGAAAGATTTGAGATTTGGGTTTGGGCTTTGTGTTGAAAGTTGGTTACTTAGATCCTCTTTGGAAATGAGGTGTGAGACATCTCCCTATAATTCTGTAATGGGATTTGGGGACCAAAGTGTCTGTTAGTAATAAAGGGTTTCTTGGCCTTTGAGGCCAAGTTTTTGAGGGATTTTTGGTAAGGGGTAGCTAGTAAAAGGCAGAATTGGGATATCCACAGCCCCTAGTCAAGTACCAACTCTTAATGTAACCTGCATATCCTCATCTATTGGTGTGTAAATAGTGAACCTCAACTACTACTGAGTGGGGTGGATGGTTTTTATTTTTTCAAGATCATTATTTGGGAAAATAAGACTAAAATTTAGTGATTATTATTTTCTCTTGCTCAGTCATCTGCAGAATATGGTTGGTTCCGTCATTTGATTTCTTTATCTCCATCTGCATAGACCATAGGGTTCATTATGTATACAAAGAACCTATAAGGAAAAAAAAAAACAAAAAACGGAAAGGATTTTTGTTAAGATGGCAATGTCTGCAGACATAGCCTGGGAAATGTACATAACCTGTCTTGAGGTGTCTAGAGGGTCTTCCTGGTGCTAATTCTCTGAAGAAAGAGAACTGAATTGCATGTAAAAGAAATTATAGAAAAGTTCCCTCTTAGAAATTGAAATTTTGTGACAGTCCCAATTCAACAGAAGATAGAAGAAAGATCATATGAACTTATGAAGCAGAATGTGTTTAAATTTATCCCCTGTCTGACAACATAAATATGAGGTAAAAGAAGACATCCTCACACCACCCAAAATGCTTTTCTTTAATGAACCCTAGTTTGGAGAAGATGTGACCCTTCTAGGGTTCTAGTCCGGACATTTACTGTAAAATGAGGTAATCAAAAGTCTTCCAAATTCTCAGATACTTTGGGGTGCAGCTGAGTTGTAGTTTTTAATTTAAATGTTCAGTGGAATGCTGAGATAAATCCTATCCTGTATCTGTCTGTCAGCAAGAAGTTTTCCACCATGTGTATTGGAATTAGGCCTGTTAATCTTATTAATTCTTTTGCTGTTACAGTAGCACTGTGCTAATACTGACAGGCTGGTCAGTGTCATATTTTTTCCCAGCCAATTGCATTCTTAGATTCTCAGGCAGTAGATGAATGAAGAATGGTGTGATGATACAGCTGCCTTTCACTTAATTTTTATTATTGTTTAGATATTCACACTGATTAACATACACACAACTAGACATTGTATGCTGTGCTGTGCTATATTCTCTTGTGGTTTGTAGGAAAAGACATAGTTTTGGAAAATATGACAAAATTTTTATTCTTTAGTGGTGAAATCAATTTTGTAAGTGAAACTTAACATGGAAGCTTAATATATAACAAAAGATGAAAGTGAATATAGAGGAGGCCCACTGTCTACTTCACTTTCTCTTTGTGTAA
This sequence comes from Herpailurus yagouaroundi, assembly GCF_014898765.1. NCBI lineage: Eukaryota > Metazoa > Chordata > Mammalia > Carnivora > Felidae > Herpailurus > Herpailurus yagouaroundi. The sequence goes on from NW_024412376.1 coordinate 59,740,965, forward strand.
GTCCTAATAAAAAGTCCTATACTTTTTTCTATAAGTACATGAGAATATTTTAAACTCTTGAAGGAGAGTGAAACTGCTGAGATCAACATCTCTACATTCATTAATTTATTTAGTTATTCAACAAATATTTATGGAAAGCCCGCTTTGTGCCAGATTGCATGTCTCATGCTGCTGCTGCTGCTAACAATAAGAACTAGTATTGAGTGAAAGTTTATTGCCTATATCAGGGATGGGTAATCCCAGTTCTCTTAATAATACTGTTAAGCAGGCACTGTTAGCATCTCAGTATAGCTGAAATAACTAAGGCTTAGAGGAGTTAAGAACCATGTCCATAGTTACACAACTAATAAATAGGAGAGGTAGAGATTTTTAATTTGGTGGTTTGATTCTCATTGCACATTCTTCAGCATAATGCTTCCTCTCTATAATAATATCAAATACTGTTTTAAGGCTTATTATGTTCCAGGCTAAACACTTTTACATATATTCCCTTTTAATCCTCTCAACATTCCTATGGGTTCTTATTATTTTGATATCATCTCTTATTTTATGCTTAAGGAAACTAAAGCAACAAAACAAAACAAAACAAAACCTGCAAAAACCTCCTAATCTCCAGGTGGCAGAGTTAAGATATGAACCCAGAAAGCACATGTATGCTGTTGAATACCATTCTTTTTTTTTTCTGTTTTTAGTTTTTACCATTCTCTAATAAATAGGAACAGTTCATGTTTTCAGGAAGCTAACGGTAAGTATGGTTTAGATATAGATAATGCAAATTTCGAAAAGCCAAATAAACAAAGACAGTTGCTCAGTGGAGGGGTAGGCAAATATTTTGGACAATGTTAATTTTAGCCTTGGACCCTAATAGCTCTCCCCCTATTTCTCACCTACAAAAAATTTTTTATAGATTACCCTTTCATTAGCTCTGGGGTTACCCAATTCTCTGGTCCCCATCCTTCACTTAAAAACTTTGCTAGCTTTTGGGGCACCTGGGTGGCTTAGTCAGTTAAGTATCCGACTCTTGGTTTTGGCTCAGGTCATGACCTTGTAGTTTCGTGGGTTCCAGTTCCATGTTGGGCTCTGTGTTGGCAGCGCAGAGCCTGTTTGGGATCCTTTCTCCTCTCTGCCCCTCCTGACTTGCACTGTCTCTGTCTCTCTTAAAATAAACAAACTTATAAAAAGAAGCAAACAAACAAAAACTTTGCTAGCTTTTGGCTTGGTTTCTCTGATTTCCCTCTTTTGGCTGGTACCCACAATTTTCTTCTTGCCTGTCTCTTAGCAATCTGCTTGCTCTTATGGGCCTGTGGCAGCTTTTCCCATTCTACTCTGGCCCTCTCCTGGGTGAATGCTTTGTGGTCTGCTCCCATGCCACAGTCCTCTCCTTGGATGGAGCATTCTACCTTTAGATATCAATTTGAGTAGGCTCTTCGAGTGGCCTCTAGCTGCACGAAGTGTGGTTGGTATAGCAACATGGGAGTTTGTAAGAAATACAGAATCTTTGGCTCCATCCTAGACCTACTGAATCAGTCTGAATCTTACTAAGATCCCAGGTAATCTCTTTCCTTGAGAAGCACTGATCTAGGAGGTGAGATATTACTTGAGCATTGAGGTGTTACTTACTTACTTACTGACTTACTTACTGGGGCACCAAGTAACCTTGGTGCTGTCAGTGAAACTCTCACAGGGAAGTAGTATTTTAATGATACCAGGAGAATGAGTTGGGATTTTCCAGGGAGGAGGAGAGAATCAGATTGGTCATGGTTCTCTAGAGAGACAGAACCAATAGGAGATACATATGAAGGGATTTAATATAAGATATTGGCCCACATGATTTTGGAGGGTAGGAATTCCCACAGCCTGCCATCTGCAAACTGGAGACCCAGGAAAGCCAGTGGTATAGTTAGAAGGCCTGAGAGTTGGAGAGCTGATAGTGAAGGTTCCAGTCTGGGTCTGAAAACCTGAGAACCAAGACTGCCAAGGGCAGGAGAAGATCAGTGTCTCAGCTCAGTTCTTAGGCAGAATTAATTCAACCTTCCTTTACCTTTTTGTTCTATTCAGGCTCTTAACAGATTGAATGATGCCCATCCACAATGGGAAGGGCCATCTGCTTCACTCAGTATACTGATTCAAATGCTAATCTTTTCTGGGAACACCTTCATAGACACATCCAAAAATGATGTTTAACCAGCTGCATCTTGTGGTCCAAGCTGAGACATATAATTAACCGTCACAGTATCCCACACTGGGAAAACAGCATGTGCAATGGCATAGTTGGGGAACTACTAGTTCAATTTGAGGTGGGTACCATGGTTTTAAAACATGGTTGCGGGGCGCCTGGGTGGCGCAGTCGGTTAAGCGTCCGACTTCAGCCAGGTCACGATCTCGCGGTCTGTGAGTTCGAGCCCCGCGTCAGGCTCTGGGCTGATGGCTCAGAGCCTGGAGCCTGTTTCCGATTCTGTGTCTCCCTCTCTCTCTGCCCCTCCCCCGTTCATGCTCTGTCTCTCTCTGTCCCAAAAATAAATAAACGTTGAAAAAAAACAAAAAACAAAAAAACATGGTTGCACATTCCTTGACATTCCTCCCATCAAGTGTGTTTTGAATCGGCGTGGGCTTGTGACTGCTTTGTCCAGTAGTGTATGGTAGAAGTGATACTATCTGACTTCCAAGGCTAGGTCATAAAAGGCTATACAGCTTTTACATGCTTATGAAACTCTGAGCTATCATGTAATATGATTGAATAACCTGAGGCTGTCATGCTCATATGCATTAAGTTTATTAAATGTTTAAAGTAGGGAAATATGGTATTCACAACACCATTGACAAGGCAACTTAGTTTAAATAGCTAATTGCAGTATGTTTGAAGAAAAATGATAAGGTTTGGGGCTAGGAAAGTGTTGTTTGGAATGGAGATTATTAATGTGAAAACTACCTAGGAAGTAAAATTTGTAAGACTTGGTTGATTAGATGTAAGGATGAGGCAGATATTATCTCATCTGGAAGGTTGGGTTACTTCCATTTATAAAAATAGGAATGTAGAGAGAGAAGGAGATGCTTTGTTGGAAGAGAATGAGTGTATGTATGTCTTTGGATATATGCAGTTAGAGATGTATAGGCAGCATTTGGGTTTGGATTGGTACTAGTTAATGTGTAGGTCACAATGTTTTTTTTTTTTAAAGTTTATTTATTTTTGAGAGAGAGAGAGAGAGAGTGAGAGAGCGCATGTGTGGGAGGGGCAGAGAGAGGGAGAGTGAGAGAATCCCAAGCAGGTTCTGCACTGTCAGCACAGAGCCTGATGCAGGGCTCCAGCTCATGAACCATGAGATCATGACCTGAGCTGAAATCAAGAATCAGATGCTCAACAGACTGAGCCCCCCAGGTATCCCTTTGTATGTGTAGGTCACAATTTTAAATGTACTCTTCACTCATACCAATTCTGAATAATTGATGGTGGCTGTCTGGAAGGTTAAGTTGAGGATTCTGAGAGTGGTCTTGGCTTGATGAGGGGAAGAGGCATCATCAGTGATTGATATATTTATCTGGAGTAAGGCCAAGGAGAATGATAATTTGCCTGATGTGTATTTGACTACTTAGGATAGTAGTGGTAGGAAATGTCAAGATGTTATGATACTGAGAGGTACTGATAATTTTTATCTCTTTTGAAACCTGCTTACACACTGTTGAGTAAAATGAAGTCTGAAAAAACGTTCATTTAAGCCATCATTATTTGTGGCATGATGCTCTGTGGGGATTGACGCACTATGGTCCTGGACCCACAAGAGCTGGCAGTGGTGAGGGAGTATTGTTGCTTCCTGCTAAGTAAAAGCGATGGGAAGAAGTAGAGTCATTGAATTACAGAATTGGAAAGAAATTTGGAGTTTGGTTATTCCAGCCCTCCTATTTTACTGAGAGGGATATTGAAGCTTGAGAAGATGTGCCTTGCCTAAGATCACTTAGCTTTATAAGCTCTGCAATTGCTTTGAAATCTATATAATAAATTTTTCCTCTTAGGACAGAGCCAGTACTGGAAGTTAGCCTAACTGCACAGTGACGACATTGGCTTATGATAAACTGGATCAAGAGCACATCAGATAGAGGCTACTATGTAACTGCCCAAGGTGAAACAAGGATTCCTCTCACATTGAGGGTATCTGTTCCCACCCATGGCTATCAGAAGCTGTTCTGCTGTTAGCTGTGGAGCCCAGAAGATACCTTCAAATTTTCAGAGAAGGATAATAGATGGTTGGGAGAGTTTCCAGAATGGCGGTTTCTGTAACATCTGTAGCCTCAGAACTTAGGAAGAGCAAGCACAAAATGTGTTTTGGAAATGTTTTTCATGGATTTACGACCTAAGCTGTTTAACAGATTGTCTTGCTTAAAAAATATGACTGGTTTTAGCTGACAAGTTGGATTTTATGAACTGATTGATCCCAGCTGCCAATTGTCAAGGCCAGAGGATGTTCCAAATTGGCAGTCCCCAAAGACTTGAGTTGATTGGTTTAAAGTGGGGAAAGGAAGATTTGGGGGTAGAGAAAATAGAGTTTTATAAAGTTAATATGATTTTGAAAGTATTTGAAGTGCAAATATTCTTTAAACACATAAAAAGTCATAGTAATCCAAGCTTTATTCTTTTTTGTGGGTTGTTCTAATGCTTTCTAGGGTTAGGTGCCCTGGTTTCTTATTGTATTTTCTAATATGAAAACCCTACTCATATTTATGTAGTGCAAAGGATATATATATCTTGACTGTTGCAAAGTTTGAATTATGCACTCTCTTAAGAAGGAAGCTATGTTCTGAATTCATGAAAGTATTTTTCTATTTTGACTAAAACATCATGCATCTATGTCATAAAGACATGGTGAGACCTTATTTACTTGGATAGAGTAGCAAATGAGGTAGTTGTTTGAAATTCAATTTTTAAATTTTATTGTGAAATCTAAGTCCACATTTGAGCATATTATTAACAATACTTATCATAATGATATTGATACCCCTACTTATTTTAACTTTTATGCCTTATCTTCCATGATTGGTACCTATCTCATAGAGTAATCTCATAGAGAAAATGAGCTAACCCATGCAAAGTGTTTAGAATAGTGCTTGTTACATAATTAATGCTTCATCAGTGCTATTATTATTATTATTATTATTTATTTTAGAGAGAGACAGAGAATGTAAGTGGGGGAGGGGCAGAGGGAGAGAGAGAGAGAGAGAGAGAGAGAGAGAGAGAGAGAGAGAGAGAGAATCTTAACTAGGCTCCACGTTCAGCATGGAACCTGACTAGGGCTCAATCCCGTGGACCCTGGGATCATGACCTGAGCCGAAATCAAGAGTCTGATGCTCCATCGACTGAGCCACCCACAAGCCTGTAGTACTATTATTATTGCAAATCATAACAATATGGGAGTAATGTTATAAATGCCATTGGTCAAGCATGTGATAAGCCTCTGAATGAATTGCTAAAGTGCAATTTAGCTAAAAAATCAGTGATTGCTCTTCAGAGCATTACATGCTTAGTTTTTTATATAATGCTTAGAAAATATCATCTGTGATTGGTCTAACTACCTGATAAGATTACCAATATATAGTTCATGCATGTTGACATTTCCACTTGAAACTGTATTTTGTAGTCACAGTGGCCTTGGTGTACTGGATTTCACCCAGTGCTGGATGAAATAAAGTTTTGCCTGAAGCATAACCTTCCAAAACATCAACTAGGTATCTATTGGTGATATATTCTACTTTATCTATTGCTGAAAGGGAAGTGGCCATCTTTCTTAATTAAATATGAATGGCTCCATTGCGAGAAAAGTTAGTTACTTTTGATATTGAATTAGGTAAACAATGAGGGGCATTGTCAGTGCTACTAAACTAGTTACTCTAAATTTCAAAGGGAAATCATAAAATAGTAGCTAACTCTTAGTATTCTCTCACTTTTCTCAAAGAATTCCCATTGAAGGGAAAATTTTGCCAAATCTACTGAACAATGAATATAGTAAGAATCCAAAGCATCTTGAGAGCCACTTCCCAGAAGTACCCTTTATTAAGTAAGATGTAGCATTATCTAAGTCAATTAATATAAATGAATGAATGGCTATTAAAATGCTGTAATCTGAATTTTGTTATTCAAAACATGGATGATGTAAGTAAAAACAATGATAAAATTGTTAGAAGTATTATGGCATAATCACACAGATATTGCTTCAAATAAAATCTTAGCTTTTTAGAGTTGTGACCTTGAGCTTTGTACAAACTTGTTTTGTAGATATTAAATGTTTGGTGGTGATTATTTTATTATTTGGAGTTAAGTCAAATTCTAGGAGTATGACTAAGTACATTTTATTTTTCAAAGATAACGTTTGGATTCAGTTTAAGCTTACTGTACCTGCAAAACCATAATATTTGCGGGGCGCCTGGGTGGCGCAGTCGGTTAAGCGTCCGACTTCAGCCAGGTCACGATCTCGCGGTCCGTGAGTTCGAGCCCCGCGTCGGGCTCTGGGCTGATGGCTCGGAGCCTGGAGCCTGTTTCTGATTCTGTGTCTCCCTCTCTCTCTGCCCCTCCCCCGTTCATGCTCTGTCTCTCTCTGTCCCAAAAATAAATAAAAACGTTGAAAAAAAAATTAAAAAAAACCATAATATTTGGGATAATCAAGGTAGTAGTGAAAAGAAAAGCTAGTAAAAACATGATAAAAGGGGTCAGCCAGATGCCTGAGGCTGGATACTCCTCTTGAATACTCTTGGCTTCTATAATCTTGTTTGCCTCCTTTCTCCACCAGCTACCCAGACAGTATCACTGAAAAGGGCCTCCTCCCCTTTTTCTTTTGTCTCTCAACCCCCTACCATTCCAGCCATAAAAGAAGGCCAATGACAAGGTTTGGGGCTCAGTCTTTGGAGGTGACTTTGCTGGGCCAGCATTGGTGTGCAATAAAGTCTTTTCTGATTCCCCGAGTGCATGTGCCTTTTCTCTTCCTGGATGCTGAATATTTGTTGTAACAGTAGTATTTTAAATCCAAAACTTCCTAGTCTCTCTTCCCCTCCCCTCCTCTCCCATCATACTGGAGAAAAAGGGTATTATTAGGTAAAGGAAAATAAAACCACATAGTTATTGTCTATTGTATAAAGGGCTTGGATGGAATTCTTTCTGGAACTCACCGTCAGGAAAACCAGATTCTATCATCCCTTCTAAAAATATTTCATGTAAGAAACATTATAAAGAAATATATAGTAAATCTAAGACAACAAAGATTGGATACTTACTATGTGCTAAGTATTAGGCCAACCAGTTTACATTCTGTGACTTTATCAAATGGGTAAATTATAAATTAAATAGTAATTATAAATGTTTAAGAGATGAAAAAACAGGCTCACAGAGAATAATTACTAGGATCAGGGAGATATAAACTAGAGAATTGGGATTCAAACTTAGGTTTGAGTCTGTGCTGTATTTAGGCTTGGCAAATGATGGCTGGAGAGTATTAGAGAGTTGGAAACTCAAGGAAAGAAGAAATCTACAAGCTAGAGTGATCTGGGAAGTCTCAGTGGATGAGATGCGATGTCAGCTGTGTTCTGAAGGGGAAATAGGGTATTTCAGGTGGAAGGATGGTAGCAGGAAAAATACAGATGTGTGAAGTTTCACAATGCATTCTCTTATCAATTAGTTGAACAGTTTGACTCAACGAATGTCTTTTGGAAGATGAGTAATTAGAGATAAAATTTCTTTTAAACAGCTTTTTTGAGGTAAAATTGACACTTAATACACAGTGAGTACTTAACATGTACAATTTGATGAGTTTTAAGCATATGCACATAACTGTGAAACTATCACTGCGATCAAGATAATGAACATACCCATCAATATTGAAGTTTCTTAGAGCACCTTTGTATTTCCTTCCTTCCAGTCCTCTTAACTTCCTACCTCTGGATTCTCAGGCAACCACTGATATGCTTTCTGTTACTATATATTACTATGCATTTTTAAGAACTTCATAGAAGTGTTTTTGTCTGGCTTTTATCACTGAGGATAATTATTATGGGTTTTTCTATGTTGTATGTATCTGTAATTCATCATTTAATTGCTGAACAGTATTTCATTGGATGGGTTTAGCACCATTTGTTTATGCATTGACCTTTTGTTGGGCATTTGGATTGTTTCCAATTTTTGGCTGTTACAAATAAAGCTATTATGGACGTTGACTTACAAATCTTTGTGTGGACCTTTGCTTCAGTTTTGGTGGGGATAAATCATTAGGAATGGAATGACTGGATCATTATGGTATGAGAATGTTAAAATTTTTAGAAACTACTGAACTATTTTCCTTAGTGGCTGTATAATTTTACATTCTTACCAGCAATTGGTGAGAAGTCTAGTTTGCATAATTCTCCCCATTACTCACCAACACTTGGTGAATGAAAGGATTGGTGGAAGGTAGATGGAGACTCAAATGCCAAGTTAAGGAGTTTGGATTTTAATTTGGAGGTAACAAAGACCCATTAAAAGTTTTAGAATAGGATAAGGACAAAGTGTGTGAGGTAATTGAGGGATGTAAGTCTCCTAAAGTATGTGCAAGGTTGATTAGGGTGGGAAAAGGCTGATGGTTGGGAATTCATCTTAGGTGGCTATTTAGGTAGCTACTGAAATAGTTCAGGCCTGAAAAGATAAATGTCTGAACCAGTGGGATGGGGATGAAAATGGAAAGGAAAGGGCAGATGCAAGAGGAAGTTTAAAGGAACAATTAATGACATAGGTTTTACTTTGTTTTTATTATTCATAGGAATGGAAAGAGAAGTTTACTTGCATTTTTCTATTTGAGACACTGGGAGAAGAGTGTGTCATTAATAGTAACAGAAAAGTCGAGAGGCATATTTTGGGGAAAGGCAATGAGAAAGAGAATAAGTGGGATTTATTTTAGATATGTTGAATTTGAAGTGCATTCAGCTATGTTCCAGGCATATTTTTATATGTTTACACCATGCTTCAATTCCACATGAATTTTAGGTGACTGTATAAACATATAGAAGAGGAACTTTGGAAATAAGTTAAAGGCAGAAACTCCAGTAAGGTGGGGACAGGGGAGAAAAGTGAGATGTAGAATGAGGGTGGGGGCTTTCAGGAAATCTGCAAAGGAGCTGTGAAGTATATATTTGGGAAACTTTCCCCACAGAAGTGTTAGTTCAAATTGGAAGAGATACATGACCATGGGGTGGTATTTCAGAGAGCCATTTCAAGGGTAACATTATTGGGAATTATGTTCTGTTTGTGATTTTCATCATTTTTTCAAGGTGGTAGGCATGTGCTATACTCAATCTCAGTCTAGTTCTTCTTGCTTGGTTTTTCTCAAATCCCATTATTGCTGGAATGACCTTCTCCATTTTTCTCTATTGGCATTGCTTAGGGTTATAGTCAGGAATTTGATTCTAGTGTTGTATCTTTAAAAGATGATTCCAGGACTCAGCCAGTAGTGTTGCATGCAATATTACTGAGCCTTAGGGAAATGCAATTTAAGATTTAGCTTCAAAGAAAACATGCTTCAGACATTTCATACTGCATTTAGAATTCATATTTAAATGACATACCAAATAGAAGAAAAAAGTCTCTTGGATTTCTGAACTAGAATAATGCTTTATGGACTTTGGGCAAATTATGTGAGTGCCCAAAATACGGTGCCCACCATGTTGCCATAGATCAAGTTCCTATGAGAAATTCTTTGGATGATCATGATATGGTATATATTTTGATGAGGGTTTCTCACTACAGTCCCACCCAGAGCTAGTCACACATATGCTGAGACCATGAAATAGTAATCATCAACATGAAATAGTAATACAATGAAACTTCTTAACAGTTTGTAGGAGAGTGTTTAAGTATGATTTTTTTTTAAAGAATACACATGGTGATGATGTTTCAGGAGACATAGTGAGTGAGCTATATTGAATTCCTGCTAGTGCTTTCATTCTAAAGTGATTGATTTAAATATAGCACTTTCTGTGGATTGAGACAAAAATCAAAATTTTTTTTGTTTATTCTTCTTCCATTCCCTTTGTTTTAGGTAGAATAATATTGTTTATGTTAATATTACCATTTCTTGAGCACTCAGTATTTGTTACCTTGTTTTAGAATAAAATCTAATACAGTTGTCATAATGCTCCTGATCCCAATTTGCACATATGCCTTTTAATGGCCTTAATGACCTTAGCTATGAGCCAGGTAATAGTTCTGATTTACATATTAATCTGCTTAGATTCATTATATAACATTTTACACTCACTAAGTAGATTATTAGAATAGGTCTCTAAGATTAGAGCACTATAGGTAGCTTTCCTTGGGTACACACAGCACAAAGTAACATTATTAGGGTAGCAATTTTCAGTAGCCTTACGTAGCCAAGTTTGTATTTTATAGTTCTACTTCAGCTTTGTCATAACTCCCAAAAGTTTATAATTTAGCTCAATCATGAAAAGTACCAAGGCACTAGAACATGATAGAAGCATGAGCCTGAAAACAGACTGAATCCTTGGAAGATGTTCCCTCAATGGATAGTTTTTTGATTCTTAGCAGTTACTCAGCTTACTTTAGTTTCGTTAAATGTAAAATGGCAATAAAATGTTAAGTTTTCAACATGTTGTTGGGAATAACAGTGTCTGGTTCAGAGGAACTAGTAAGTGAATGCTAGCAAATAACAACAACACAGACAAATAAATGAGAATCTTAATCGTCCAGCTCTGAGGCTTAATCACAGATTTTGTCACTGCAGGTAGCTGAGGCACCCATCCATTCAAGGGCATATCCTGGTTAAGTTCTTCAACTTTTATAAAAGACTGCCATATCAGTTATCTATTTCTACATAACACATCACCCAAGCTTTGATAGTTTAAAACTACCAAAGTCATTACTTTAAAAAAAAATCTCAGATGCTTCTGTGGTAATTCAGGAGTGGTAGAACCAGGTAATTTTGGCTTGGGTCTCTCTGCCACTGTGGTAAGATTGTAATTAGGGCTGAGGATCTCTTGAAGGCTTCTTCACTTATGTTAGGTTATGAGGACTAAGGACTCTTAACAACTTTAAGCTGTAATAGTGGGGTCTTCTCAGACATCTCTATGTAGTCTTTTTTTTTTTTTCAATATTTATTTATTTTTGGGACAGAGAGAGACAGAGCATGAACGGGGGAGGGGCAGAGAGAGAGGGAGACACAGAATTGGAAACAGGCTCCAGGCTCTGAGCCATCAGCCCAGAGCCTGACACGGGGCTCGAATTCCCGGACTGCGAGATCCTGACCTGGCTGAAGTTGGACGCCTAACCGACTGCGCCACCCAGGCGCCCCACTATGTAGTCTTTTTATGTGATTTTTAGATTGTTCTGTCTTCAGGATGGCCATACTTCTTAAATGTTGGCTCTGAGCTCCAAAGGTGTATGTCCTGGTCGGGGAGGAGGAGAGAAAGGAGGGAGGGAGGATGGGTGGGGAAGGAGGAAGGGAGGGAGAGGGAGAGATGAGACCATATCATCTTTCATGACCAAGCCTGGGAATTCAGTATCCCTTATAAAATAGTCAGTTGGTTGAAGCAGTTTATATGTCTGCCAGGTTCAGAGTGAGAGAGCATAGATCTCAGTTCTTGGTGGAGAAGTGTAAGCATGACACTGTGAGAGAGAATGTTGGGTAGAATGCATATTGGTGTATTTTTGGAAAATATGACATGTTGCAACTATGAAGCTTCCTGGTACTTAGATGGTTGTCTAACATGGATGCCTGACTTTTAAGAATCAGTCTGCTGCTCTGTGCTCATCAAAACTTCAGTGTGAGAAAAAATATCTAGGGAGGATATAAAAAGTATCCTTCTTTTGTCCTTGGATTAAACCAGATCATCAGAAGAATCTTTGAATCCTTATAGAAATACTTTACCTGCCTTGACCTTTGATTTTAAACCACTGGTATGCCTTGGAGGAGGCTGTGAGAAATGGCCATATAAAGGTAACTACTGCACTGAACACAGAGATGTTTAATCCTCATCACCCCCTCTTCCACCAGTGTTCCTCTTATCAGTCCTTATCTACCCACTTGCCAAAGAATCCTCAACCTCACCCTTTACTTACTATCTAATTCATCACCAAGTTTTCTTGTTCATACTATTTCAAATCTTTATCCTTCTTTCCACATATATCTGGAAATGGTCTTGCAATAGAGATTAAAGTCTAGTTTAGTTTCTCATTTTGGGACTAAAATCAATGAAAGAAAGGAAGAAAAATGGAGCAGATTTTAGGTAGCATTTCTTACTGATTTTTCCCAGCAAATTTCTAAGGGTCCTAAACCACAGGCATAGTAATCATTGGGCTGAATGACTGCATTTTATATTGAACTCATTAACCATTTTCTATCTTGCTATCCCTGAAGTTGTTTTACCTTTTCACATTTACATATGAGCTTTATTGATTTTGACTGTAATTTTTTGGACTCTGATACATAAGGTTGATATAATCATATTTCTTAACTCATAGAACAATGCCATTAGTGGTTCATGCAAGGTTTATTTATTTTTCATTAAAAATTTTTAATGTTTATTTATTATGTTTGAGAGAGAGCACATGAGTTGGAGAGGGGCTGAGAGCGAGGGATAGACAGAATCTGAAGCAGGCTCCAGGCTCTGAGCTGTTAGCACACAGCCTGACCTGGGGCTCAAATTCACCAACCACGAGATTATGACCTGAGTCAAAGTCAGAGGCTTAACCAACTGAGCCACCCAGGCACCCCCATGCAAGGTTTATTTTTTAAAAATATATTGTCTCCATTCTCCACTGTTACTTGCCTCCCTCATTCCCACAGATAGATATTCCAGTGGGTTCATTGTGTATTTTTTTTGATGTATACTCTTTATTAAATGTTTGTTTTGCTTTGTATACATGTATTTTACATTTATATAAATGATATATGTAATTATATATCATTCTGCTATAGATCTTACCCTGTTTCTTACATTTAAAAATTACATTTAGGACTATGTTTTTAAGAGTCATCCAAGTTGTTGTGAGTAAATGTAGTTCATTGCTTCAAACTTTATTTTTAAAGTAATTTAAAAAAAGTTTCTTTTCACTTAGCCACAACCATTATGCTTTTTTTTCCACAAAGGACAAAAGGGTGGATCTATTCTTTAAATGCAGTTTAAGTTTATATTATAATTGTAAATGTCATTAAAGTTTGTAATAGCTTATAGTAGTGTCAATCATTTTCTCTTTTCAATTGTGCTGATTTTGTGCTTATTATTAATTTCAAGCTTATCATTGAAGAATAGTTATTCTTAAGAAATCTGTTCAAGGCCCTTCATTTAACCCTTTCTGACTAAACAAATGTTTAGAAACGATCAGAGGCATTGGTACACTGAACTCAGGGATCTGACTTTATATCTGAAACTTATTTTAGGATAGTATTTAACAAATACTCTACAAATTTGTGTCTGGTATTTAACTGAATATTTTTCTATTCATAAAATTAAAGCATCAGCAACTGTGTATTTATTCATTCTGACTATTTTACCACCCTCTTGACAACTGATGTGGATGTCATTTCCCCCTTTGGCTTGTCTTGGGGTATATTTGCTGGCTTTGATTAGTAGCACCATGGAACAGTCTGAAATAAATTAGTATCAATGGAATGGAAATATTAGTGGTTCAAGTATCACTCTTAGTATACACAGCATGTCTGAAACTGTAGAGTTTCTCTCCTGGCTTCATCTCCTTGTTCCCTGTCTTTCCAATGTTCTGTCTATAAAGTCTTCAGTAGCTGATTAATTGGTTGAGATATGGAAATCGAAAAGACTTTCAACTTTTAGACAGAAGGGTCATTTTGTTGACCTGCTGAAAGTTTAGGTCCTGGTGGGTCCAGAATTAAACAGATTACAGCCTTAGGTGAAAAATTAAATTTATTTACTGTTCATCTTACTCCTAAGTGAAAGATTGTTACTTGCATATGTTTGTATCATACAGACAATAAGGCAGGTATTACTTTTAAAGATGTTGTGGGTAGCATATGGGAAGAATCAAATGAAAACACAGTTTCTTTTTGGTCTTAGACTTGGCAAAACTCTACTGAAAATAGGAAAGGCAGATAAATGAGAATAATTTTAGTATTGTTGACATGAATCAATCGTTTGATTGTGTGTGACAGGCTTTTCTTTGCTTTGTGCCCTTTTTCTCCTTCCCTTTCTTCCCCTGCAATTTTTCATGCCCCCTCCTTTCCCTGCTCTGTGTCACACAGAACTCTGGATCAGTGAGGGACAGGTCAAGTTAGAACTGCTGATGGTGAGGATGTTTGTTAGCAACCATGAGAAGCCATAAACACCACTTGCTGGCAAATAGCTTATGGAATGGAGAGAGATCCTGTGTGTCCACCAGTGTTCTTACTCAGAAAGCATAAGGCCATTGACAAGTTAGGAAGTGCACCTCTTCGCCTCTTCTCTTGCCAGGAAAAACACAACCTTTGAAGAACAGGGGCATAAGAAGCTGTTGCTGTAAGGCCTTTCTGTGCCTGCTGGCACTTGAGGTAACCATTGCTGTGGTTAGTCTTACTGCTCATTCTTGGTCTTAGTGTGTGTGACCTTGGCCTGATTTGTCTTTCATCACTCCAGGGCTGCACAGTTCAGGAGGATTTGAGTAGAAAACTTTCTCCCAAGATTACTGAAAGGACTGTTCCTCTTGAATTAAAGCAGAAATAAATTTTGATGGCTTTTGAATTTAAACGGTACTCTCATTGTATAAAAGCTGCCTTGTTTTACTAACACACAGCAAAATAATCACTCCAATAATAACAACAGCAACTTAGGTCTGGATGTGTAAGTTTCAGTTGCTTTCAATTTACTATATATTGTGTCACTTTATTTTTTAAATAAGTTTCATGAGTCTATGTGAACCATGCAGCCAGTTAGAAATGGGCTCTTTCTCAGATCAAGATGGACGATTTTCCCCCCAGGAAAAGCTCCACAGAGCTAGTGTAAACATTCAAATTGTTAAATATTCAGAATCACCCATTAATCAAAAAATTTTAACCCTGTAGTTTTTTGAGAAATACATAAAAGGGTGATAACTGCTTATCAGTGATGACTCTATACTAAATTTTGGAGAATGTAACCTAATGTCAAGGTAGCTCTGCTTCCATTTCTTAACCTGTGATTTCATAGAATACCAAAGTAACTGATTCCCAGAAGTATGACCTTAGGGACCATAAGTATCTGAATAATGAAATAGAGATTGAATTACATTCCCCTTCTGTATTTAATAAATCATGAAAATAGACTAATGCATTTATAAACATTTTTGATCCTTAGGGTTGAAATAGGAAAGGCTTTTCTATTCAATTCTGGTTTGCCCAGAAAATCCAGTGACCTAGAACATCTCCTTCTCTGAGAATTCCAATCAATTGTGGTTTTGGAGTATTTACATGGGGTTCATGTTGCATGAGTTATGTGGGATCATACTGAACAGGGTCATATCCTCATACATCAGGGAACCTAAGTCTGAAGACGCTAGCTTAGTTTTCCAAAGGTGAGTTAGGTTAAACTTCTGCCTTTGGAATCAGACCCATATGTGTATTAGCATGACCAAGATTCAGTTCTCCCTTCCCCCACCACCCAACCCAAAGGAAATAGCAAATCTAGCCCCAATTTAGGCTCCATTGGCCTCCTTTTTCCAGGACTCTAGATTTTCTTTCACTAGATTAACTACTTTCTATAGAGATATTATACCCCTGAGGAAGGTTGTGTTAGAAACCCACTACAGATAATATTCCAAAAAAAAAAAAAAAAAAAAAAAAAAAAACCTGTTCTTTTGAAGTTTGATTTGAAACTCATGCTCCTCATGAGGCAGCAGGAAGATGGGAGATCTGTCTCTGAAAGAGCTTGTTATGAGCTGGGGAAGCAGCTTGAATCTCAGCTTGTATGCACAGAGTTAAAAGCAAAGTCAGGCAAGAAATGAGATCAAGCCTGGAATTAGGTATCTGTTAGTAGCCTTAGATTCACATGACTAGAGAGTAACAGCATACTTGTTCTCCAGAAGTTTTTCTGAAAGACTGATCAGTATAGTGTTGAAATAGGATTTTAACTTTTGATTTTTATACTTATTTCAGTATTTTTATTCTTCCTAAATTTAGCCATGCAGATATCCCTGTGAAATACTTGAGTCAGAGTACAACTAACTATTTTCACGTATCATCGGATTCTTTCCTCAACATGAGGAAACAGCAGAGTAGGAAAGAATTCCTTTGGGGACAGATCATGCTTTGTAGTTTCTTTCTTTCTTTTTTTTTTTTTAATGAAAAATATCCAGGCAGAAATTGGTAGTCAGTGAAGATGTTTGTTTTGGCTGGCAATCAGCATGTTTAGTCTAAGAGGGCAGGGCTTTGGGCTCAGAGGTAAGGCCTGAAGGTGCATTGTCTCCAAACTGAGAGACAGCAAAGAAACTGGTGGAGCAAGGCAATGATGGCTTCAGGTCTATTTCATAGAGTCAATCAGAGTTTTACTTATGCAAGTGTAATTTGTTACAAGTGTGAAATGTGTGTATGTTTTTCTATACACACATTTGTGTCTAGCCCTAGGTTCACAAGTGGTACTTGAGGTTGAGGTGGCAAGAGGGAATACTTTAGCAGTTCTTTTGGAAGCTGCCACAGAGTTTTCCAAAGTGGAGAATGAAATCTATGTAAGCCACGCTAGAGAACCCCTCCAGCCTTTTTTCCTTCTCATTTTAACTTTTTCCTACCATACTTCACTCAACAAATATTTATATAATCTATGAAACTCAGCATAGTAGTCAAGATCAGGTATTTCCATTGGGAAGATCCAATGTCCGTTTCTTCATCACTAAAATGGGATAAAAACAGTATTTGTAGAAATGGTGACAGGATTGAATGGCATAATCCCTGTTAAGCACTTAGTATAGTGGCTGGTAAATAGAAACTGCTTAATAAGTATGTCACCTATTTATTTTTCAATGATGCAATATAGATCTAAGCAATCCATTGCATGATTAACTGAAATTATTATTGGTCTTAAGTATGGTTTCCCCTAGAAGTGATTTCTAAATTGGGAGCAGGGAGAAGAAAGGTAATGAGTTATAATTCTTTTGACTGCGGTTTTCTCTGGGAAATATGTGCATCTTCACTTGTTTTGTTTCTAGTAATAAATCTCCTTCATTAAAAGGAAGATAGGAGCAGGAATTTCCATTGTAGGGGAATAAATAAAGTCAGGGAAGAGAAAAGTTTCTCTGGAAGGAGGAAGGCATACATACTGGACCCAAACCTAGATTTGGTCACTTAGGAATAGACTAAGAGGAACTGTCATGGTGTTTACAGGAGAGCTTATTGAAGTTTAGATGAAGAATTGATTCAGAGTTGGTGTAAAAATTGTTGAGAAGAAGAAGATTGTTTAGGGGCTCAGCAGGGGATCTGACATGCTGCTTTCAAGGAGTGTGTCATCAGAGGGTGGCATCAGAGGGTGGCTCTTAAGATGTTTTTAGATCTTAGCATTGAAAAGCACTGAAAAGACTTGTGCTTCCTATGCCCATTACTTAAAATTAAAAATACCCAGCAAATTACAAAACATAAAACCTACATGATCTCTGAAAGTGGGATGATTTTTTCCTTAGATCTTTTCTGGATGGATTTATTGCTTGACTTACATAATAAAACAAACAGACAAGCAAACTGCAGGTTAGCATAGGAATAATGTTAACTCCTTCAGTGAGAAAAAAATAGAGTTCCTTACCCACGTTCTGGTCCCAGAGTGGTTTGGTTGAAGGAGATGCTAAATGCCATTGAGGAAATGTCCTGCAATGTCAGAGTGAGAATATAAAGTAGATATTCCCACATTTTCCCTCAAAGAGATGTGGCCATTAACTAGATTAATTGTATACCAGGGAAAGGGGAGTGCAGAATTAGAGAGAATACAGTCCCCAAGATTGTCCTTACTTTAGACACTAGTTGCCAGTTCAGGGGGTCTGCAAACCTTCAGTTTCAGTGATTTGCTAGAACTCACAGAGCTCAGTGAAAGCTGTTATACTCACAGTTATGGTTTTATTACAGGTAAATAAATACAGAGTTTTAATATAAAGTTAGGTTTATTATGAGGAAAAGACACAGATTAAAATCAGCCAAGGGAAGACAAGCATGGGGCAGAATCCAGGAGCATTGCAAACATGGAGGTTGCAGGTGTCCTGTCTTTGTGTCCATAGTTGTGGACATTGTTAACTCTTCCTGAGAAAGTTATATAACAATACAACTTGGCAGGAATATTGCCAACCAGGGAAGCTTACCAGAACCCGATATATAGAGTCTTTGTTAGGGTTTCATGAGTAACTGTCCACATGGCCGATCTTGGTCTCTAGCCCCTCTGGAGGTTGAATTGATACAGCATGACTCAGATCTCCCAGTATAAATCACATTGTTAGAGTCTTATGCTCCAAGACTCCTAGAAAACAAAGATAACCTATCAGGCATAATATTTCAAAGGCTTAGAGATTATTTCGTAGAAAATGAGGGCAAAGTCTAGATTTCTCTTTGGGCACAGAAAGTATCTTTTCTTAATACACAGAAATTTTCCAGATTTTCTGACTGTTGGATAGGGCCAAGCTAACACTAATACCCAAAGGCTCAAAATATTATTATACCCCTTGTTAGAATGGGGACATATGGAGGACAGGTTATAGAATTCTGGCCCAAGTTCATCTGATTGTCCACATGGGTACAAAGAACAATTTGTGGTTATTTATCTAGTCCCTGAGAACATCACCAGGATGGATCCACTTATCAGCTGGTAAAATCTTCCCATCAGCTCCCTGACATGGGTTTGGAGAGCCCAAAGTGGCAGGTACTCTGAATGGTCTGGTAAGACCTATGTGTGCTAGATGGTGGATTATTAACACTACAAATATTCCAAACCATCAATGAAATTTTTTTGCCGCTATTGTTCTTGTGCATACTAGGACATTCCTTCCAAGTTAAAGGCAAGTTATTACACCTTGTATCTCCTAAAAAGGTTATTATACCTTGTGCCACTAAAAAAGAAGCCCAGTGTGTGGTATGTCATAATAGGAAATACTGCCTCAAAATAATTGCTGGCTGTCTTAGAAGGCTACCAGTTTGATTGGTACTCAGAGAAAGAGGACTCTAAGGCAACTTCAGGGTATGGTATAAGCAGTCTTGCTGTTTGGAATATATGACTCAGCAGATTTAGTAGTGCTAGAGGTATCATGTTTATTTTATTAAAAAGTTTTTTGGGGGGTGGGTGCCTGGGTGGCTGAGTCAGTTAAGCGTCTGACTTTGGCTCAGGTCATGATCTCACAGCTTGTGAGTTAGAGCTCTGTGTTGGGCTCTGTGCTCAAAGCCAGGAGCCTGCTTGGATTCTGTGGCCCTCTCTAGCTGTGCCCCTCCCCCGCTCATTCTCTCTCTCTCTCTCTCTCTCTCTCTCCCTCCCTCCCTCCCTCCCTCTCCGTTTCCCTCTCCCTCTTCCTCTCTCTCAAGAATAAACATTAAAAAATTAAAAAAACATTTTAATGTTTATTTTTGAGAGAAAGAGTCGGAGTTGGCAGAGGGAGAGGGAGACACAGAATTTGAAGCAGGCTCCAGGCTCTGCGCTGTCAGCACAGAGCTCCAGGCAGGGCTTGAACTCATGGACCATGAGATCATGACCTGAGCCGAAGTCGGAAGTTTAACCGACTGAACCACCCAGGGACCCCTAGAGCTATCATGTTTAAATGATAAAATGTTACATAAATTAAAATGGTATGTGGATTCTCTGAAAACTGTAGTGCAGACTCCTAGGGTTCTTGAAAAAGCTATGATGCCTGTAGCAGATAATTATCACTTTTTAAAAAGAAATTAAATGCTTGGATTTGGGAGACCAAGTTACTATCGTGAGATACACGTTGTGAACTGGGTATTATCAGACCCACAAAATTATAAGGTTGGACAGGCCCACAAGTATCTGGAGGGCACACACGTAGGTTATACAAGCAGGTGGCCTACATTTTGTTTTGGCTCTTGTACCAATGCCTATCCCTTAGCTATCAAAAGAAGGAAAAAACCTTGAGCTTACCACATGGTTAGAGTTACTTGACATGTTGATACAACCTGAAAATGAACTGCCATTACCTGACAGTCTCTTCAGGGATGGTCCTGAAAGAGGGTAAGAGGGGAAATCTTCTAAGAGTGTGTATCTTTGAGCAGTACACCTGGTCATTAACTTTTTAAGAAGGGAGAAACAATATAAAGTAAGGATATACACTAATTCCTGGGCAGTGGCCAATGGCTTGTCTCATTGCTAAGAGTCCTAGCTGGAGCAAGATGGGAGAGTAAATAAAAAAAAAAAATTATAGAGTACAGACATTCAGATAGACCTATAGGACTGGGCACAAAGTGTGTGGGTCCTTGTGTTTTACATCAGTGCTCACCAATACAGAATGACTTTTTCCAGTGGAGGTTAGCTAGATTGTTCTGTAACCCCAGTGCTGTGTGTGCAATGGACTCATTAGTGGAGTATAGGACCAGTAATGAAAGATATGCAAGAGTCAAATAGCACTGCACTCCCTCTCACCACGATTATTCCAGCTGCTGCAGCGGCCTGGAATTTAGCCTATTTAATTTAGTCTCTGCTGAATTAGAGGTTCTGGTACCTGATTAGGTATGCTTCAACTAAGGGGACACAGTAAAGATTCCATAAACCTAAAGCTACAATGCTGACTGGCAATTTGGGGCTTCTCATACTGGTAGACCATCAAGCAAAAAAAAAGAAGATATTATACTGGCAGCGGTAATGACTTATTATCATGAGGAGATAGGATTGCTGCTATATAATAGGAGAAGAGAGAAATATGCCTGGAATATAGAAGGTTCACTGTGGTACTCTTGGGGCTTCCATGACTTCCATGCAATGGCACAGTCATGGTCTGACTAGGGCCTAATAACTGGTGATTTCATACTTCTCAGGAGTGAAGATCTAGGTAACTCCATTGAGAGGGGAAATTAGATGAGCCTAAGTTCTAGCTGAGCTAAGATGAACATAGAATATTTACACATTTCTTATTTTTAGAAATTGCACCCTACGGGGTGCCTAGCCTTAGGGGTGGCCTATGGCAGATACGGTCCTTGCCCTGCCCGTATTTACTCACTGTTTTCATATATACAGATGAAGTAAACACCTCCAACTCTCTGCCTGAATCTTTCCTTGGTCATGGGTATGTGATTGGGTCATGCCAGTGGGAATGGGATGAGAGGTATGGGAGACCTAACACCTCTAGGACAAGCACTTAACTTATTATGGAAAAGAGTTGGTATATAAATGTACTACTTCTGTGCCCTTCAGTGGAACAACTCTGAAGTGGAAGAACTGCAGGGGTCCTTCAGCACAACTGAGCCACCCGTTGTATTAACCTGCTCATGAACACACTTTGTATTAGCAGCTTTCTCTGTGTTATTGCCTTATTTACTACTGTTGTTTGCTACCAGGTGACACCTACCAAATGAACACCTACCAAATAAATTACTTGTACTCAAATCCCATTTTAGATATAAACAGCCACCCTAAGAAAATGTGCCTTCAGTTTTTTTCTATGTGTGATTATTTGTGTGCAAGACCTGGTGAGAGTCCATGTGTTCATGTGTCCTGGATAATTCTGGGTGTCCTGTAATAACTGAAATAAATAGTTATTGTGCACTTATCAACATTTTACTGCCTAGTTCAGAGGTTGAAAACTCAAATGCACACAAAACAGTCAGGTAAGGAAAATGAAGTTTGAGTCAATGGGAAAGTAGTAGGGATTCTGATGAGCTGGAGAGCACATGTCAATTGTTTGCAGTCCTTCTGATGTTGTTTTCCTAGAGAAATGAAAAAGCTTCCCCCCCCCCTTTTTTTTTTGGTAAAATCTTGTGATTTTTAAATGTTGACAATTATTTCCAAGTTGTAAAAATCTTGGTACAGGTCTTTTGTGGGCCTTTGCCTAGGAAATTATGTGTTTGCAACCTCTAATCTCACTTAGTCTTAAGATATTGGGTGGGTATTTTGACAATATATTTTGGATGGATTCAGCTTTTCTGTAGTTTTATTTTCAAATTATAATTTAACTTAGAATTTATAATCTAATTTAATGCAGAAACGACAATCATCTTCTTACATTGTTTAATTTTGATTGTCAAATCAAGGAAGACACAGTAGAAACTGCCTCTTAGAAATGTATGTAAGAGTTGACTGTGCATTCTTAGTCTATATAATGTATATCTGAGAGAAAAGATTGAATCATTGCTACCTATCTCCTTGGTATATGGTTTAAGAAAGAGTTGACTTAAACCTCTCCTATCAATATGAGCTATTATTATACTATATAATATGAGTAAAATTAGGTATGAAAATAGTTATTAATGGCCAGCTGCCTAAATCCAAGGGATCAAATCAGAGTAGGTTCCTCATTCTGTTTTTCCAATTTTAATTTTCATGTAGGGGTCCTGGGGTTTATCAGATTCTTGTCTTCTACTATGAATTAGGAAATATTCAAAAAAAATTTATATTTTATAGTATTTTCCATAAATGGAAGAATTTTGGATTAAGGATATGGGACTGGCAGTAACTCTAAGTTTCAAAATCAAAATTGTTGTAGTCACTTGGATGGATAATGCTTGGGTGTCTCTTAAAGGATGAATTTCATTTTTTGCCTGTTCTCTGTATAAGTGCTATTCAATAGAAAAATAATGCAAGTCACATGAATATTTTAAATACACATTAAAAATGCTAAAAGGAAATAAGTGAAATTAATTTTAATAATGCTTTATTTAACCCAATGTATAAAAAATATTACTTTAGCATGAATAAACAAAAATGAGTAATGTTATTTTTTCATTTTTTTCATACTAAGTATGAGAAATGTGCTCTGTATTTTATACTAAAAGCATATGTCAATTTGGATTAGCCTCATTTCTTTTTTTATTTTTTATTTTTTATTTTTTATTTTTTTAACATTTATTTATTTTTGAGAGAGAGAGAGACAGAGCATGAACGGGGGGAGGGCCAGAGAGAGAGGGAGACACAGAATCTGAAGCAGGCTCCAGGCTCTGAGCTGTCAGCACAGCCCTGATGCGGGGCTCAAACTCACGGACCGTGAGATCGTGACCTGAGCGAAGTTGGACGCTCAACCGACTGAGCCACCCAGGCGCCCCTAGCCTCATTTCTTTTTAAAAAAATGATTATTTATTTTGAGAGACAGAGAGCGTGTGAGTGGAGGAAGGGCAGAGAGAGAGAGAGGGATAGAGAGAGAATCCCAATCAGGCCCCGTACTGTCAGCATAGAGCCTAATGTGGGGCTTGATCCCATGAACCGTGGGATCATGACCTGAGCCAAAATCAAGTCTAATGCTTAAGCAACTAAGCCACCCAGGCACACCTGGATTAGCCTCATTTCAAGTGCTTGATACTGTTGTGGCTAGTGGCTGCTATATTTATCAGCCCACAGTTAATTCTCTATATTGTCAGTCATATTTGTCCCCCCAAATCATGAAAATTTATTATTTTGCACTAAGCACATTGCCACTTGGTATTTTACGTCAAATACTAATAATGTGCCATTCAGTGAAAATATATTTTAAATTAACATACTTTATTTTCAAGACTATAATTAAGTGGCTAGGTAGGGCATGCTGCCGCTGCAAATCTTGCCAAGAGTGGAAGAACCATGATAGTTTTAGGCCAAACAGTATCACCATAGGTTCTCTTGTGAGTAGGTGTTCCTGATTTAATTTTCCTGTAAGGTCTTAGGTTCCTATTCTGTGAATTCTCCAACAAGGTTTTTAGGAGCATAAGCACTGTAGTTTGAGAAGGAATACATCAGTTAAGGGATTAAACTGGTGCTCAATAAAATGTTATTGAAAGGAATCAAATGGATTTAAGATTAATCATCCTGAGTTTTAGCTCTCTATCCTTGTTGCAGTAAAGCCTAGGACATTAAACGAATTCTGTTGTCTTACAAAACAATTTTTTTTTTTACTGTTTATTTGCTTTTGAGAGAGAGAAAGCACACACAAGATGGGGAGGGGCAGTGAGAGAGAGAGATACAGAATCTGAGGTAGGCTCCAGACTCTGAGCTGTCAGCCCAGAGCCTGATGTGGGCTTGAACTCATTAACCACGAGATCATGACCTGAGCTGAAGCCAGGTGCTCAACCAACTGAGCCACCCAGGTACCCCTACAAGTTCTATTTTCTAATATGACTGTGTCTTTAGTGATTAAGTTACAGTGGGCATAAAACAAATAAGTGAATTTTATTGCATAAAGACTTGCCATGATTGGTCTTGGAAGGAATACTTGAAATCTCTAGGGTAAATTAAGTAGTTTTAATGGTCTCTAGTTGTCACCTTCTAGCTTAGGGATTGTTGGTGTACATTTTGCATTTCAGTATCATCTACATTACATTTTTAAATTATTTTTTCTGGAGCTTTTGCAATGTTTAGATTTTAAATTGATGGTTGTTGAAGGAATGAACAAATAATCATTTTGCTCTTTATTCATTTTAATCCTTATGTCCTTTTTCCTTCAGTGTTATCTAGGATGATAGCAGAGGTTGTGTCTGAGTCTGAGTCATGCTAATCTTATAATGTCAGTTCATTACTATTGACTTTTAGCAATACAGTAAATTTCTAGATTCATGCCTTTCATGTCCATATAAACATCTTTTCTTTTGATTTTTTTCCACAATTGAACTTTTGCTCTCTTTATATACCATTTCTAGATTCCTCTCAAATCTCTTTTATTCTACTTAATTAAAACATGATGAAGCATAATGGTCTAATATATGTGTGTATAAAACTCCAGCCTGGTCCACAGATAAGATTTCAGTTTTAGTTCACTTACTTTGAATTCCTCATGTTTAAAATTAAAATTAAAACCCAATATATCTCATATGTAACAAAGAAGAAAATAATCCAATTTAATAGTCTCAAAACATCCACATCAAATTCAGAGTGCTTAAAACCTATTAAATTTAAAGATCTGCCAGGCTTAACTTTTTTTTTCCCTCTCTTTGAGACTCTATCACTCTGTGTTTTGTGTGAAGAAAATAAGTGACAAATGGAGTCTACCTTAAATGCAGAACTTGAGGATTTTATTTATTTTCTTACTTGCAGAGCAAATGTAGAATGATGGGGAGATGTCTAGTATTTTGTCGCTACTTCAGTTGCTGAGGGAGATGACTACTACCTTGAAATAATTTTAAGTAAGGTTTCAGACTTGATGATTGCAAAACCTGACACTTGGGAAATAGTATTGTAGTCTAAGGAAGTGGGGAGAGCAGAGATAAAACTGAACAAGAAATAGAATGTTGTGGTCTAAGTGTCTTGTAGTGTGATCAACTCTTAATTATCCATAGTAAGGAGAGCTGCAGGTACATAGATAATTATCTATTTATAATCCCAAAGCCTTGGTTTAATGAACAGTTTCCATATCCTTTTCTACAAGAACTAACAAGAGGCAGAATATATTTGTGTTTCTGAAGATTTTATTTCTTCTGCTCAAGTTTGGGTGGGGTTGCCAATGAGCAATGTGTTGTCCAAAAGACCAGGAGCCAGAGACAACATGCAGAGAAATTAGTGGCTAGTGGAATCCACAATTGGATAATCAGCCTCAGAATAATATAGAGTTAACTGTGTGTCCCTTAGGAAGAGAGAGATCAGTTCGTTTGTGATTCTTGATTGTTAAAAAATATCTGCCCTCTCCTCAGAATCTTTTAATTATAGAAACATGTATTCTATATCCCAGTGGGCTGGAAACTAGAAATATATCTTATGTAGTATCATGGTTAATTTGAATAACAGCTTACTCTTTGGAGTTTGCTGCACTTGAGTTCTGCACCTTTCTGTGTTAACAGCCCACATCATGGCTGGTTTGGTTTGGTTTTGATACCCCACCATCACCACAATGAGAATAAGTGATCCAATTTACTGTGAAGGGATTCTTTGTTGGGAAACAACTGGCTCCTGAAAGCCTTTCCTATGCATGTATAAAGGCAGTTAAATACTGTTTTTTGCCTCAAAACAGGGTAAAATTCCAAAATACCACAGAGAGAAAGCCATGTTTTGCATTTAAGGATAAGGGCAGTACTGCATAATCTATGTACATTCAAATAAACATTTTTTCCCATTCAAACAATTGCTCTGTAATTAAATGTAAATGCCCCATTCCCGCATAATATATCCATTATTGGTGAACACACCAGTAATATCCCCATGGAACCCTCTGACATACCCTCCTGTTTTTTATGCCTTAAACTGGATGAGGAACTATAAAAACATTCCTGAAGCAGTCATGCAATTATCTCAGGTCTTTGGCCTACAGCCTGATAGAAGCTAGACCATGTCTAAATGAACTCAGACTCCAAGCAAGTAAGAGACAGAGGCACTCATGACATGGAAGAGTAAAATCTGAATATTGAAACTGCTTCACAGTCATTCAATGTAAAATCAGTACTCTGGAGACTTGAGTGGAAGGATTACCAAACCCTTGAATAAAGGGCTAATTTTTTTTAGGTTTATAAGGAAAAACACATTCACACACATTAAAAAAAAAACAACTATATATTTCCATTAAAGGCTGACTTTCTTGTTAAAAAATGAACCATGAGAAAGATACTCAGGTTATGAAAGACATTTTTTTTTGTGAAATTTTAATAGAACACAAACTATCTTCAATAAAAATGGCTGATTAATCCATATGGTTCTATTTCATGGACTATTCTTTGAAAATATAATAGCTTCATATATAATTGGAATAGTGGAGAATATATTTACAAATGACCAAATTAAATATGGGAGTAATATATTTTTTCAAAGTCTCCCCCCACCATGATCATATATATAACAAAACTTTGAAAAATCGCATGTTTTATATTACAGATGATTTTTGACAGAGTAAAGCAAACGTAGACAGTATTTGAGTGGACACATTTTACTTCTATGACTACTCTGTGATCTGTTATATTATAGGTGAAAAATTTATGTGAAGTGGATGGACTCTATAGGATGGAAAGAGGTGAAACAGAGATGGAAAGTGTAGAGTGCTTTCTCAAGAAATTTGTGAAGTTTTTTTTTTTTTGGATGAAATATCTAGGGTTTGGTTTAAGCCAAAAACGTTTGTTTTGTTTAAAAAAAGTATTGCTCTTTTTTTAAACATAGGGAAGTAGTTGACACTAAAGGTTAGATTGAGGATAGTGGAAATGAAGGAGATTGCATAGGTAACCAAGGGGATATAGCAGAGAATGAGATTCAAGACAAAAGGGAGAGAAAAGCAAAGATGAACAAATGGTGCTATAAAGACAAAGTTTGGGAGAAGGGGAATTTGCATTTGAGCAGCTTGATGAAGTAGAAAACATCAACTAAGAATATGAACAGCATAGAAGTGGGGTAAGGGCATTAGGATGGTAGTGAAAGTTTAGGACACTTACTACATAAATGAGAAAGTAGCCAGAGAAAAAGCCCAAACTTTTGTATTGTCAACTATGGGCCTAAAACTTGGCTTAGAGATAGAGAATTGGATTGATCTATGACAGGGGTCTTGAATAGTTGTGGCAGGAGGACAAAGAGATAAAATGAGGATGAGAATAATAAAGGGTGTAAGGTTTGGAGGGAGTTAAATTGGGAAGACAAAAGAGAGGATTCAAGGGACTGAGATCTCAGTGAATTTCAAGTAAGTTTAGTGGGAATGAAACAACAAAAAGATGAGAGATTTTCTTCTGAATAAAAAAAATACTGATATTTAAGGTTTTCAAGGAGGAACTGGGTGATGACAAGGGCCAGTGTACAGCCAAGACAGTGGGTTGCTTCCATCCACATTCTCTTACATACATATGGAAAAGATCAGGAAGGAGGAGCTTTACATCATCTGCTTCCTTAAAGGCATCATGGTACAACACACTGGAAAAGCACTAGAGAGGCTCATATGGGTCCTGGCCCTGCTGCTACACAATTCTGCGTCTCCTCTTTGATAAAGTGGGTGTGAAAATATGTTACACTCCTATTTCAGGTGTGCTGTGAAGAATAAATTATATATGTGCAAGTTCTTTGAAAGTTGCAAAGCACTATATATGTGTTGAGTATTATCAAGGAACAATTTAAAAAAAAGTTTTAATGTTGATTTATTTTTGAGAGAGAGACAGAGTATGAGTGGGGGAGGGGCAGAGACAGAGGGAGACCCAGAATCTGAAGCAGGCTCCCAGGCTCTAAGCTGTCAGCACAGAGCTGGACACAGGACTCAAACCCACGAACCCTGAGATCATGACCTGTGCCGAAGTTGGAAGCTTAACCAACTGAGCCACCCAGGTGCCCCAAGAAACAAAGTTTTAAATGTAAAAGTGACTTTACATTTTGTGAGCTGGGCCAGTTAGGAAATTTTTTGACAAATAGAATAAGGATCTTAATTACTGGAACTTAATTATCAAATTCTAAAACCCTGTCTTGAAAGTGCTCTCCCTTAGCCCTGATTCCCAACTCCCATGACTCCCAAGTGATGGTAAAGGCTTGTTAGAAACTAAAGGGATCACCTGGAATTAAAACGCTACCACCCATTGACTTGACCCAGAGTATTGCCACTGCCTGGAAATTCTTGTTTTCAAAGCTCAATTGCTACACTGGACCCCAGTGTATAAAGATACTGGCTTTCATTGAGACCAATTTGCTATGATATATCATTGGCCATTTTGTCTGGACTTTTGATTGTCTTCCTTGAGGTCAGCCCCACAGCCTAGTGGGTTCAAAACTCTGGTCCCACTCTCCAGATCTCCTCTTCTTTCCAGCTGATCTGATATGGAGGATCACAACAAGTCTTGTAATCCTCCCTGGCTATGGTATAGAAAATGATTGAAATGTTTAAAAAAAGGAGAAAACCAACATGGATCAATTTCCTTTGGGGGGGGGAGTAATAATTGAGGTCACAATATATTTTTTTTCTTCTTCAAAGTATACATTTCAAAACTCTTAGATATAATTAGTTTTATCTAAGGTAGATAGATCTGGTATAGGTTGATGCAAGTATTGCTTGATATATAGTACTAATTTTGCAAAGGATGGAATACTGCACCATTAATTGCCTTAAGGTGTATCTTCTAAAGTAGTGAAAAAACCTTGTTTATGAGAACAAATTTGGGATGGAAACATAAAAAAATTCTAATGTTTTATATTTATAGATGCCAATGAAAATAACAATGAAATTGCTTTCTGTGACCTGTTCTGTCTTATAGGCAATTTTACATTCATTTGCAAATGTTACTCCAGAATAAAACAATTATATTTGGTGGAACACATATGGAAGTTGGGGCACTGATGCTCCATCTCCCTTTTCAAGCTTCTTTCCCTCTCTAACTTACACAGAAACCATCAATAGATTCCAGCTGGCTATCTGTACTGAAATAGTTCAAAAAAAGAAAATCCCAATTCAAAAACCTTTCTAATGATCTGTTTGATAAAGCAATGGAATTGTAAGTCTCTCACACACATGCAAAAAAAAGCCCAGCCAAGTTTTATGCTGATGAATAGAAGTTTAGATATCACTTGGACCTGCATCTAACATCAACAATACCACAATTATTAATAGCAAGACCTGTGGAGCTAAACTTTACTTCACTGTCAACAAAGAATGTGCTTGCTGCAATGTATTAGGCTTTTCTTTGACAAGTTTAAGACACCATAATGAAGCAGTTGCATGGGACAGACAGATAAAGTAATCCATCAGATAAATCACTTTTTTATCCTATTCATGCTTATATTCGAAAGCTAAGTCCATGAGGGGAACGGAATAGGAAATCTCTCCAGATTTCTTTGTTATAGTGTTCTAGACAGTTTTCTCTTTTTTATGATCCAAGTCTTTGTATAAATTGTATTAAGTGTGGTAAGGCCCAGGAAAAAGATATGTAAACTATAAAGTGTTCTGCAAGTATAAGTTAAAAGCAATAATTAAAGCAGATTCCTGGGTCCCATATTCAGTTCTGCTATAGACTGCATTGTGAATTTGTAAAATTCATATTTTTAAGCCTACCCCCCAATGTGTGTTTGGAATTAGCTGTGAGGAGGTGATAAAGGTTTAAAGAGGTCATAAGGGTAGACTGTCTAATCTAATAGAGCTGTGTTTCCTTTTCAAGAAAAGGAGGAAACACCAGCACTCTCTCTTTCTGTGCACACCAAAGGCAGACTGCATAAGTACACAGAAGCCATCCATCTGCAAGCCAGGAACAGAACTTGCACCAGAAACTGGAACCTTGATTTTAGACTTGTAGCTTCTACAACAATGAAAGATAAATTTCTGTTGGTTAAGCCAGTTGGTGTATATTTATGGTATATATTTATGGCATCTTGAGCTGTCTAATAAAGAATTTGGTACTATGAAGTGGGGTGCTGCTGTTAACAAATACCTAAATATGTAGAAGTGACTTTGGTAATGGGTAGAGGCTAGAGGAGTTTTGAGGTGCATGCTAGAAAAAGCCTAAATTTCTGTGAGCAGAATGTTGGTAGAAATATAGCCATTAAAAGTCATTCTGATGAGGTCTTAGAAATGAACCGATTCTTGGAAACTGTAGGAAAGACAGTCCTTGTAATAAAGTGACATACAACTTGGATGAACTGTTCTAGTATTTCAAGGAAAGCAGAACTTTGAAGCCATGAAATTGGATATTTATGTAGCTGAAAGTATATCAAAGCAAAATGTTGAATGTGTGGTCTTGTTTCTTCTGAATGCATGCAGTAAAACAGGAGAGAAGAGAGAGAGGAACTGAAGAAGGAATTGTTTGGTAAAAAGGAACCAGAACTCATAGATTTGGTAAATTTTTGGAAAATTCTTAGTTTACATGTATTGCAAAAAATTGAGACAGTGTGTTTGGAAGAGAACACCAAGGGCTGAGCTGGAATATTATTTGATAAAGAGATTAGGAGATTATACAAACAGAAAACCTGCTAGTTTGAATTGAAAAGGGATAGAGGAAGGACAAAATGAAGGTTGGAGAACTCTTAGATTCTACATGCAAATGTGCTTTATCAATCAAGAAAAGGGAAGAATGACCTAGAAGATGATTTGGAGATCATCAGAGCTGCCATTCCTACTACATGCCTGTTGGACAAGGCTGGATCCTCCTCTGTTTCTTCTTCTGTTTTGACAGACCGGGATGTTCTAGCTAGTGCCTTGCAGGGAGCTAAAGGGAGGGAGCTTTCCTTTGGAGCCCTGAATTTGATGCTGTCACCCCCATGGGCCCAGAGGGTAGAGTTTTGAGCCAAAGAAGATTATTCTCAAGCCTTAAAATCTAATGGCATTTGCATTGCTGGGTTTTGGACTTGGTTGGGACCCATCACTCCTTCCTTCTTTCCAATTTTTCCCTTTTGGAATGATAATATCTGTCCTTTGCTTTTTGCAACATTGTATTTTGGAAGCGGATAACTTAACTGGTTTCACAGGCTCACATATGGAGTGGTATTTTACCTTGGGATGAATCATACCTTGAGTCTCACCCATGGGTGATTTAGATGGTATTTAGATGAAACTTTGGACTTTGGGTTGATGTTGGAATGAGTTAAGACTTTTGGGGCTGTTGAGATTGAATGAATGTATGTTACATGTGAGAAGACTTGAATTTTGAGGGGCTGAGGTAGAATGCTATTATTGAATTGTGTCTCTCTCTCAAATTCATATATTGAAACTCTTACCTCCAATGTGACCATATTTGGATATAGGGCCTATGAGGAAGCGATAAAGTTTGAATAAGGTCATAAGAGTGGAGCTCTCTGAGGAAAAACTATGTGAGAAGGCAGCTCTCTGTAAGCAAAAAAAGAGAGCTTTTACTCACAATTCAATTGGCCAGACCATTGATTTTGGACTTGTAGCCCCCAGGACTATGAGAAAATAAATTTCTGTTGTTTAAGCCACTTAGTCTGTGGTATTTTGTTATGGTAGTCCAAGCAGACTAATACAAGTTCTCTTAATATTATTGAGTGTTTACAGTGTTATAGGAACTGCCTTTGGCAGTAGCCAGCAAACTGAAAATCATGGGCCAAATTGGGCCAGCTGCCTATTTTTGTAATTCAAGTTTTATTAGGATAAAACCATGTCATTCCTTTATGTATTGCCCATAGTTGCTTTCATGCAACAGTGGTGTAGTTGATTAATTAAAACAGAGATTGTATGGCCTAAAAAGCCTAAAATATTTATTATCTGACTCTTCACAGAAAAAAATTACCTACTTCTGATCTAGAATCTTGGAATATAACAGTTGTTATACAACTGTTATTGTACAAATATTCCAAATTCTAAAATGAATTTACTTCTTAGCAATCACTTGGGTGAAATAGCATGAGAATGATTTTCTTTTTGAAATGAAAAGGCTGATTGGTTGAACCACCAGTCAGTCTCAGCCAGATGTGCTATTTTCTTTCATTGCCTCAGAAGAAAAGATTGACTATCGGTTCCTCAAGGTTAGGAATGGCTTCCAATAATAAAAACTGAATGTTTGTCTTTAAGTTTTAAAAATATTGTCTCATATGGTTTAATTTCTAACTTATAGAGCAGTGGACTAAGAGTGAGTCCATGACATAAATGGTCATGTGCTGGCAAATGTTTAACAACAGGTTTTCTCCTAAAAAACCCCAATTTATGACATTTGCCTGTTTCTATACTGTGACTATTCCCACCATGGCTGATTTCAAGCTACTAACGTGTTGTCACTGAACGTGGATTTGGGAAGAGATGTATAGTAGTTAACCATTCCTCATACTGATAAAATATGTAAAGTAATTATATAGTTATAAGTTTGAATTTTATCTTCTTTAAAACTTTTTTTTATGTTTATTTATTTTTGAGAATGAGAGAGACAGAGCATGAGTGGGGAGGAGCAGAGAGAGAGGGAGACACAGAATCCGAAGCAGGCTCTAGGTTCTGAGGTGTCAGCACAGAGCCCGATGTGGGGCTCGAACTCATGGACCGCTAGATCATGACCTGAGCTGAAGTCGGCTGCTTAACTGACTGAGCCACCCAGGTGCCCCTAATGTAATATCTTTTAACAAATATATGACCCTTTTAGTTATAAGTATATAATTTAC
The DNA here is from genome assembly GCF_014898765.1 of Herpailurus yagouaroundi. Lineage (NCBI taxonomy): Eukaryota > Metazoa > Chordata > Mammalia > Carnivora > Felidae > Herpailurus > Herpailurus yagouaroundi. The sequence continues at coordinate 59,774,034 of NW_024412376.1, forward strand.
TTACTATTTACTATAATTTTAATATTAGTTATTTCTAATAAAGCTTATACAGTTTTTGAAAATGTAATAATCTGTTTTGTGAGCTGGTGCAGGAAAGTTCCAATATATCCCTGGACCTTAAGTTTAAAGTCTTTTTGCAGTTTTTCCTTGTTGCAAGTATTTTGCATTCAAAGATAAATAGCTACCTATGAAAATAAAGAGTGATAAAAATATAGAATCAGAACTTAACTTTTAAAAAAATGTAAACAAAACCATGAACTGTGGATTATGCTGGAAACTAAATTCATCTTAAAATTGTAAGCTTTTGGGGATGAGGAAAATACTTAGAAATATTTTATTTACTTATCTCAGTTAATAAGCAAATTGAGAGAACAGAAGGGCTAGAGTTTCGTTCCAGGTCACATTATAAGGAAGTGTGGAGCTAGGAGAGAAAAAGTCAAGTGCTCTTTCACAGTATTAGGTTGCTTTTAAGGATTTCATTGATCTTCAGCAGGGGAGTTAATTCTCATATTAACAGGTCAACATATTCATTAAATGCAAAAAAATTGCTAGATTCAATCTAGAACAAAAAAGTAAGATTGATTTTTTTTTTAACACCTATGGAAATTAATTTATACACACTGCTGGATTTTAAGATTTAATATGTTATGTTTTTTGTTTCCTCTAGCTTATGTATGTTAAACACTGACATACTTACATATTCTACAGGATGCGACTTATTTACACATTCTCCAACATACTGTTGTAGAATCATTTCTGATGGTAATAGTTGAGATGGTGTGAATATATATATTTGTTAAATTGAATTATTAAAAAGAAACAAATCAGGGGAGCCTGGGTGGCTCAGTTGGTTAAGCGTCTGACTCCTGGTTTCAGCTCAGGTCATAATCTCATGGCTGGTGAGTTTGAATCCCGCATTGGGCTCTGCGCTGACAGTGTGGAGCCTGCTTGAGATTCTCTTTCCCTGTCTCTCTGCTTCTTCCTTGCTTGTATGCTCTCTTGTTCTCTCTCTCTGAAAATAAATAAATAAACTTAAATATATATATTTAAGGGGCGCCTGGGTGGCGCAGTCGGTTAAGCGTTCGACTTCAGCCAGGTCATGATCTCGCCATCCGTGAGTTCGAGCCCCGTGTTGGGCTCTGGGCTGATGGCTCGGAGCCTGGAGCCTGTTTCCGATTCTGTGTCTCCCTCTCTCTCTGCCCCTCCCCCGTTCATGCTCTGTCTCTCTCTGTCCCAAAAATAAATAAAAAACGTTGAAAAAATATATATATATTAAAAAAAATAAAAAGAAACAATTCATGCAATGGAAGGATTAAAAGGAATGTTGACTGGAATACTTCATTTAACTGTCAATAAGAGATAGATTGAAACAGAATTCATTCATTTAGTCACAATAAGAATTTATTCAGTGTCTATTCTGTTATTTTGGCTTTTTTTTTTTTTTTTGCATATCCATCACCTTACATGTTTACCTTTTCTGTTGTGTGTGTGTGAGAGAGAGAGAACATTTAAGTTTTATTCTTTTAGCAAATTTGAATTATAAAATATGGTATTATCAACTGTAGTCACTATGTTATGTATCATATCCTCAGACCTTATTTATCTTATAAATGGAAGTTTTATACTCTCTTACCAATCTCTCCATATTCTCCACTCTTCACACCCCCAGACCCTGGCAACCACTTTTCTATTCTGTTTCTGTGAATTTGACGGTTTTTTTTTTTTTTTTTTTAGATTTTGCATATAAATGATACCATTCAGTATAGTCTTTCTCTGTCTAGCTTATTTCAGTAAGCATAATGTCCTCCAGGTTCATTCATGTCATTGCAAATAATAGAACTTCCTTCTTTTTTTAAAAGGCATTATATAAAATTGTCTTTATCCATTCATCTGTTGACAGATAATTGGGTTGTTTCCATACCTTGGCTAATGTGAGGAATGATGCTATAATCATTTTGTTTTCTTTGGATATATACTCAGAAGTGGGATTGCTAGATCATATGGTAGTTCTATTTTTAATTTATTGAGGAACTGCCATATTGTTTTCCATAGGGGCTAAACTAGTTTACATTCCCACCAACAGTGTATGAGGATCTCTTTTCTCCACACACCCTTGTCAACATTTGTTATCTCTTCTCTTTCTGATAATAGCCATCCTAAAGGTATGAGGTGATAATTTCATTATGGTTTTTTTTTGCATTTCACTGATGATTAGTGATATTGAGCATACTTTCATGTACTGTTGGCTGGATGTCTTGCTTGGTGAAATGTCTGTTTAGGTCCCCTGCCCATTTTTAATTAGGTTATTTGATTTTTGCTATTGAATTCTTTGTATATGTTGGATATTAACCTGTTATTGGATATATGGTTTACAAATATTTTATCCCATTCAATAGTTTGGCTTTTTCATTTCATGAATTATTTCCTTTGTTGTGCAGATTTTTAGTTTGATGGAGTCTCACTTGTTTATTTTTATTATTGTTGCCTTTGCTTTTGGTGTCAAAAAGTCATTGTCAAGACTGATGTCAAGGAGCTTTCCCTGAATGTTTTCTTCTATGAGTTTTGGTGTTTTCAGGTTTTATATTCAAGTCTTTAATCTGTCTTGAGTTGATTTTTGTGTATGGTGTGAGATGTGGTTTCAGTTTTAATTTTTCACTATCCCATTTTGCCAACACCATTTATTGAAGAGACTGTCCATTCCCCATTGTATAACCTTGGCTCCTTGTCATAAATGAATTGATCATATATGTGTGGGTTTATTTCTTGGTTCTCTGTTTTGTTCTCTTTGATCTATATCTCTTTTTTTATGTTAATACCATTGTATTTTGTTTACAGTAGCTTTGTAATATAGTTTGAAATCAAGAATTATGATGCCTCCAGTTTTGTTCTTTCTTACTATTGGATATTTTTTTAATCCATACAAATTTTGGCTTGTTTTACTGTTTCTGTGAAAAATGCTATTGGAATTTTGATAAGGACTGCATTGAGTCTATAGATTGCTTTAGATAGTATGGATTTTTAACAATAATAATTCTTCCAGGGTACTATGCTAAGTGAAATTAGAGAAAGACAAAAATCATGTGACTTTACTCATATGAGGACTTTAAGAGGCAAAACAGATGAACATAAGGGAAGGGAAACAAAAATAATATAAAAACAGGGAGGGGGACAAAACATAAGAGACTTATAAATATGGAGAACAAACTGCGGGTCACTGGAGGGTTTGTGGTAGGGTGGATGGGCTAATTGGGTAAGAGGAACTAAAGAATCTACTCCTGAAATCATTGTTGCACTATATGATAACTAATTTGGATATAAATTAAAAAACAACAAACAAAAAAACAATAATAATTTTTTCCAGTCCATAAACAGAGAATATCTTCATTTATATGTGTCTTCTTCAGTTTATTTCATCAGTGGCTTATAATTTCCAGTGTACACATTTCAGTGTACACATTTACCTCCCGCGTTAAGGTTATTCCTAGGGTGGTTTTTTTTTTTTTTTGATACTGTTGTAAATGGGATTGTTTCTTAATTCCTCTTTCCAATAGTTAATTGTTGTATATTGAATGCAACTGATTTTTGTATATTGGTTTTGTATCCTTCAACTTCAACTTTACTAACAACTTTAGGTTTTTCTATATATGGAGATAATTTTACTTCTTCCTTCCTGATTTGAATTTCTTTTTCTTGCCTAATTAATCTGGCTAGGACTTCTAGTGCTATTTTGAATAAAAGTGGAACGGCTCTCGGCTTTTTACCATTGAGTATGATGTTAGCTGTGGGCTTGTCATTCTCTTTTATTCTCTTGAAGTACTTTTTCTCTACATCCTGTTTGTTGAGAGTTTTTATTATGAAAGGATGTTGAATTTTGTCAAATGTTTCAATTTTTGCATCTATTGCCATAATTACATGATTTTTATCTTTCTTTCTGTTAATGTGGTATACAATTGATTTGCATATATAGAACCTTCCTTGTATCCCAGGAATAAGTCACACTTGATCAAGTCACACTTGATCATGGTGTATGATCCTTTTAATGTATTGTTGAATTTGATTTGCTCATATTTTGTTGAGGATTTTTGCATTTATGTTACCATGGATATTGGCCTTTAGTTTTCTTTTTTTTGTAGTTTCCTTGTCTGGCTTTGGTATCAGAGTAATTACTGGCTTTGAAAAATGATTTTGTAAGTATTCCTTCCTCTTCTATTTTTTGCAAGCTTGTGAAAAAGATTGTTATTAGTTCTTTCAATGTTTAGTCGAATTCACCAGTGAAGTTATCTGGTCCTGGACTTCCGTTGAGAGGTTTTTGATTACTGACTCAATCTACATACTAGTTATCAGTCTGTTCAGATTTTTTATTTCTTCTTTATTCAGTCTTAGAACATTATATGTTCTGGGAATTTAGCTATTTCTTGTAGGTTGTCCAGTTTGTTAGTGTATAATTATTCATGGCAGTCTATCATGAACCTTTGTATTTCTGTGGTATCAGTTTAATGTCTCTGCTTTCATTTATAATTTTATTTATATTCTTTTTTATTGGTAATCTAGTTAAAGGTTTGTCAATTATATTTCTCTTTTTGAAAAATAACCTCTTAGATTTATTCATTTTTTTCTACTTCATTTTGCATCTATTTCATTTATTTTCACTTTGATCTTTGTTATTTCCTTTCTTTTGCTAACTTTGGGCATATTTTGTTTTCTAGTTCCTTGAGGTGTAAATTGAGGTTGAGATATTTTTTTCTTCATGTAGATATTTATCACTATGAACTTTCCTCTTAAAATTGTTTTGCTGTATCCCAGAAGTTTTGGTTTTACAAATTTCCATTTTCATTTGTCTCAAGGTGTTTTAAAATTTCTCTTTTTGTCCTTCCTCCACTAGTCTTACATCCTTTCTTTGCCTTTAACCAGTGCCTCTATGTACTGGTCAATGTTCTTTACCTTGTAGAGTGACCTAAATTTTTATTCCATGAAGTGTCTGAATCCTCAGTTACCCAGTTTTGTTTTGTTTTACTGTGATTTTCCACAAACTTTTACTGTTGGACATGGAACTTCTAATAGGTGTTCCAGAGAATTCTCTAGTTTCTGAGTTTAGTCTTCCGTGTTCCCATTATAAACCTAATTTTTCTCGATAATCAGAATCTATCATCTCAGCCAGTAAAGTAATCCTTATATTTGCCTTTTGGTTCAGTGTCATGAGGAGCCCAAGTTAACCGGTAGAAGTCTCAACTTTTAATTCAACAGAACCAGTGTTGCTTCTCCTGGTAGAATCATTTCTATTTTGGAAATGAAGACTTACAAACTAGTAGAACTCAAAATTTCTGAGTCCAGAAGTAAAAATTCTCCTGATAAGTTATTTGTTAGTAGAGAAAGGAGTTACTCTCACTTCTCCTTGATTCTCAGACCCATATATTCTTACTGTGGGAGAAATGGCTAACTCAAAGAATATAATGAATCCTGTGGGATAGAATCTATTTCTATGAGACGGTTGTTTGCCAATTGGTGCCTTAATACTGGCTTCAGTGGACTATTCCATCATTCTACCATGCTGGGTGCTTCTGGGTAATGAGGTATTAAGACCAGTGAATTCATGGACAGAAGCCTATTGCCATACTTCCTTGTGGTTGAAGGAGTCCATGTCAGTAGCAGTGTTGTGCAGAGTACCATGATAGTGAATAAGGTATTCAATACGTCTAACGATGTTGGTGCTAGTGAGGCAAATTCATGTCTAGAATATGTGTCTGTGCTAGTTAGGACAAACCACATACTACTACTGATGCAAAGGCTCCAATATTTAAACTTGTCCCCAGGGACTTCCTGGGTCCCTTAGGGAATAGTGACGTCTCAGGGACTCAGCATTCATCTCTGCTATTGGCAAGTTTAGATGCTCAAAGTTAGTAGATAGATGAACCTTAGAGAGTGAAACTTCATGGTGTTGAGCCCATTTATAGCCTCCATTCTTGCCACTGAGTGTCAGTCTACATGGGTCTTTTGAGCAAGCACACAGATGGTTGGATAAAGAGGCTGAATAACATCCATAAAACAAATTATCTATCTACCTGATTTTTAGAGCCTCCTCTGCCTGTGATGCTTTTTGGTGAGCCCACACATGAGATACAAATATCCTCACTCTGGCCCATTCAGAGAGATCCTTCCAACTGCTCTTTCTCTATACTTTCTTTTCATTAATTTTCCAATGATGCTTTTTCAAATCCCCTGACGATTCAACTAAACAGCTAGCTACTGATCATTTTAGATCTGTTTTTCTGCATTCTCATTCCATACAAAGTGGACAAGCAGGTGAATTAAAGTGTTATCCATTAGGGAGGATTATCTCACCACTTTCTTTTAGAGCCTTTCTGGATGGGTATGTAATTTCAGCATTCCACTTGCAGGTTGTGACAGCATATTATGCAGAACCATTTGTAAAACAGTTTTTTTTAATTTCTTTTTTTTTTTTTTACATTTATTTGTTTTTGAGAGACAGAGAGAGACAGAGCGTGAGCAGGGTAGGGCCAGAGAGAGGAGACACAGAATCCAAAGCAGGCTCCAGGCTCTGAGCAAACTGTCAGCACAGAGCCTGATGCGGGGCTCAAACCCACAAACCGCCAGATCATGACCTGAGCGAAAGTCAGACACTTAACTGACTAAACCACCCAGTGCTCCTGTAAACCAGGTTTTTTTTTCCTCACTCAAATGATAAAAAGTAATTCCCTTTTAAGTGGTGAGTGTGGGTTAGGGGAGAGGATACAGTGAAGCAGTAGTAGATTATGTAGGAGTCTGAGTCTGAGTCACCTGCTCATGCAACTAATTTCTGCTTTACAGACTTGATGATGGTTTGTTACCTCACCTAAAATTGTGGCTTGGTGTGTGTGGGGGGGTGTCATAGCACCAGTTCAAAATGGGCATCTCAGGTCACATGGTCCATTGATATCCCATAGTTAGGAATATAGTCTATCTGAGCTCAGGAATAAGCCAGGAGCTGTTTTTTTTTTTTTTTTTTTTTTTTAAGGGAAAATAGTTATCTATAGAAGAAGGCATGATTTTGCTTTAAAATCTGGGGGTTCTGTGCTCTAATTCTCATTTAGGATCTTGCTAGAGGCTCTATTCAGTATCCCTATTTGCCACAGACACTTTATTGGATCTGTTGGATCATAAAGACCAAATGAACATTTGTATTATAACTTGGTCCTGCTGCAAAGCCTTTAATTGCTCTAGGTTCCACTTAGAACTGACAGCCTTTGGGGTTACTTGATAAATGGGTCTGAGCAGTGTGTTCAAATATGGTATATATTACCTCCAAAAGCCAAAGAGATCCACCAAGTATTATACCTCTTTAAATCCTAGGTGGGTTCAGGGTTCAATAATTTGTCTTGCATTTGGAGGAAATGTACTAATATGTTCTAGACCAGTGTACCTCCTGAAATGGCTATAAGGTATAGGTTCTTGAATTTTTGTTTACAAGTGGAATATTCTTTGTGCTGTGCAAATGATTTTAAGCCATTTAGCATCTTTAAAGTTGTAGTGTTTCAAGGAAAACTTAAAATAGTGACTCACTCAGGAAAGAGACTTCAGAGGATTTCACTTTTTTGTTTTGTTTTGTTTTTGTTTTTGGACAGAATAGTTACGTGGCCACTGATGGGAATTATGCCATCAGGGAAACACCTATTGCTGATAGCAATAGCACAGCATGCCTATAGGCTCTATTCATTCCCATGTTTTGCTTATTCCAGAATGTCTCCAATTGATCATGGCCCTCTTTCTGAGCTTGAATATTTTCTCTGTATTGACACAGGGTTTAAAGAAGCCAACCAATTGATATGAGTTGAAACCTGTTAGCCATCCCATGGAACTCTTACATGAGAATTGGAGTGTTTTAAAAATTGATATTTCCAGGGGCGCCTGGGTGGCTCAGTCGGTTGAGCGGCTGACTTTCGCTCAGGTCATGATCTTGTGGTCTGTGAGTTCGAGCCCTGCATCCAGCCCTGAGCCCCGTGCTAAAGGCTTGGAGCCTGCTTGGGATTCTGTGCCTTCCTCTCTCTCTGCCCCTCCCTGCTCATGCTCTGTCTCTCTCTGTCAAAAATGAAAAATTGATATTTCCTGTGCTCACACCAGGGCCTGTTGAGTAAGAATGGCTAGAGTAAGGAATTTGTAGTTTAGCTGGTATTGACCAAGACAACTATAATTGTTTTCAGCCTGCTTAAATTCCAGACTTGTTTCTTTCAAATAAAGGCCCCTGATCTCCCTTTTCTTGGAACATTTACTTTAGAAAATTTTTGATTATATTCTTTGTCTACCCTTTCAATATGAAAATCTTCTATCAGCCTCTTGTCAGTTTTACAGTCCAGGAATGTCTTTCTTAGAGGACTGAGAACCATACCTTTAAATGTAAGCATCAAGAAAGAGAGGACCCCCTACTTCTCAGACTGTGTGGGAGGGTAGGAATGTTACTCTATTTAATACTGATTAGTAACATAAAATTGTCTAATCACATTGACCAGCCTTCTCCTAATGTCCTTCAGTGCTTATCCGTTAGCTTATCACAGGGCTTAAATGTCTTGTCTTTTGTTTCAACAGAGTTGCCTTTCATCTGTCTCCCCTATTGCAGTAGTCTTGAGGAAAGTCTTCCTTAGTTGATTAACTTGTTTTGTGCAATTTTTCTTTGACAATTTCATAGATAATTTCCATTAATATTTAAAAAGAAGAAACACAACGCTAGATACTGAGGGGTAATCTTTAGGAAATTAAGCAGTCATTAACAAATATTGCCCCCCCCCCCCAGCCCAAGAACTCAGTACTGTATCTGACCCACTCTCAGTAGGGCTTGGTTTTTGAAATGGCTTTTTCAATAGGAGGGTTTTGACTAAGTGAAAACTCTTGTTTAGTAAACATAATGATAGAGCCCATATTTGTGAGATGACTGGTTAGTGCAAACAGTGTAGTCTGTAGTTCTGATTCAGAATCATGCTTAATAAACATGTGAATATGAGTGTAAGAGTAGAACTGGCTTAAGAAAAAAAACTAGAATAATTACCAGCACCCAAACTTTGCCTTATTATCCTGGAAGCTCAATTACTCTTCAAATCCTTCTGAGGAAAGCTACTCCTATTAGAACCTGTTAGGTTTCTGTTATGTGGGAGCTCCTATATTCAGTGTAAAGGATCTCAGCCCTTCTTGTATGGATATACAAGTGGTAGCCATAATGCCACATGCTCAGAGCTTTGATGGGAGATGGCAAAATAAAAATATTAAGTGTAGCTTTCAAGCCATGTTGGTTGCCTTTCATTAATGTGAACTATATTGAACAGGGTGCTCTTCTATAGGCCATTTAATGTTTCTGGGCTTCAGTTTCTTTATCTATAAAATAAAGGAGGCTTAAATTTCTTTGTAAGTATTTGTATGCATTTTTAATCCTTGTTTTCTAATTTCCTCTCTCAATAAAAGCCAACAGTTGAATGATTCTCTGAGTCTGTGAAACCAGACTGGTTTTGATGTGGTTTCAATATTCACATAATCTAAGGATCTAAAAACTTGAGTTCAGTAAGAATTATTGTGTGAGGTGATCATTCTCACTGAATATTTTACCTACTTTTTCTTCCTCATATGCAGGCCATGTTGTTTCTTGATGATTAAGTTAGATGTACCATTTAGATTACAATCAGGATTACTAAAATGGTGATGGATATTAAACAACTTGAGGATATAAGAAATACATCTCTGTTATGTGGTCAGTTTTGTTCTTATAAATAGGAATTTAATGCTTCAATTCACTTTTGCCATGGCAGAAACTACTTGAAATTCTATTTACCTTTTTAAAAAATGTTTATTTATTTATTTTTGAGAGAGACAGCGAGAGAGAGAGAGAGAGAGAGAGAGAGAGAGAGAGCACAAAGAGGGGAGGGGCAGAGAGAGAGAGAGAGAGAGAGAGAGAGAGAGAGAGAATCTGAAGGAGGCTCTGAGCTGTCAGCACAGAGCCCGATGTAGGGCCCAAATTCATAAACTGTGAGATCATGGTGAGAACCAAACTTGGATGCTCAACCAACTGAGCCACTCAGATGTCCCTCTATTTACTTTTTATTTATATTCATGAAAAATTTTGTAATTCATTTTAATGTTCATGTCTACCAGTGTTTTCTGGGTATTAAATAAAACCATAATATCAGGGACACTTTTTTCTTTCTTTCATCTGTTAATCTGTGGATTCCACAAATATTGACTGCGTGCCTACTAGTGGCTCTACTAAATGCTAAGGATACAATTGAAAAGGTACAGCAAAAACTTATAATATACAGATGTAAATGCTAATGGGGCTAGGTACCAGGTACTAAATGATGGTAAAGATGGTGTGATGACCTCATGGAGGGAGGCAGGACTTTGTCAGGGAAAGCTTCAAAGAGGGTATAATATTTGACCTGAGCTTGTACAAAGAGCTGGGATTTGCTACATGAAAAAATAAATGGGAAAAGAGGAGAGCAGAGGATAAAAAGCTTGTGAGGAAAGAATTTGGGAGAAGTGATTTTCTAATCAAAGACATTAAGGACTTTTGGGCTAATTTCTTTATCTGCATTTCTGATAGGAAGTCACTAACCTTGTCCTTACAATGAAATTCAGTGTGATGTTGATGAAATGATAACTGGGCCATTACTAACATTCATGAATATTATCCATGGAAAGCCCTCATAAAGTCTGTTGTTTCTCACAGATTCATGAGCCTGTAAGGCAGAAGGCCTATAAAGAGAAACATTTGTGCTCATGAATGTAAAATCTCATACCCTCTGCTGTGATTATAGCAGGTTGACTTGAACCTCTATACAATAAGGGAGTATAAATGTTACCCATGTAGACCTCCTTTTTTCAGTCAAGGAGTGTCACCTGTTGGTCCTTTTGTATTTGCTCCAGGTGATACTGAAGACACAGTTAATCAGGTTGGGCAATTTTTAGATGTTGGCTTATTTTTTTCTGATGCCTCTGGGTTCTTTTAGATTATTATATAACTTTGGTATTTCCTTTTTAGGTACTACTGCTTTATAATTTGTTGTACAATATTATCAACTCTATGTATCTTAAAGAAAAAAATCACATTACTTAAAAAGGCAGTTAGGATATAATACAATTGTTTACTCGATATCAGAACATCTGTAGGAATATACATGTTCTCTGGTGACAAGGGAAACTTAAATGAAATAATACTGTTTGGATGAGTGTACTGTCCCTAGTAATTTCGATGTATTTTAGGCCTCAAATTAATCTTTTTTTGAGACCAATAATAAATAGAGCCATTTTACCTTTATCATTATTATTTTGGGATGTTGGAAAAAGAGATTCTTTTTTTTAAGGTTTTTCCTGTAATTGAAATCTCATTGAGGAAAATTTAGGAAGCTCAGTGGTATCTTTTAGGAGATTTAAATATCTCCCAGCGTTTTCATTTTATATTTCCTTCCAGTAGAAAAGCTTATATTTCTGGCACACTCTAAGGCTTAGAAGGATATTCAGTGGCCACTGTAACAAGAAACTCTATTTACAAAGATTTTTAGAGCACCCAGGTTCATATGGGATTAAGAATCTTATTTCACCTCTTTTTGGAAAAAGAAGAATCAAGTGATGCATTTGCCATGTCGACCCCAGAGTTTTGTGCTTAAAATATGTAAAACTTTATGAACTGGCTTATGCACTTTCCAAGTTGGATTTGTTGTACATATGGGTATCAGTTTCTTCATTTTCTCAGTGTTTAAGGGGATTAAATACAGGATGGATATTTTTTTCTTAATTTGGTTGACTTGTACTGCCCCAAGTTTTCTGAATTTAATGCCCAATTTAATGCTTTGTAAGTAGGAGTGACACATGGCCTTGTTGGCTTTATTTATTGTAATGGATAGAAAAGAACGGTTATACATAACATTAGGCATTATATTGTAGTTTCGGTGTCTCCTAGTATAGCACAGAAAGTAGATTAGTATTGAGAGAGAAAATACTACATACTATATCTGAAGGATTCTATTTCATATGTGTAGAGTCAAAATCTTGGTAATTCTCACAAAACTGTTTTATAAGAAACCAGATTGTCCTGATGAAATTAAAATGGGTTTCTTTTCATAGTAAGGACTAACCAATTGATCTTACAAGGAAATATTACTTTCATATGAAGGTGAGAAGTCAGCCAACTGTGAAGTCAGAGAATGTAGTCCACACGACCCCTCACTTCTGACATCAATCGCATGTTTGGGGATTCCCAAGACCTCCCTCAGATTTGATGATTGGCTAGGATTCTCAGAATTCACTGAAGACTGTTATACTCAACAGTTGTAATTTATTATAGTGAAAGGAGACAGATGAAAATCAGCCACAGAAAGAAGGGCCTCGTACAGAGTCCAGGAGGGCTCCAAATACAGAGCTTTCAGTTGTCCTTTCCCCTGGAGTTATGAGCAGCATTATTTTCCCAACAATGATGTGTGGTAATACACATAGTATTGCTAACCAGGGAAGGTCATTTGAGCCTTAGTGTCTACAGAGTTTTATTGGGGCTCCATGGTTGACTGCCCACATGGCTGATCTTTAGTCTCCATCCCTCTTGGAGGTAGTGCGGTTACTATATGGCCTAAAGCACCCATCATAATTCACATTGTGAAAATGTTAGGTAGCCAGAGCCCCAAGTAAACAAAGACATTCTTCCTAGAGATTATCTCGTAAGGTTAATCTAATCTTTAATATGCAGAATGAATATGAATAATAATGAGAGCTGAAGATTTTGAAGATTTTGAAGGTGAAATTTGTCTTTAGAATGTGACTTTTTTTTTTTTTTTTTTTTTTTTTTGCTGCAGAAGCTTCTTGAGTAATTAAAAGTGACCAGCTAGGAACAAGAAGATCTCAGTTTATCTTTCCTGTGTTGTGTGTGTATTAGGCATGTAATCCAAACTATTTTATTTTCCTGAGCTTCCGTTTCATGAATGATAAAACCAGAGTAATCAGTCCTGCATATTTCGCTAGATTGTAGTGAAACGTAAATAAAAGGTTTGTAAAACTGTTTCACTAAGTTCTATACAAATATAACTTATATATTTGATATCTGGAAAAGAATTGACAGTTTATGAGTGATCAAACTATTTGAGTTAGTAATTTTTAACTTGAAATTGTAAAGAATGTTGTTACCATGACTATTTCAAATAAAATTTGGTGGTATACTGCAGAGGATACATATTTAAATATTTTATTTCAGATATATGATTCCTAGAAATAAACTGCAGTGAATTTTATAGATAAAGCTCTTTTACTCTACAAAAGTAAAGTGTATGAACTTTAAAGAGGGGGAGGTTCAAGAAACATGAGATCACTGGAGGACAAATTATGCGTATAATGCATTGGTTCATACATCTTATGTAGATCATGTTGTTATTATTAATGAAAGATTTAACCATAATAGGGGTATATTCTGATGTATTCCATAATTTAGGAAATAATGTCAAATAGAATTAGATCTAGTGGAGAGCTGCCTTTGGACAAGACCCTGCACTTGTGTAAATAGGCACTATTTTAGTTTTTTAGCAAAATGCAGCTGCTGGCAAATAATACTTAAGATTTTTGAGACTGTCATCATTTGAGAAACTAAACATCCAACAGTTACACTCCAGCTACATGCAGAATGTTTCACTTAAAGAACACTTGCAGGAAGAAAATATATCCATGCACACCCATTGACTTTTGTTAGCAGTTATATACTTGATATACTGTCCTGGTTTGTTCCTTTTGTTGGAAAAAGAAAAGGGGGAATTATCCATCTGGCTCCTGTCCTGAAGTTGAGCCCAAGAGGGAGGTGATGCAGGGTGAAGACTTAGAATCCTTGCACCAAATCAATGTCTTGTTGACATTATGAAGCTGTGTATACTTGTGAAATGCCAGGGTTCTATGCACAATCCCTGTTACCCACTTCTAACTCTTTCACACAGAAGGTCTTCCAGATGTTCTTAAGGAGAATGTGTCTCTTTATAATAAAAGTTATATTAGCCATCATTTTCCACATATTCCTATGACACCCATTTATAAGAATTTGTAGTATATTCCCAAACATCTGCAGATAGTATCCCCATAATTACTTTTGAAATTACTAGCCACCTGTCAGCACAGAGATTACTACTATGAAGAATGTCAAATGGGAATTAAAGTTTTTTATTAGGTCACCAGCATTCTGCCATAGACATATTGTGGGCAGATAGGACCATTTCAGCACATAATTTTATTAGGTACAATAAATTTGGAAGCTGCATACTCTGCTGTTACTGTATATGCATATTTACTGTGTGCATATGTATTCAGCACTAACTGAAAACTGCTTAGGATGACAGTAGTACCTTGGGGTTTGAGTTTCAGATGAAAAAGAGATGTTTGGCTGCTTCTTTCTTTTACCAAAATGTATTTGTTTAAAAAGCAACTGGAGCTACTTAGAAAACATTATGCTGCTTTGCCTCATGGAAATGCTATGAACTTTAATTTTATAAATAAATAACTATATTGGAGAAGATAACTTTTAGGATTTAGAGAGAAGAGAACAGAAGAATTGGGAAACTGATCTAGCTTGATGTATATGGAGAAACAACTATGGAATCTCATAGTGCCTGTATGAGAAAAAAAAGCAAGGGATATTGGTTTGCCTTTGACCTGTCTTTATTCTTCTAGGACTAACAGCCAGCTAATATTTGAAAGCTTGCAATGTGACAGGTCCTGTGTTGAACATTTAATATATGTTATTTCATTTAACCTGCATTATGACACTTTGAATTAGGAATTATTGTTACCAGTGTCATCTCCAGACTGAAGGTTTGAGGGACCAAAAGTCAGATTGCCCACAGTCACATTGCTAGTCAGTGGTGAGACTGGTACTTCTATTTATATTTTGTATTCAAAGTCATCAATGATCCTCATGTTACTAAACCAGTGGGCTTTTTTCAGTCCATGTCTTATTTCGCCCAACAGTAGAATTTGAATAATAGCATCCATACTCCTTCGGACGCCTGGGTAGCTCAGTTGGTTAGGCATCTGACTCCTGATTTCAGCTCAGGTCATGATCCCATGGTTGGTGGGCTCAAGCGCTGCATAGGGCTCTGCACTGACAGCATGGAGCTTGCCTGGGATTCTCTCTCTCCTTCCCTCTCTCTACGCCTCCCCAGCTCGTGCTCACATACACTCTGTATTTCTCAAAATAAATAAATAAACATTAAAAAATAGCATATATACTCCCTTGAAGTATAATTTTTCTGTCTCAGCTTCAAAGGTAGCATATAATTTCCTCCTTCTGGACACTGCTACAGTCACAGGTGGTACATTCTTATCCCCCTAGGGCTCAATCTTGATCTTTTCTTTCCTATTTCACTCATTGACTGGGTCATTTCTTCTAGTTTCAAAACCTGCAATACCATCTCTAGGCAAATGGCTCCTCATATGTATCTCCAGCCTAGTCTTTACCAAACTCAAGTCCTTCTCCATACTTAACACTTTTTTTTTTTGTTCTCTTTCTCTTTGTGGCTGGCCAGAGAGAAAGGCTTCAGGTTCCAGCTTAGGCTCAGAGTCCCTTTACGTCTCTAGCATAATACACAGCAAATTCTAGCTTAGTATAGTCTTCACTTGAGTTTAGGAACCAATGCCCAGCTAATAATAAAGTTTTTTGTTTTTTCTCTTTTTTTCTCCTTTGCCAATATTCCTTGTGGTCTGTTTCCTTGGGAACCTTATGGCAAGGGACAACTGTGGTCTGGAGCAAGATTCAGGTATTTCTGGGTTTTTTGACTAAAAAAAATCTTATTAAATCTAGTAAATTTTATTTCAACTTTTAACTGTTTGACTTGGTCATTGATATACTTTTTGGGGGAATTATAGGAAAATTGAAACTAGACAATGTAAAGTGTTTTTAGATGATGGCTTTTCAGTGGAATTTGGATCATTCCTATAGGATTTGACATATTAATATATGATATGTACACTTTTTAAGACTTGGTCAGCCTCTTTATTAGGGCTCACTTGTACCAAAATCAGATTTGTTTCTGGATATATCAAGGATGATTTTTCAAGAGGTAATGAATTTCAAATTGTCTTCAAGCTTTTTAGTAAAGGATAGGAGTTTGGGAGGGTTCCACAAACAGGGGGAGATGGCATATTGACAATTCTCGTGGTGAAAACAAGAAGGTACATCTGGGAAATTACAAGTTGCATGGCAACTATATAGAATGCTTGTAAAGAGTGGGCAGAATAAGAGATATGAAGTGTCTTGGACTTTGAGGGGGCCTGTAAATGACAACCTTGGTTTTCCAGCTTGAGTTATAAAAATCAGTTGAGTGATGCAGTGGGGTCAGTAGAACCAAATATCTACTTTCTTAGTAATAAAACTCACAAAGGAGAAAGTGACATGGATGTGTAGCAATAGTGGCCTTCCTATTACTGAAGCTTAGAATTAAGCAGACCTACCTAGTTATGGCCAGCACTCAATAGCTGTAGGCCACCACAAATGGAAACCTGCTTTTGTAAAACCTACTGCAAAAGAGGAGAAACAAATTTTTGCCTTCTGAGTCCCATTGAAAGGAAGTGGAAAGAACTGAACCTCAAATATTCCAATCAGAAAATGAAAACTACTTCAACGAGGATTAAGGAATGGGTTAAAAAACCTGAGTGTTTAGAAGACTAGAGGAAGAGAGAGGGCAGGTTTAACAAGTTTTAAGGGGAATCTTTAATATGAAATACGGTTAAACCTTTTGTGTTGGCTTTCTTTGCCACGTGAGACTGACTTCTACCATATGAGTCTGAGCTTTGTTATATATTAGTTGGCTTAGGGGGTATTACAGAAAAAATTCTCTACACATCATTTGACCTAGAGGAATTTCTGGGAATGCCTTTTTTTACACTGCTTCTTTTTTCCTTTTTAAAAAAACCGTATTTATTTAAATTCACATTAGTTACCATACAGTGCAGTATTGGTTTCAGGAGTAGAAGCCAGTGATTCATCACTTATAGTAACAACAAAAACCTTCTAACTTTTCATTTGACATTATTTTTGTTCACAAAATCTTTTCTTTCAGTAACTGTCATTTTAAAATACGGTGTTACAGATTGGAAAAGAAACTCCCTTTTATAGTTCAGAGGAACTGTCTTTCTCCTGAAATTAAAACATTGGTAAGATTTTAGGTTATTATAAAGAATAGATCAACCTTGTCTTTGATGCAGGATCCCTTTCAAAAAACCTATGATAGTTGATTTTCCAGCTTCTGCTTGAATATTTCTTTTGGGCAACTAAATTTTTTTAATGTTGAATCACAACCTACATTCCAATTTTATAAAACTTATTAATAAATAAATTTTCTACCTTTTGATACTTTGATCTACCTCTTATGACGATTTTTAAATATTTGAAGGCAGCCATTCCACCATGGTTTCATACTCTTATGTCTTCTCTTCCTTAGATATAAAGTCCCTTTACCTAGACTGCTGTTCATCCACATGGCCTTCATTTCTTTCAGCTTCTGTAATGTACTAAGTACATTATTATTTATAAAAGAGCTAGTTAACTAAATTATTTAATCAAAGCCCCTGGTATTGAAGAATTGACCCTGACTTCTGGGCTAAATGCAGTTTGGCTAGAATAACTTGATTTGTTTTTTCCCATATTTAAAATCAAAATAATTTTGAAAATTCATAGATACAAAAAATTTATCAGTTTTAGACTATAGAAGTTTTGACTAGCTAAAAAGTAGATGAGAATTGAGATAAAATAGGAAGTTCAGCCATAAAAAGGGTAGCTTTTTACTTTTTCCACTACTTATCTATTCAGAGATATAAACTTCCATTAATTGGAAAGATAGTAGCAAATGCTCTATACTATGAAAACTTTTTTTTAAATTTTTTTTTTCAACGTTTATTTATTTTTGGGACAGAGAGAGACAGAGCATGAATGGGGGAGGGGCAGAGAGAGAGGGAGACACAGAATCCGAAGCAGGCTCCAGGCTCTGAGCCATCAGCCCAGAGCCCGACGCGGGGCTCGAACTCACGGACCGTGAGATCGTGACCTGAGCCGAAGTCGGACGCTTAACCGACTGAGCCACCCAGGCTCCCCCAAACTTTTTTTTCTATGTCTATAATATGCATCCTTATCTATGTCCATTCCATGACTTTCTATTAATGAAAGATGTGCAGTGGTGAAGATGAGAGGAAGAGGGGTACAGTAATCTGAAAGGCATAATGCATCATAGAAAAGAAGAGAGTGAGGAACAGTGTTCTGTATTTTTGGGGTTACAGAAAAACTCTGAGTATCTAGCAAAACTATCAGCCTCCATCCATGAAATTATAGAGATCATTCTGGCAATCTCTCCTTCCAGGCAAGGCAAATAATTATGTCTGATTGAAGTCATGCCTACTGAGAAGAGATAACTTTATAATTTTCCTTCATGACCTCTTCAGAGTGGAGCTGTAAGATGTAGTTGTCTACTTTGGGTATTGGCCAGCATTACCTGTAGAACTATCTCTAAATCTGGCCCCAATTTTCCTAAGTCACTTGGTCATGGGGAAGTCACCATGAGAACAGTATAGTTTTAGAGAAAGGAGAAAAGAGATAATGTAGTAGGAGTAGGATCTGTGGACTCTCGGCCAATTGCTCATGCAACTTACTGTACATTTAAGACTTGCTCAAACTGAATTTTGTATATTCTACTTTCATTTGATGGTGAATGTTGCTGTGTAGGCCAAATTTAAGGTGTGATGATTGAAGGAATATCCATTTCATGATGGGAATGTCAGTTCACCTGATAACTTTGCAGGCTGTGGCCAAACAGTAAGTCTCTGTTAAAGTCCAATACTATGCCCAAAGTGGTTTTTTGTCCCCCTCCAAAAGGAGAATAGTTATCTCCAGAGGACAATATAGCTTTGCTTAAAATCCAATAGGTCTATACTGTGATTTACCTATATGGGCCTGATTAAAGCTCCACAGAGCATTCCTATCTGCCAGAGGACCACTCTAAGGACCACTCTAAGGACCATTGGACCATCTGACCAAGTCAGAACAGCTACTGTATCATTTTGGAAAAGTTGCAGTACCTTATCTTGTTCTTGGGGCCATTCATAACTTGGATTATAGGGAAATGGATCAGAGAAGCATGCCCAAATAAGATATATGTTTTCTCCATAACCTAAAGATGCCCATTGGGCATGAGCTTCTTTCTGAGTGAAAGGAGGAGTGTCAGATAAAGCAATTTGATCTTCACTTGGAAGGAATATGAGCTAAGAACTGATCTTTGTAGTTTTAAATGATTGAAAAAATAAAAAGAATAATATTTAATGATGTGAAACTTATATAAAATGCAAATTTGTTTCCATAAGTAGTTTTTTTGGAACATAGCCGCATCCATTTGTTTATGTAATCTCTATGGCTGCTTCCATATGGAAACAGAAGACTTGATTGTTGATGAAAGAGGTGATATACTCACACAATATTTATTTTTTGGCCTTGTATAGAAAAAATTTGGTACCTTCTGCAATACACAACTCTAATAAGTCTGGGAAATCAAATGAAATATGAAAAAAATTCTAGAAAAATATGAAACATCAAAACTTAAATAAGAAATCTGAGACTTCAAATATAAGACCAAAAATATAGAAGAAATTGAGAAATATTGTCAAGAAATATTGTCTAGAGGCACCGGGTCTGACTCAGTTAAGTGTCTGACTCTTGGTCTCAGCTCAAGTCATGATCTCACAGTTTGTGGGATGGAGCCCCATATCAGGCTTGGGATTCTCTCTCTCTCCTTTCTCTCTTGCTCTCTTTCTCTCTCCAAATAAATAAATAAAACATTTAAAAAGAAAAGACATGTTTTCTAAATAAGACTCCGGATTGATATTGTTTTACAGGTGACTCCATTTAACATTTCATGAATCAGATAGCCTTCCTGCTATAAAACACAAAAATGTAACATATGTAAAGATAAATATAAAATATGAATTATGCTGGTAAATATAAAATATTAAAATTATCCCAGTTTGTTTAATAAAGTGAGTATAATCCTGTATCCAAAATAAAAAATTGAAAACAACTTAATCTTTAAAATTAGAGGATTGGGTAGATAAACTATGTTGCGTTAATTAGTTGGGAAATTGTTACATGGTCACTAAAACATATAAATATTAATATAGCCATACAGTATATAAATTGCTAATTGTACAAGGTTGAGTGAAAAACAGCATGGTATAAAATTGTATCCACCCTGTATTGCTTTCTTGTATGAAACAGATAGAGGAGACAAAAGGATTATAAATAAACACACAATGCTAACACTGATCTTGTTAGTACAGTAAGATTACATATTTTTGAAAAAATGTATTTGAATAAATCTTTCATAATGTGATTATATTCACTTTTTAATAAAAGGAAATTTTAAATTAAAAAATACACTACTAATGTAATTTTTATATGAATTACTGATAATTAATTCACCTTTATTTTTGGGATAATATATAATATTTTACTTGCCTCAACTAAATTGCATAATACTAATTTTGGCCTATCCTTATAGTATATTAAATATTCTTTTCAATGGTGAATCACTTGATGATACTAACTATTATCCTTATGACATTTATAGATTTGATCAACACATTTTCTATTTTTTTTATCCAAGTTGTTTATAAAAATACTTACCACTAAAATGAAACCACTGTCAGGGTGCCTAGGTGGCTCAGTTGGTTAAGCATCCGACTTTGGCTCAGGTCATGATCTCACAGCTTGTGAGTTCGAGCCCTGTGTCAGGCTCTGTGCTGACAGCTCAGAGCCTGGAGCCTGCAGCCTGTTTCGGATTCTGTCTCAGTCTCTCTCTGCCTCCCCCCACACTCCCCGACTCATGCTCTGTCTTTCTCTCTCAAAAATAAATAAATATTAAAATGAAACCACTGTCCTGAAGTTCTTTATATACCTTTTAAATATCAAATATAGTAGATTAATCTCAGGTCTCATTTTCCTATATTATGGAGTATTGATCTCTGTCTCCTAAAATTTAAAAAAAAAATTAACATTTATTTATTATTTTTGAGAGAGAGAGATAGAGGGTGAGTGTGGGAGGGGCAGAGAGAGAGAGGGAGACAGAATTTGAAGTAGGCTCTAGGCTATGAACTGTCACCATAGAGCCTCACACGGGGCTTGAACCCACCAGCCATGAGATCATGGCCTGAGCTGAAGTCAGAGGCTTAACTGACTGAGCCATCCAGGCACTCCTGTCTCCTAAAATTTTCTTTCTACCTGAGCACCGCTTGTCTACCTTTCCTAGTTTTCTAACGTTATTTCTATCACCTAGATGGTAGCATTCACTAAGTTTGTACATCTTCTGACCCCTCTTCTTTTTCTGTTATTTTCTTTGAATTACCTGCTTCCAATTTTCTAAACCTCGTCTATGTGAAGATGACTTCCAAATATCTATTTAAGTTCTCTCCCTTGGAGCTCTGGACCTGTATTTATAAATGTTTACTGAACATCTCTACCTGGTAGTTCTGCTGGCACTTAAACTCAACATTCCCCAAACTTTCTTTATTTTCTTTGATGACAGCACTATTGTTACTAATTTTCAAGTCGTATGGCCTTTCTCCATTTTCCTTTATCTAGGTACTTGCCATTGGGTATATTTTGTCTAATTAGGATTCTTGGTCTTTCTACCCAGACTGAGAGGCAATGTGCAGAGTTGTTGGGGCATGGTCTGTAAATGCAGACTACTCAGTTCAAATTAGGGCTTTTCCACAAACTAGCTATGTGATGTGAGCAGTTTTCTTAAGTTCTATGTGCCTCAGTTTTCTCATTTGTAAATTGGGGATGGTAATATTTTTAGCATGTATCTAACTGGATTCTTTTGAAGATTAAAAGATAATGTATGATATGTCCCTAGCAGAGTACTTAGCATAGTAGTACACAATAAATATTATTATTATTATTATCTCAATTCCAAATTCTATACCACTTCATTTCAGGCTCTTTTTATTTCTAAGGTCAACTGCTATTATGTCATGCAATGGATAATCAGGATTCTACAGGATAGATATATATATTTTTATTTGAGATACAATTTTAGAGTTTATGTGAAATCCACTGAACTCTTCTAAGATTTATGCCTCATATGACTTCTGATTGAGTAAGTGGAAAAACTGCACAGTGGAAACATTCTATTCCTGTCCTACAGTGGGGCATTTAGTGTGAGACCAGCAGGTTAAGAAGAAACCTTAAAAAATCCAAAGACAGATGTACAGTTTAGAATGTAAAAATAAAACAAAACAGGAGTGCTCACGCAATGTCAACTCAGGCAAAATTAGTTTGGGGAGAATTTACAGATCAAAAAATCTCATAACAGGAAAACGGGAAGCTGTGGTGTAGCCTCTGGACATCTCTGCAAGGATTATTTGGTTAAGCAACAACATCAAGTAATTCCTCTCTGTAGAGTCATATGCACTTTGGATCACAATGTACAGCAAGAGACACAGAGTTCCCTTTTCTGTTTTTCTTTCATCTGCAAGACAACCACTTTTTACCTCAGTTAAGCCGTTTGCTCAGAATGAAAACATCATCTGTATAATCACTTCACATGCTTCTTCTGCTAATTTGTAAATTGTTTATTTCTCTAAAAGACATTTATGATATTTCACTATTCTTATTGTGTATTTAATAGTACTAATTTTAAATGGTTCTATTTTGAATTTCTAACCAAATGCACATTTTAGAAAGGGTGATTAAAACATAGAAAGAGTCCTCACAGTTTTCAGTTTCTTTGTATCATGGTTTCCTTTAAAATGGCAACTGGGAGATACTGACTGAATTTTATTATACTCTAATTCCTTTGTCCTGTGACATATTCCTGTTTATTTCTCTCAAATTATGAAAGACAACCATATGACAAAGAATTGTGAAGTATTTTATGGACTCTTCAGAAAGAATGATTGAATTTTACATAAAGAACTTTGTAAATTTTAATAGGCTGTGACAACAGAATTAAGTTTCTATTGTTCCTGGTTCTAAGTATCATGAAAAAAACCTCAACCTTGACTTTCTGACACATTCATATTTCCTGCATCCATAACTATTAGGTTGGCTTTTTTATCATGCTGTCAACTGAGGGGACACAGTTACCTTTATGTTACTTTAAGATCAAGAATTCAATTAAGATCAGAAGCCAGTAATATGTGACTATCTATCAATCTATCTATCTATATCTGTCTACCTATTAAAAATCCATTCCTGCAGTCTCTATTTATAGTGGCAGTCAGTGTCCCATTCCTGTTCCATCTCCTGTAACTGCTTTCATTTCCAGTCAACGTGAGGCATTATAGAAGATTGTTAAGAGTAGAGGTTATGGAATTAAACCAGAGTTTTAATTAAGGGCTGCCATTTATGTTCTATGTTGTCATAGGTAGATAAGTTAATCTCTCAGTCTTCTCATTTTAGAAAAGAGGAATAACTGTGGGAACCAATGTATCTCTGATACTCACTACCTAACTTGCTTACATCAAAGGCCACCCCCTTGCATTCCAGTGGAACTACCCCTCCCAGTCATGCTAGCCTCAGTCCCAGATTTGTGGGTCCCCTCCCCCAGAAGATGACTATTCCAGGCCCTTGTCAACAATGCAGCTTCTGATGTGGGAGTTTTTGCAGAACCCAGTTCTGGTGGTAGTGGTGACAGGTCTCATTCCACAAACAGACCAAAGCATACCTAGTTAAATTAGCCATATTCAGACCAACAGGAAAACACTGGCCACAACAGGCAAAGAGTGCCTCTGAAGATCACTGGCCTGATGGATAAAGTGGCCAGGATACAACAGCATGGCACATGCAGCACACATTGGAGAAACTCCCACAAGTGCCAGGCCCTGGGAACAGGAAATACCACACAGCAGGACACTACAGGACCCCTTATTCATAAAGCCATTAATGTCAAAAATAGGAGACATATATGACTTACCTAATGCACAGAAATAGGCATAGAGACTAAGACAAAATGAGAAGACAGAGACTTTTATCCCAAATGAAAGAACAAGACAAGGAAGGACACAGCCAGAGAGCTAAGCAAAATGGATATAAGTAACACACTTGACAGAGAATTTAAATTTTGTTTGTTTATTTATTTATTTTTGAGAGAAAGAGAACAAGAGTGTGAGTGGGGGAGGAGCAGAGAGAAGAAGGAGACACAGAATCCAAAGCAGACTGCAGGCTCTGAGCTGTCAGCACAAACAAACCATGAGATCATGGGCTCGAACCCACAAACCATGAGATCATGACCTGAACCAAAGTCGGACACTTAACTGACTGAGCCACCCAGGTGCCCTAATACAGAATTTAAAGTAATGATATAATGATACTCACTGGACTTGAGAAAACAGTGGAAGATATGAATGAGATCCTTAATACAGAGATAAGGAATAATATAGTAGAGATGAAGGGTATACTAAATGAAAAACACACTTGAACAAATTAGTGACCTAGAAGACAGAAAAATGGAAAGTAATCAAGTTGAACAAAATAGAGAAAAAAAGAATTATGCAAAATGAGAATAGACTTAACTCAGTGATTCCATCAAACATAATAACATTCATATTATAGGATTCCCAGAAGAAGAAGGGAGAAAAAAAAGGGGAGAAAAATTTATTTCAAGAAATAATAGCTGAAAACTTTCCTAATCTGGGGAAGGAAATATATCCAGGTCCAGGATATACAAAGAACTCCCATCAAAATCAACAAAAGCACACACACACCAAGACGTATTTTAATTAAGTTGGCAAAATGTAGCAATAAAGAAAAAAATTTAATAGCAGCAAGATGAAAGAACACAGTAACTTATGAGGGTAAACCCATAAGGCTAATAGGAGATTTTTTTTTTCAGCAGAAACTTTGCAAGCCAGAAGAGACTGGCATGAATATTCAAAGCGCTGAATGGGAAGAACCTGCAGCCAAGAATATCTATCCAGTAAGGCTATTGTTCAGAGTAGAAAGAGAGAGAGTTTCCTAGACCATAACTAAAGGAATTCATAACCACTAAACCATCCCTGCAAGAAATATTAAAGGGGACTCTTTGAATGTAAAGGAGAGACTTAAAGTGACAGTATAAAGGTAAAAACAAAAGCAGAATATTTCTGTAAAAAATCAAAGAATTCACAAAATAAAAGGATGTAAAAGATAACATCTATAACATATTATATAACATATATATGTGTATGTTTTATATATATATATATATATATATATATATATATATATATATATAAGAAGCCATCAAAAAATTGCTAGAACTGATAAGCAAGTTCAGTAAAGTCTCAGGATATGAAATAAATGTACAGAAATCTGTTGCATTTCTTTACATCAATAATGAAGCAGCAGAAAGAGAAATTAAGAAAACAATCCTATTTACAACTGCACCAAAAACAGTAAGAGATCTAAGAATAAACGTAACCAAGAGGTGAAAGACCTGTACTCTGAAAACTGTAAAATACTGGTGACAGATACTAAGATGACACAAAGAATTGGAAAAATACTCCATGCTTATGGATTAGAAGAAAAAATCTTGCTAAAATGTATATATTATCCAAAGAAATTTATGCATTTAACTCAATCCCTATGAAAATACCAACAGCATTTTTCACAGAGCTAGAACAAACAATCTTAAAATTTGTATGAAACCGCAAAAGACCCAAAATAGCCGAAGCAACCTTGAAAAAGAAAAGCAAAGCAAAGCTGGATGCGTCACAATTCAGGACTTCAAGTTATATTAGAAAGCTGTAGTAATCAAAACAGTATGGTACTAGCACAAAAATAGGTACATATATCAAATGAACAGAATAGAAAATCCAGAAATAAACCCTCCACTATATGCTCAATTTATCTTTGACAAAGTAGGAAAGAATTTCCTGTGTGAAAAAGGATAGTCTCTTCAACAAATGATGTTGGGAACACTGGATAGTGACATGCAAAAGAATGAAATTCAACCACTTACATCATGCAGCAAAATAAATTCAAGAAGGATTAAAGACATAAATATGAGACCTGAAACTCTAAAAATTATAGAAGAGAACACAGGCAATAACTTTTTTGACATCAGCCAAAGCAACTTTTTTCTTGAGGCAAGGGAAAGAAAAGGAAAAAATAAACTATTGGAATAAAAATAAAAAGCTTATGCACAGAGAAGGAAACAATCAAGGAAACTAAAAGACAACCTATGGAATGCGATAATATATTTGCAAATAACATATCTGATAAAGAGTTAGTATCCAAAATATATAAAGAACTTATACAACTCAACACCCAAAAAACATATAACCCAATTAAAAAATGGGCAGGAGACATGAACAGACATTTCTCCAAAGAAGATATGCAGAAAGAAAACAGACACATGAGAAGATGCTCATCATTGCTTACCATCAGGTAAATGCAAATCAAAACTACCAGAGATGTCAGTTCACACTTGGCAGAATGGCTAAAATCAACAACACGAGAAACAAAAAGTATTGGCAAGGCTGTGGAGAAAAAGAAACCTCCTGCACTGTTGGTGGGAATGCAAACTGATGCAGCCATTTTGGAAAACAGCATAGAGGTTTCTCAAGAAGTTAAAAATAGAACTACCCTATGATTCAGCAATTGCACTACTGGGTATTTTACCCAAAGAATACAAAGCACTAATTCAAAAGGATACATGCACCCCTATGTTTATAACAGGGTTATTTATAGTAGTCAAGATATAGAAGCAGCCCAAGTGTCCATTGATTGGCGAATGGATAAGAAGATGTTTTATACACACACACACACACACACACACACACATATGTACATATATATGTATATATATTATACACACGCATATATGCATGCACCATGGAATATTATTCAGCCATAAAAGAGAATGAAATCTCGCCATTTACAATAACATGGGTGGACTAGAGAGTATAATGCTAAGTGAAATAAGTCCAATAAACACCATACAATTTCACTCGTATGTGGAATTTAGGAAAGAAAATAAATGAGCAATGGGAAAAAAGAAAGAAAAATCAAGAAATAAGCTCTTAATTATAGGGAACAAACTGACAGTTACCAGAGGGTGAAGGGTGGGGGAATGGATTAAATAGATAACAGGGACTAAGGAGTGCACTTGTCACGATGAGAACCAGGTGATGTATGGAATTGTTGAATCACTACATTGTATACCTGAAACTAATATAACACTGTATGTTAAAAAAAAAAGACACAGAAGACATGGCTAGTTGGCCCTGTCAGAAAAGATAAAGTTTAATGTCTTTAAGTGTTGAGTATATGTGAATTGGCTTAAATGTCTTATAGATACTTCCCATACCTAATCTTAATAGGATATAATAAACCAGTGAGATTTGAAGATTTGACAGGAAGTGTACCTCAGGTTTGATTTCAAATGAATATCTAGTCGTTGATTTAGGAAAATCTCTGATTTCTTGATCTGACTGTGAAGTAACAGAATCTTTTCTCTGGAATCTTGTGTCCATGTTGAGTGCATGACTGGTTGCAGGGTAATGCGACTTGTGTAGTTACGTAAGGCCGTGTGCCTGGAAGGCATTCACACTTCCAACAGAAGAGGGTTTAATGCTCTTCTGTTACTACTGTGAAAGTATTATAATTTTTAAAGAGAGGATTCCTCATTTTTATTTTGCAAGGGGCTCCCTAAATCATTTAGCTGGTCCTGGCTGAATCTACCTTTCCTGCAAGGACACCTGAAAGGACAGAGCTGGGACTTCATCAAGTTTACACAACATTTTGAAGGAACTCTTATGTCTGCTTATGTAATGAATATCTGTATGTGAGGCAGAGTCTAGTTTAAAATTTGCTTCAGTTAGAACCAATGAAGTTGTGGGGAGTAGCTAACTCTCTTCTTCACTAACTGTTATTTTCTACTCAAAAGAACAGAAGAAAGTATAGGCCCAGTTGGCTTAGTTCAATACACAACAGTGTCATCTAGGTTTCAGGGGCTACATAGCTAGCTCTTCATAGCATGGAGAAACAAAACACCTCATATAGTGTTCTTATGCTATCAGAAAACCAAATAAAATCAGTTTATAAAAGTTAATTATTGTTTTACTTACTTTGCTAAAAGCTATAATTTTCATCTTATTCCTCAACACCGTATCTTTGTAGACAGTTCAACTGGAAACAATGATTTGGATTGTGTTTTTGAAGAGAGCACACAATTTTTGAAAGGATAAGTTTATAGATTAGGCAGGACTCAAACCTCAGCCTTTAAAGCAAGATTTGATTTAAAACCTTGTGCATAAGAGGCCAATTATTTCCCAGTAACATTGATTGAGTGATGGTCTGACAGGGATCCTGAGAGATGGGACATTAGTTTTAATTTTTAAAAAAATTGTGTGCAAGCCACATTTTGTTCCTGTCTGTTATGACTGTGCTTTTCTTTTGATTTGCAGTTAGAATGTAGACATATTTTCCAAATGAATGAAAACTCAGTTTGCAGTGAGATGGCAAAACCTTCTTTATGGAGAAGTATAGCCTGGGGACTCATAGAGGCCTGCTTCAGGCTAGACTGGAAATAAAAAAAGATTATGTTTTTTGGCCATTAAGGAACATTCTATTGACTCAAATCTTCTAATCTTATTGTGAAAATGTGCAATTCCTCATTCTACAAAACCGCCAGGGGTTGTTCTACCTGTTGGTTGTTGATTCCTTCTCAAATACACGTTGTCTCTTTTGTCTTTTACAATATTTTAATGAAGAGCAGAGAAGAGGTGAAGGCCACAGCCCTGTTCCTTTACATATATAGTTAGGCAACTAAAACAAAATTAGTGTATTTTAAAAGGTACCCCCCACCCCTGCAAAAGTAACTACCCAGTCTTTTTCTTTAACAGCATGTCAAAGGCTTTTTAGCAATGGCAATGTGGTGCTTGCAGTGGGAGAAGGCCTGATACAGGCCTGACTGGCATCAGGAAATGCTTCATATGATCTACAACTCTTTCCAGCCCTCACATCTATCCAGTATTTGTCTGGGAGACTGGGACTGCATTTAAAAGAGGGCATTCAGCAAGCATAGTTCATTTCTTTCTGACATTGTGAACATAAGAAATTGTTATTATTTACTTATTGTATTTGTTGCCTGTGTTCAAATATTTCATGTTTGAATAGGTTAGGTAAACTAAACAACAATAGGCAAATGAAACAAAAAAATTAAAACAACAACTCCCAATTTCTTCTATTTTTGGTTGGAGTTATTGTGTTGGGTTATGGGAATGTCCAGTTATTTAGAATGAAACATACTCTGGGTTTTATAGTGAAAGCTATTTTTTTTTTTGTCTTTAATTAGCTTCTGTGGATTTTAAATAACAACATTTCAACCTTATGTTCTTATGTTAATTTTAGAAGTAATCAGTACTATAGTTTTCTTTCCAGAATGTTTCACCACTAAAAAGTCTATGAAGTTTATTAGACCTCATTCACAAGGGTCATGCAAAGAGAAAATAGACTGCTTTATTTTAGATAAGAGCTACATATTATCATAAGAAGGACATGTCACATGTTTCAGCCAGCATTTTTAATAGCAATAATAAATATGGAAGTATGTCAGTGTTGAATACATAATTTAATACTGGTAATTATATACCCACAAACCTCATAAAACTAGGCTCATACTGTTAGTTCAAGCATGCACTTATGTATCACTAAATGACTGTGGGTTTTCAAATATTTCACTAGAAAAGTATTTTTTATTCCAATGCTGCATTGTGTCAGGTCAAAAGACTTTCTGCAGGAGTGCATTTTATTTAAGGGAAACCTTAGTAAATAGATTTTATGAGAAAGTCACAAAGCCGGATGTATTTACAACTCTGAACTGTGACCAAGTTAAAGGAAAAAGCCTGTAACTATCATATAAATGAAAAAACACAATTGTACAGTCTTAATGATCTTAATAAAAGTGTTTATTCCTAATATTGCTGCTTTTATCCCTTTTTAAAAAATTTGAATAACTATAGGAAAATGTAAGGAAAAAATACAATAATGAGTTTTTCTAACTGGTCATTTATATCCTTTTGGAATTTAAAACAAAAAAGAGTAGAGATGACAAGGAATACTGCTTTTGGTTTTAAACTTTTTATTTTGAAATACTTTCAAACTCTGGGGAAAGTTGCACAGATAGTGCAAAGAAATCTTGTTTAGCCCTCATCCTAATTCCCCATTTGTTAACATTTTAGCCCATTTGCCTCTTTTATCTATGTATCTGTCTATTAATTCAGTGTATCCATTTATAAATGTATGTATGTATGTATGCATCTATAATCTATATCATTTCTTTTCTTTCTATTTGAGAATATGTTGCAGATATGATGCTGTTATTCCTAGATACCTCAGGAATACTTATTTCTTGTTCTTACATAAAACAGTGTGTAATATATGTATGTATGTGTGTGTGTGTGTATGTATATATATATATATATATATATATATATATATATATATATATATCAGAATACTTTACAACCCCCCAAAAGAAACCCAGTTAAAACAAAACACTGATCGAGGAACCAGTTCAGGATTAAGAGTTTTGTTTAATTGTCATGTCTCTTATTTTCCTTCAGTCTGGAGTAGCTCTTCAGACTCTTTGTTTCTGGACTTAGATATTTTAGAAGTGTACAAGCCAATTATTTTGTAGAGTATCTCTCAGTTTGGATTTGTTTAATGTCTCCCCATATTAGAATCAGAATATACGTACATTTTTGGCAGGAATGTCCCTCACTGCACCCTGCAACTTGGCCACCACTGATCTGTTTTGTCACTATGTTTTTTTCTTTTCCAGAATATCATATAATGGAACAATACAGTACACAACATTTTGAGTTTATCTTATTTCACTCCACATATTGAATTATCCATGTTGTTGCGTGTATCAATATTTCATTGTTTTGATTGATGAGTAGTATGGTATTTCATTATGTAAAAACACCACAGTACCAGATGATGGTCATTTGAGTTGTTTCCAGTTTTTGGAAATTATAAATAAAGCAATTGTAAACATTTGTATATAGATTTTTCTGTGGACCTGTATTTGTACTGCTCTTGGCTAAATATCCAGGATTTCTGTTTATACAGTAAGTTTGTGACTAATTTTATAAGAAACTGGCAAACTTTTGTAAAGTAACGGTATCATTTTGCATTTATACCAGCAAAGTATAAGAGATCCATTTCTCTTTATCCTTGCAGCATCTGATACAGTCATTTTAAAGAGGTAGCCATTTTAATAGATACTGATACCATATTCTTTTAGTTTTCAGTTCTCTAATGACTAATGATATAAAATATCTTTTCATGTGTTTCTTTGCCATCTGTATATATTCTTTGGTGATGTATCTGCTAAAATCTTTTGCCTATTATTTACTGATTTCTTGTTATTGTATTGTATATTGTATTGTGTCCTTTCTTGTTACTGAGCTGTGAGATTTGAAAAAAATTCTGTATACTGGTCTTGTGGGATATATATTTTTCAAATATTTCTTCATAGCCGGTGGCTTGTCTTTTCATTCCCTTGGCGATGTTTTGACGAATAGAAGCTTTCAATTTTGATGAAGTCCAATATATTGAGTTTTTCTTTTGTAATTTAAACCTCTTGTGTTCTAAGAAGTTTTACATAATCCTAGTTTGTATAAATTTTCTCCAATGCTAACTCTAGGGTTTTTGTTTGTTTGTTTTGTTTTGTTTTCGGGTCTTTGTACATGATGCAAGGGGTGGGCAGAAGAAAATAATTTTTTTTTTTTTTTGTATAGGTCTGTTCCGTTTTTCAAGCACTATTTTTTTTTGACCTTAAGGATAAACATTCAGTTTTTCCCATTAAGTATGATATTAGCTCTAAGTTTTATGTAGATGCCTTTATCAAGTTGAGAAACTTCTCTTTATTCCTAGTTTTCTTAGAGTTATTTTATTACAAGTGGGTGATGTATTTTGTAAAAATGCTTTTTCTTCTTCTATTGAGACTATTATTTATTTTTTCTTATTTAATCTGTTTGTATGATGAATAACATTGAATTTATAATGTTGAACCAACCTTGCAGTAGCAGCATAAACTCTACTTGGTTATGATATAATCAGTGTTATATGTTGCTGGATTTGATTTGCTAGTACTTTGTTGTGATTTTTTTGTATCTATGATCATGATGGATAATGGTAAATACTTTTATTATAATATCTTTACCTGGTTTTGGTCAGGGTGATACTGACGTTTAAAATGAGTTGAAAAATATTTTTTTTTTTTTTCTGGAAGAATCTGTGCAGAATTGCTATTATTTCTTTCTTAGATGTTTGATAGAATTCGCTACTGCAGCCATTTGGGCCTGGAGAATATGATATCCATTAGTTATGAACCACATGGCAAATAGCAAAAGCTCAAGGGCATTTAGGGAACCACTCATCTTTTATTACTCTCAACCTGTTAGTAGAGATTTTTGCTTGTGTATTCCTGTGCTTCAATCTCCTGGACTCTGAGCTAGTATTTATGTCACTATTTCTCAAATTATTTTATAGGTATTTTCATTAGTTACATCTATCAGATGAGTACAATTAAGTCACTGCCAGTTATTTAGTACTGACTAATTCTGGAGTTCTCAACCAATTTCTGAAGTTAGGCAAATTGCTCATAATGAGAAAGCAATTACAGTGGAGATCGGTTTTAAACATTGGACTTTTAGTTTATTCCACTAGAAAATGCCATCTTTCTGGTCCAAGGGGTAGTTAATATGAGTTAAGCCTTTGTTCCTCTTTGCTTATATTTGATAATGTCTAGATTTTGAAGATATTTAGGTATTTAATTTTTTAAAAGCTATACTTTATGAACTAAGAATTGCTCCATGCATTGTTATGAGAGCCTAGCTGTATGTGTATTACCTTATGTAAGCAATTTTCCAAAGAAACCGAATTCAGAGAAAATTGGAGAACTGTGTTCACTTGCATGAAATTGAGGTGTTTAGTCTTTATATGATTAAAATGGCCTTTAAAATGAATCCATATCTTATTCTGGAGACTCATGATTCAATGGCAGTGTTTGTAGCTGTACAATGTAAAATAAAGTCTTGGTGGCACTAAATACATAAAAATATTTACTTACTTCCTCATACTGTTAGAATAAACCAAAAAGTTTAGCTTATTCAGTCCCTATCTGAGGTTTGGCCTTGAACAAACTGCTCATTTAGTATTTGAGTGCATGGTACTGCTCTTTCCTTCACCCTCGGTGCTTTTTCTTAAATGTTAGAGAAGAATGATCCAATCTTTGTATTTTGGCTTGCTCTAAATATTTTAGTGTTATTATGTTTTTAATACCTTTGTAACCAAGAGTGAGGTAGGTGATACTTGGCAGAATATGTAACAATGACTTACTAACTTTAACAACTCAAAAATGCCATACAGTGATTCTTGATTCAGAAACTCAACACAGGCCTTGGTATGAAAAGAATGGAAAAATCCCTTTCAGCAGCATGAATTTTCATGGAATCCTTGACAATATAGGTTTATTGGCAATAGATATACTTGAGGTAAATGGATAAATTGAAATAGTTGGTTCTAATAAAATGAGGTACTAGGATATACATTTGGGTTCCTTTTCCTTGTCTCAGTTCAATCACCAACCATCAAGGTGACACCATGACCCTGCTTTGATCAAGTTCCTAACTATGAATTAAAGGAGAAGAATGAGTGTTACTCTCACTGTAATAAATATATTTAAGACATTATCTGACAAATGTATAGTATAATTAAAACAACCAAGTCTTATTATAACTATATCTGTGGCCATGTGAATAAAGGGAGAAAATAGTAATAGAGATAATTCTAAATAATTTTTAGTGGAACAATAAAGTGAGAGAATTAAGAGAAATAAAAGGGATTGTGGATTTGCGTGGTCCTCCTTGAGTGATAGGGAGCGATGAGAAGCATTTTGTATCTTTCATCCATCAGCCTGTATCTCTGGTCCCAGACTAACAGAAGGACAAGAAGACCCCCTTCCTTTATCACTGCCTTAGAATCCTAGCCATATAGGATGGGGCTGGGTGGAAGAAAATTTGTGTGTTCCCCAAGGTTCCTCAATCTCCTTGATCTTTGGCTTTGTAATGGCTTACATATATTGGGTACCATATTATGGTTTACCATAATATGGTTTGCCATATTAAAGTGTTCAATTTAACCATGTCTTGAATAAAAACCAAATGATAGTAAGGGAAATGCAAAATTTTGCCCCCCAGAATTAACTCTGATGTGATAGCACCAATTTTATTTATTTATTTATTTATTTATTTATTTATTTATTTA
>NW_024412376.1:59808430-59846030 GCF_014898765.1 Herpailurus yagouaroundi
GCCACCCAGGCGCCCCGCACCAATTTTTTTTAAAGGATATGATTTTGTTCCTACTCATCAAAAGATAAAATAAATAAAATAGTTCTGGTGAAGGTGTTTCCACCTGTATGATTTTGGGCAAATCTCTTAAACTTTTTGTCTCAATTTCTTTATGTGTATTCTGAAGCTTTTGAACTTCCTCATCTCTGTAGTACTCTGATCTGAGCATGCTGTGATTCTGTGCTTTAAGAACACAGAACACTTTAAGAGACCTTGGGGAGCTGAGGCGAGAGACATTAGGGTGTGACTTGGTACAAGGAATAAGACTGAGTACCAAAAGGGAAATATATTGTGCATGAAAGACCTGGATTTGTGGCTATTTTTGCTGGTCAGTAAGGGAGGAAATTCTTACAGGGTAGGAATTTTCTTTATTCAAACCACAATATGGATGTCTTAAAAATGCAATCATGTTTGGAAGATTTATATTCTGGTGAAGAGAGAAGATCAGATAAGTACATGTGTATGACTCCAAATGAAATGTGAAAGGAAAAAATTATTAAAGGTCGAGTCACCTTCCCCATATATTAGAATAAGGGCAGTATTGGGAGGGGAATCCAACTGTATTTTAGTAGAAAAAAACAAGAAGCCACATTCTTAGACTGAGTGTGTATAAATACAGTGTAGGACGGCGGGGTTTTTTTTGGTACACTTGACAGTGCAGTAGGGGTCCTAGCTGGAGTTCATTCTTGATGGTAGCTAATTTAGACATGTCTGAGCCTCTCTGGGAACCTGGTGGAATTTGCCTGCCAGGTGCTTCTTTTCAAGGGGAATTTAGGATTCTTTTTGGAAAGGACCCCTCCTAAGGGAAGAAGTCAACTAGATGAGCTGACCCAACCACAGCCCAGTCATTGGAGTGTGGGGTGGTGGTGGTTCTTTTATGTGTTTTGGTTCCTATTACAGGGATATATTTCTAGGTGCAGAATAAAAATGAAAAGAACTGTTTTCACTAAAGTCTGTTTATGATATGAATGTTTAATGAAGCATTAAGTAGGTTGCACTGATAGATGTTACACTAAAGGTGAAGAGACCCATTCTCCCTAAATTAGCTTCAAATAGAGTAAGTAACTCCTGCTAACCTGTGGCTTCAGTGGGTGAGGTGGCAGATGGTGAAGATGCCATAGCATTGTAGAGGTGACAAGCAAATGCAGAGGTGGCTAGTCGGAAGTCTAAAAGGGGCAGTAATGGAGGTGACTGATAAATAAAGTGGCAGTGCCAGAGGGAGTTGACTGACCTAGGATACCTACCAGTTGCATAAAATGCCTCAAACATAAGAATCAACAAAGATATCCAGCTGCAAGAAAAGTAACAAGTTACGAACTGAAATAACCAAGGTTAAAATAAAGACACGGAAGATTTATAAACAAATGATAAAAGCAGGCATAATTAGAGCTAAGAGTATTAGAGAAGAGCAATATTGTTATGCAAGAATAAGAACAGTATGTATTGAGATTTATAGTGTGTCAGTAAAAAAGAAGCAAGAGTGATGGCAGGATTAAGAATGAAGACAGAACATTAATTATAGCACCCATAAACAAAGATTATAATTTTTATAAAACATGTTTTAAAAAGGAGAATTGTACTGAAACAGGAGAATGAAAAGGCAGCAGTTGACAAGAAATTCCTAAGCATCAGGAATTGTTTTAATAACTTAAAATATATTATTTCATGTGGTCTTTTCATCAAACTATTTGCCCGAAGCACAACTACTAACTGTCAAACCTGGATTTGAACCCAAGTTGTTCTTACTCCAATGCTAATCTTTTTCTCCCCTTCTCTTAGAGAAAGAATAAGGACTTAGGCTAAATTTTCAGTCAAAGGCTAAAGATAAAAGTGATTTAACAGCAGGCATCTTAGTTCAAGAAATTAGTAGCACAATCATGTCGAAGAGGGGAAATGATTCTGGGTCTGATGTTCTCATTTCTGAGTTCAGAAAGACTTTTGAGTCTTGTCTAAACAATTTTTTGGCTGCTGTTTTTGCTGACATATGGGAGAAAGGTGAAATAATCAACAAAATGAAGTCAAGATTTTCAACCAAATATATTTTTAAAAAGGAAAAAAGAGAATAAGAAGACAATGGCATCATCAAATGCCAATCCTGATTTCTCTAGGGATCTGGTTTTAGAGATAACCAGAGAAAGAGCAACATGGGAACCCTCAGAAAGGGATGTGCCAATAAGTGCTCTGTGACCTAAAGAGTTACAAATGGGTGCTCTGTGAGCTGTGCTCAACAGAAAGGGCCTGGATGGATGTTTGGTTGTTTATCATAAAAAAACTTTTGTTGAGACATGCCATGAAGGAATTATGTGCGTGATTACCTGCTGAAAAACAAAAACCTTACAAATCAACGTAATTAGTTTACCACAATTGGGTAAACATTGACAGTTTGGCTCCAAAAAGAGCTATGAAGAGTTAAGAAATTTCAAAGAAGAGAAAAAATGTTTTGGATTTACTCTGTAAGATAATATCACAAAAGTTTGTGATATTGATGCTAGGATAGACTAATAATTCAGTGGTAGAATTGAGAGACCAGAAAGAGACCATACCTCATTCATGACAAAGCTGTCACTGCAGAGGAGTAGGGAAAGGATAATTTTTCATTAAGTGAGATTGGGTCAGTTGAATACTTATATGGAAAATAAAACAAACTTGGCTCTTACATCAAACTATATGTACTATCAATTGCTGTTTGATTGTTTATCTAAAAAAGTAAAATAATGAAGCCACAAGAAAATAGTATAGGTCATACTTTAGGCAAACATTTCTTAAGCAGGAAACAAAAACTCTAATCATAAAGGACAAGATTGGTAAATTGGGCTGCGTTAAATTAAGAATGTCATTTCATTAAAAATACTAGTAAGAAGTTAAAAGGCAAGTTCAGAGTGGGAGAAGATAGTTGCTATACATTTGACAAAGTTTGTTATACATGTAACTGACAAAGGGTTAAATATTTGTTATACATATAGCTGGCAAGGAATATAAAGAACTCTCATGAATCGTAAAGAAAATCAGACAATTGAGTAGAAAAATGGGCAAAATAATGAATAAGGACTTCACAAAGAAGATATATACAAAAAAAGGGTCAGATAAAACTATAGCAGTTGTTAACAAAAAGCTCCTAAATATATCAGAAAGAGAAGAACGCAATAATATTAAAAACACAAAGTGGAAGTTAGGGTAGTTAAGAGTATTTGGTATACTCTTTCAAGGGAGAAGGTTAAGAAGATTGACCTAGTGCCGGTTCTTATTGATTTACTTTGGTTATGTAGGAGCCTAACCACAGAGTAAGTGTTTCTGTCTTTGGGCCTTTTTTTTTTTTTTCTTTATTTGGCTTCTGCTGACAGTGGTGTAATTTATGACTGTTAGCCCAATTTATTCCTCTGAACATCTCTTTTCCCCTGTAACCCTTTCCCTAGTAAACTGTTTGGACCTGTGTTCTCTGATACTTCTTTTCCCAGGAGTATTGTCACTGCATTTTGGGACCCATTAGTCACTAATGGCTAATTTGCAATTTTGAGAACCATAAAATAGCATAGAACTCATCTCAACAGGGATAGTGCCTTTAGGGAATCTGTCTACAGTAGTAATTTTCAATTCTGTTCTACTTTTAAAAACAAATGGGAAGGGAATGATTCACTGAAGAGAAAAGAGTTTCAAAAACAGAAAAAAAGTCAACCGGTAGGAAGAATGGAATGAGGAAAATAAAGCAGTGAAGTTTGCAGTGTAAAGACCTAATGCTGGAAAGCAGGAATGTACAGCCAGAGAAATGCCAAAGGAGATTGAAAGGTTACACAAAAAGGACAATTGTTAACATAAGGCTTAATACATTAAAAGAAAGCTTTATCTAGAAAAATGAAAGAATAGGATAAAGCAGAGATGTTGCATGGGTTGTTCTATTATAACAAATTGCTGTTTCAAATGACCATAAAGTTATGAGTCGGGAAAGAATATTCCTGCAGCAGAAGGTGTAGGAAGAATCAGACACAGCAAGTGATTTAGGAACATAGATAAATTTCAATTGCAAAGGATATATTTCTTTAAAGGTAGGAAAAGGAAGAATGAGAGCAATGATTTCTGGTAGCAAAAAAATACTGGAAAAGTTAAAACTGATGAAGAGAGCACAGTCATATGGAGGAATGCTTTATATTTGCATAACACACAGAGTCCATATCATATTTTCACTTTTAATCCTTTATGGTGTTTTAGGCTTACAATTGTTCACCTCACAAAGGTGGGCTTCTAAAAGAAGTTAAGTAATGGTGAAACAATGCAGCATATTGGTTAGGAGTCGGAACTGCGTGAGATTGAGTAATAATTCTGCTAACATCCTAGCCTTGTTACCTTGGGCAACATATTTGATGTCTCTGTGCCTCAGTCTCTTTAATTGTAAAGTGGAGATAATAATATCATTTAATTCAGAATTTTGTCAGAATTAATTGTTATTTATTAAAAGCTCAGTTGATGTCAGTTGTTATTACCCAGAGCTACACTCTCATTAATGGCACAGCTTGGACTCAAGTCCAGTTTTTCTGCCTCCAAATCCAATGCCCTTTCCTTGATACCTTTTTACCTTTCCTTCCAGATGAGTTAGAATCTGGGCCTCTAGCCAAATTGAGGTCTTGAGAGTCAGAGCCAAAAAGTAAGAGGGCAGTCTCTGAGGGATTGGTGCAAAGATGAAGCATGATCCAACTTCTAAGTCAGTTGATCTAAGTTAGCAAGAAAAAGTCCCAAAACATAAGGCCCAGAAGGGCAGACAGAGAGTAAGAATCAACTCTGAAATGTATGTTCTATAATGGAGATCAGGTAGGATAGTGATAGTATTTTGAGAGGGGAGACTAGTAAAAATCCCTAAGGCACTGGTGTAGATATTTTATTATTGTTACTTTTTGGCAGTGGGGATCCAATTGTAAATGTTTATGGAATAATGATCTACTTGGCTTCTACCTCTGGCAGCTGTAACTACTTCACACCTCACCTGTAGATCCAACCACATCTCCAATTTCTGTGCCAATTATGGCCCTTGCCAAGGAGATTCTTAGGAGTCTGTTAAAGTCAAGTAGCATCAAGTCCTTTTTTTAAGGCAGATTCAATCTGATGCTTTGCTTTCTTTTCTTAAACAAAACCCTACAATACATTAGTTGCTTGAGATTTCATGAATTTATTTAAGAGTGGCCAGAATGGATGCTAAACCTGAACTCTGGTTAATTAAGCTACATCCCCACTGCCTGAAGCTGTCCCTCTCTGAGGTGAAACTCTGCATCTTTTCTGTCTTGGAGCTCTGTCTGTTGTTTGTTATCTAACTTACTACACTTCCAGGGTTTCTAACCGTTGCTTATTCATTTGAGCTTCTGGTTATGCTGGCCTGTTTTTGTTTTTTCTTGTCTATTTGGTCTCTTGGGCCTGACTTTCTTGACGAGATTTGTTGTATTGCATATTAAACATTTCTTTAGTTATGTCACACATGGTGTATTAATCTTAAAAAAAAAAGACTTAGCTAACATTAAACATTTCTATGTACCGGACTCTGAGCTTATACCCATTTTCTTATTTAGTCTTCCCAACAACCTATGATATTGGTACAGTATTCTTGGGCTCAGTTTTCATATGAAAAAACTAAGGCTCAGAGGTTAAGAAAAATTTCCAAGGTCGTAAATGGGAAATTTGAGATTCAAAACCAGTAACTCCAGAACCTAAGATCTTAAACATTATATGTTGATATGTAAAAGAAATAATAAAAGAGAGCATGTGGAACAACTTGGAAGAAAGCTTTCCTGTAAAGAAAAACTATTGGTATTAAAATTGGATTTTCCATCTTGATGCTCATTTTCTACTAGAAATATCAATGAGATGTTATTTGAGTTTTTTGAGATTGTCTTGTATCTGAAAAGAAGATGGAGATAGTAATATAAGGAAGAACATACTTTTTTTTTTTAGAAAAATATTTTATAGTCAGTATGTTGGATGCTAAATTAATGAGAATTCTGGATTGTGGAATGACCCACCCTAATCAAATATTGAGATTCAATCGTTGTAATAGATACAAGTAGTCAGAGCCAACATTGACCAAGTATGGGATGGAATATTATGAAATGTACTATATTGAGGATCATTTATAAATTAAAGAGAAAGTCATTGGTCATTAGTGCCTAAGTGGTAATATTCAAATGTCTTATTTATCTCATGTGGCCTTGTTAGGCTTATTAAAGGGAGACCTTTAAAACAGAAAAACTAGAACAAATAATATGGTTTTATTTGTTCAGGACTAAGAATAGTTGTTCTTACCTTTTGTTTTTGTTTTTGTTTTTAATTCAAAAGCCCCTTTGCAGATCTAATAAAATCTATATACTCTCTCCATAGGAAAATAAAGTCCATATTCTCACACAATTTATCATGCAATTTTAGGCTGTGCCCTGATTTGGAAGAACTCTTCCTGACTTGGGGAGAATTCCAGTGTTAGGATTAAATCCTAGTGAATATCTTTTGCCAAATTCCTTCAAATAGCTGTGGTATTAGTATCTTGATTAGGCACACTTACTTGTAAATAGAATAGCTGCTGATGTTTCAGAATCTGAAGTTTTTCATGAGAGACCAGAGTAAGTCTCATGTTCTTTTTTTTAATTAAAAAAAAATGTTTATTTATTTATATTGAGGGAGAGAGTAGGGAAGGGGCAGAGAGAGAAGGAGAGAATCCCAACCAGGCTCTGTGCTCTTAGCGCAGGGCCTGACAGGAGGCTTGATTTCATGAACTGTGAGATCATGACCTGAGCCAAAATCAAGAGTCAGATGCCTGACCAACTGAACCACCCAAGTACCTGAGGTCTCACACTCTTAGTTATTCTATTTTTGTTCACAGTTTTGTATAAACAATCTTTTTCCAAATTCTATTGAGATATTCTGAGGCAGGCAAGAAATCTTTTGAAATCTGATGGGGTAGCTGCTTATCGTTTGTTTTGTTTTGACTGGGATATATTTCTTCCTTAATTAAGCCACAAAATTACAGTAGGTTGTGCCATAGACATTTTCATAGTTCAGGCACCTTTTGGGCTTTGATTTTAGTGTAATTATAAAATCCGCTGACAGGACAGGACAGGACATAGCTTAAAAACTTAATACAGACTTAGGTAATCAGCCAGTCTTCTTTGCCAGTTTTACTTTGAATTAGTGTCTGGGTACCTTTTCAAAGTCACACTGTGGAATATTCCTTGAGCATTTATTCTCATAATATTAGTCTGCAACTAAACTCTTTCTATCTAATTTTCCCTTCCATTTTAAGTAATAAAATGAACACACAAGCCCTATGGCACTCACGTATAGACTGGAGCTTTTTTTGGGTCCCTTTTTCAACCTTAAGCCAATTGATTCTTTACAGTCATCTTTGGCTTTATCTCTTGTAGCCACATAAAATTGACATATAAATAAAGTTTTGACATATAAATAAAGTTTTACTCACATAAACCTGAAAGGGTGGTTCTGAAACATGTCTGTATTGTGCTAGGCTAGATGAGGAAGTCTATTTTGTCCCTTTTCCTTTTTCAGAATGACACCAATGACACCTTTTCCTTTTTCTTCCATTTGTGGATTTATCCTGATGCAGTGATAATGCTTACATTTGTTTGTTTGGTGAGAGCAACAGTTGGATCCCTGAAAAATAAAGGTAACTTATTTAAAATAATTGTTTAATTCAGCTTAGAAGTAAGCTGCCATGTGGGCAGGGAGATATAGGTAGATCCAATGGCACTTTCTTCAGTACAGGCAATGACTATTATAAGATGAATAGGACTGGGTTTGAGAATGAGAAATACAGAGTGCAATGGTTTATACTAACAAGGATTTATCTCTTTGTCTGAAACTACCATTCATACATAAAATTTAAAATAAACCCATGAAATTCAAAGTGAAAAATGGAATACATTTATTTTTAGAAAGCAAAGGAATAATTGGCTTGACTCATCATCTGTATAGGTGTTATGGAAACTTTTCAACCTGTTACTGCCTATGAACTTGGAATCTGACATCAGTGCCCTGTTATTCTACTCCCAGACCTCTATTGAGAAGATGCTTCCAAAGAGCTGGGTCAGGTCATTGGAAAAAGGTAAATGGGCACATATGTATTGCTGGTAACTTACTAATAACACCTTAGGATGAGAATGTAGCAAAATTCTATGAAGAGGAGGCTGTATTGAAATTATGAATCAAATAAATCAGTTCTTGGCTGGGGACATAGAACATACTTTCCAGTATGGCCCAACCCCAGATGTATTACCAAATCTGCAGACGTGAAAGGTCACTGTGGTCACCCACTAGGACAAACATAGTTCCTCTGCACATACAGTTCTAATTAGGGTTTCAGGGAAAGGCACTCATCATTTTTACTTGATAATGATAGTTTTATTGATTCTTCACAATTCAGTGACTCTGTGGAAGATGCTGTAGCTGCTAGATGGAGAAACACTACAGGGAATTAAAAGAAGAGGCCCAATCTCTGAATGAAATGTGTAGCCTATTCTTTCAGAAATTCTTACTAGTGGAGTTTGCACAGAGTGAATTAACTGTCTCTTTCTGGAAATTACACAATTGCTATGTTGAAGGGTAATTTACTACATATGTTTTCCAGAGTTGGCACTCATCCAATTTGGTGCCATTTTCTCCCAAACTTAGGATGGATATGTGCCTTCCAATAAGAAGCCTTTGCTTCAGCAGGTAGATATTTTCAGGGTGTCTCTGAACAGGCCACACTCAGTCTCATTTAAAGCAAACCTTTTTGAATTAATTTATTGCCTTTCCAGTTTGAGCTGTGGTTTATGTGAAAGAACTGGGATTTGAACCTAAGCTTGTCTGACTTTGGTAGACTAAATAAATAAAATCTACAAGTTAGAAAGACTTGAGTTAGACACCCTGTCCTGTCACTAGCTAGTTGCATCAGTTGATCAAGTTATTAACTCTTTGGACACTGTTATTTTTTCTTTAAATTTATTTGTGATAATAGCTTCAAAGCTTGCAGCTGGAATAAAATGAGATCAGAAACCTAAAACACTTATAATAGTGCGTGGCATATAATAGGCAATAATTAGTAGTTAATACTGCTGCTTACAAAGGATTATGTAAATATATTTATTCCTGAAGTTCTTTTTTTTTTTCTTTGCTTCCCTACCCTTGTCATATAATGAAATCTTTAAACGCAGGGTGGATATTTTCTGTTATGTAAGATCTTAATATTAAATGGCTAGTATATATAAAGCAAAGTAAAAATAGGTATTATAAAGATAGGGAAAAAAAGAGGAAGGAACAAAGGGTAGGATGTTTAGAAAAGTGTGTCATCCTATCTCCAAACTTTAGATTGAGTGAAACTTAAGATTTTCTAAAAAATATTTAGTGAGAATAAAGTTTGAGAGACATCCAATGTTATACTTATGGATAAAAGTTTTAAGATCTGCTGTACACCACACATTCCTTTGTAAGGCAAAGTTGTTGATGGCTTTTATTCTTTACTTAGATTTGTTTTCAGTCTGAAACTTCATAAGGGACATTTAATAGCATATGCTATGATACAAGCGTTGGGACTGGGCGTTCTGTCTAAATGGATATGTTCTGATGAAGTTGGGTCAGCTTTATATACTTATTTATTTTTAGGTAGTGGGGATTCTTAGGTGACTTATTGTATTGTCAATGTTATCTACTGTGGTAGTTGTATTGGCCTATATTTGGTTATTAATTCTGTCACATAGCAGTAAGTAAGACTTTGGGTGAGTTGCTTAACCTCCCTCATCCTCAGTTGCTTTTTTTCCAGTTACAAACTTAAAATAACAATATTTACTTTGCTCTTTTGCTGTGCAGATTAAATGAAATTAAAGAGGATATGAGGTGGAGAGAGTAAATAAGTACATAGATCATGAAATATTAAACAGGTGAAGGTTAGTTCTTACTCCTTTATAATATAGTAAAAATATAGAGTATTACATGCATCTGGCTGTTGGTTCCATATTATATAAATTGAATTCTTGTCAATGTACAGTTTAGAAGATACTGCTTTAGAAATTGTGATACTTAAACAACTTTTCACATGTAAAAGTTGAGTGAGAATGTTAATTTTTTGAAAAATTTTAGGACAGTTGTGTAGACTTAAAGGAGGCTGGG
The DNA here is from genome assembly GCF_014898765.1 of Herpailurus yagouaroundi. Taxonomy (NCBI): domain Eukaryota; kingdom Metazoa; phylum Chordata; class Mammalia; order Carnivora; family Felidae; genus Herpailurus; species Herpailurus yagouaroundi. The sequence continues at coordinate 59,818,601 of NW_024412376.1, forward strand.
TGTCCTAATAATAGTTAAGGAATCAGGAGATTATTCAAGAGGAGATTAAGCAGGAGACTATCTTCTGCTTTTTGAGCTATTTTATTTTTATGCTTAAATTGGGTTAAACTAAAAAAAAATCTGATTCACTACAGATGACAGACTGAACCAAAAATGATGCATTTTTGGTCTCTAGTTGATGCATTATTTTAATTCACAGCCTTTAATTCTTCTGGAATCCAAATATAAATTCAGGATAAATATATTTTAAATGCTTGGAAACAATTTTATGCACATGTTTTTTCTTTCATACGTGCATTGGAGACTTTACAGTCCTTATTTCCAACACTTGTTTTTGACATTTCTGTGGTTTTGTATTGCACTCTAGCAGATTTGTAGACCCAGAAGAATTAAGAATAGTGACTATGGTAGAAGAGACAAAAGGAGAACATTTAACTCAGGGAATTTGTAAAATGTTCTTTATCTGAATATGTGCCTTGGGTTGGCATATAACAAGCATTGTCAGGAGTTGACATTGATGCATGATGTTTTGTGCCATGCTCTGTTAAGCAGGATGTTACAAAAAAAAAAATGAAAATAGAATAAAAATTTCTATTTGCTTAGGGACAGGGCAGAAGGACTCTGTGTGTGTGTGTGTGTGTGTGTGTGTGTGTGTGTGTGTTTATGTGTGTGTGTATTTTCAACTGCCTCTGGGCAGGCCTTTAATATTGGAGCTGAGTTTCAGGTTTAGTAGTGATGACTGGATATTTCCTCAAACATTGAAAGGATGGGAACTGGCAGATCCTAGTTTTGTTGTTGTTGTTTTTTAACTATTAGCAGTCATTCTCCGTGAAGCAAAAATTATTCTGAAAAAGGAATTTCATGTTTTAATATCCTATTGGTCTCCTCTTTTGTGCAATGTGATGAAAATTTTGACCAGTTTGATTTACCACTTGATTTTAAATAATCCAAAAAGGTTTTGGATGAAGTTAAACTAAAGTGAAATCAAGATAAATTTATTGAAGATCTCTCAGACAGTTGGGTGATTTTCAGGGTCAGGTGGAACAGTTGTCTTATTTTGCAGCTGAGAGAACCAAAAATCAAAAGGTTAGGAGAATTGTTCTAAAATACTGAGCTAGCTAATGACAAAAACTCATCATTTAATAAAGAAAAAATACTATAACAATAGTTCAATACATTATTGTGGTAAGGAATAAATATCTAGACTTGCTGGGTCTATGCTATCTTGAATATATATATATACTTTTATTACTTCCAGTCTTCTTTTCCTCTTTTATTGCTCTTATCGTTGTCATTAGAGTCCTACTTCAGGTTGGCACCTCAAACTGCCTGAAACACAAAAGAGAGACATGTATATGAGTGATAGGAGACAGAACAAGAATGAGGTGAGGTAAGAAAGTAGAAGATGTGGGTGTCATTGATAAAGTGATTTAGTTTCTGATTACATTTTGTTGCTAATGAAACATTTGTGTTGATAATTCTTTTCATTTGTGAAGAGGTTAGGGCACATCCTTACATATATAAAGACAAAATTCATTAGTAATTCATGCAAATATTTTTATTTATTTGTTTATTTATTTATTTATTTATTTATTTATTATTTTAACATGAAATTTATTGTCAAATTGGTTTCCATACAACACGCAGTGCTCATCCCAACAGGTGCCCTCCTCAATGCCCGTTACCCACTTTTCCCTCCCTCCCACCCCTCATCAACCCTCAGTTTATTCTCAGTTTTTAAGAGTCTCTTATGGTTTGCCTCCTTCCCTCTCTGTAACTTTTTTTTTTCCCTTCCCCTCCCCCATGGTCTTCTGTTAAGTTTCTCAGGATCCACATAAGAGTGAAAACATATGGTATCTGTCTTTCTCTGTATGACTTATTACACTTAGCATAACACTCTCCAGTTCCATCCACATTGCTACAAAGGGCCATATTTCATTCTTTCTCATTGCCAAGTAGTATTCCATTGTATATATAAACCACAACCTCTTTATCCATTCATCAGTTGATGGACAGTTAGGCTCTTTCCATAATTTGGCTATTGTTGAGAGTGCTGCTATAAACATTGGGGTACAAGTGCCCCTATGCATCAGCACTCCTGTATCCCTTGGGTAAATTCCTAGCAGTGCTAATGCTGGGTCATAGGATAGATTTATTTTTAATTTTTTGAGGAATCTCCACACTGTTTTCCAGAATGACTGCACCAGTTTGCATTCCCACCAACAGTGCAAGAGGGTTCCCGTTTCTCCACATCCTCTCCAGCATCTATAGTCTCCTGATTCGTTCATTTTAGCCACTCTGACCAGTGTGAAGTGATATCTCAGTGTGGTTTTGATTGGTATTTCCCTGATGAGGAGTGATGTTGAGCATCTTTTCATGTGCCTGTTGGCCAACTGGATGTCTTCTTCAGAAAAGTGTCTATTCATGTCTTCTGCCCATTTCTTCACTGGATTATTTGTTTTTTGGGTGTGGAGTTTTATGAGCTCTTTATAGATTTTGGATACTAGTCCTTTGTCTGATATGTCATTTGCTAGTATCTTTTCACATTCTGTTGGTTGCCTTTTAGTTTTGCTGATTGTTTCCTTTGCAGTTCAGAAGCTTTTTATCTTCATGAAGTCCCAATAGTTCATATTTTGCTTTTAATTCCCTTGCCTTTGGAGATGTGTCAAGTAAGACATTGCTGTGGCTGAGGTCAGATAGGTTTTTTCCTGCTTTCTCATCTAGGGTTTTGATGGTTTCCTGTCTCACATTCAGGTCCTTCGTCCATTTTGAGTTTATTTTTGTGAATGGTGTAAGAAAATGGTCTAGTTTCATCCTTCTGCATGTTGGCTGTCCAGTTCTCCCAGCACCGTTTGTTAAAGAGACTGTCTTTTTCCATTGAATACTCTTTCCTGCTTTGTCAAAGATTAGTTGGCCATACTTTTGTGGGTCCAATTCTGGAGTCTCTCTTCTATTCCATTGGTCTATGTGTCTGTTTTTGTGCCAATACCATGCTGTCTTTATGATTACAGCTTTGTAGTAGAGGCTAAAGTCTGAGTTGTGATGCCTCCCGCTTTGGTCTTCTTCTTCAATATTACTTTGGCTATTCGGGATCTTTTGTGGTTCCATACAAATTTTAGGATTGCTTGTTCTAGTTTCGAGAAGAATGCTGGTGCAGTTTTGATTGGGATTGCATTGGATGTGTAGATTGCTTTGGGTAGTATTGACATTTTAACAATATTTATTCTTCCAATCCATGAGCACGGAATGTTTTTCCATTTCTTTGTATCTTCTTCAGTTTCCTTCATAAGCTTTCCATAGTTTTCAGCATCCAGATCTTTTACATCTTTGGTTAGGTTTTCTTTTATGATTCTTGGTGCAGTTGTGAATGGGATCAGTTTCTTTGTTTGTCTTTCTGTTGCTTCATTATTAGTGTATAAGAATGCAACTTATTTCTGTACATTGATTTTGTATCCTGAGACTTTGCTGAATTCATGTATCAGTTCTAGCAGACTTTTGGTGGAGTCTGTCGGGTTTTCCACGTATAGTGTCATGTCATCTGCAAAAAGTGAAAGCTTGACTTCATCTTTGCCAATTTTGATGCCTTTGATTTCCTTTTATTGTCTGATTGCTGATGCCAGAACTTCCATCCCTTGGATGCCATGTTCAGCAGCACATTTAGAAATTTAAAACAGAACATTTTTTGCTTTTAACTTATCCATAGGTGATAGTATTCTGTTATAGAAAGAGGTATCTTTTTCTTATGATATACAATGATAATAGTCAAAACTTCAAGAAGGCAGTTTAAACAAAAAGAACTTTTTTGTTTAAATAATCATTTCCCCTCTATAATGAAACTGTGATAAAATAAGAAGAAAAAGCTGATAAAGAATGATGATATGTTCAATAAGATTGTCATAAGAATGCTATTTTTCACCTTTATTCCATGTCCCCAATTCCCACTCCAGGAAATCGAAAGACTACAAATAGCACTCCTGAATTTCTGCCTCCCCTTTCATACATTGCCTGACTTCTTACTCCAGATCCTTACATACACTTCAGCTAATAGACTTTTAACCCCGGGCAGGAAACTGTTACTTTGTTCTGAGAGTGGGTATAGAATTATCAGGTGACTCCACTTTAAGAAATGTGGTGGCCAGAGAAGAATTATTACTTCCTTTGCTTTGGGGCCCTGGTGAGAACTCAGGAGGCGAACCTAAAAAATGAGTGCCAGATGGCTATAGAAAAGATGTACCTGGGGTCCACTGCTGTCCAGAAACTCCAGAAGGAATGCCTTTGAAGTTGATCATCTACAAGCTTGGCTTTGTATAGCCCAGGTCTCTACTGTATGGTGGCAGGAAAATTTATTCTTCCATAGTCATCACCAGACTAACCTCTGTATTGAAAATGAACTGATTCAATCGAGGCAGAATGGCATCCAGAAAAATGCTTGTTGTCATTGTATTCACTCAATTACATCTAGGTACAGGTCTTCATCCATCAGTAAAGCAAAGAGTTCTGGAGGACAGGAAATACCTGCTGAGATGGTGGGCCAGGTCTCCATCCGTGCAAGCCAGGGAAAACCTGGCAGGGCCCCACATATGAAGGATTAACCCTCGCCCTGAAGAACAGGGATCCGGGGACTGGAAAGGGTATAAACTTTAGCCAAAAAGCAAGTTGGTTGGAATGAAATAGTTTGATATAAAATTTTTATTGAACAAATTTATGTTTGTATATATATATTTTAATGTTAAGCTATTATCGCTATATTCTGGGGTATTAGTAAGGTAGGGAGAGACAAAGTAATTAAGAGCACAGACTCTGGTATCGAACTGACTGACTAAATCTCAGCTCTACCATGTATGAACTGTCAATATGGCCTTGAGTCTGTGGGTTTGAATCCCAGCTCTGCAATATTACTAGACTTGTAATTTGTAGCTTGTTACAAGTTACTGAGTAAAGTCTTATCTGTATGTGCAAAATACATCATGGAAAGCACTTGGAATTGTGCCTATACGTTGTAAGCAATCATAATTCACATAATATATGTATTTTGGTATATTTTGAGCCAGATATTACTCTAGGTATATTATATATATTATCAATAAGTATATACTATTATCATCATAGTTATTTTTTTGGATACTCAATGATTACATTTTGAAACTTGTAATATTTAAGCACTTTTCTATTTTTCTACTTTTTTTTTGTTAACAAAAATTTTTAACGTTTATTTATTATTGAGAGACAGAGCATGAGCAGGGGAGGGGCAGAAAGAGGGGAGACACAGAATCCAAAGGAGGTTCCAGCTCTGAGCTGTCAGCACAGAGCCCGACACGGAGCTTGAACTCACAAACTGCAAGATCATGACCTCAACTGAAGTCGGATGCTCAACCGACTGAGCCACCCAGGTGCCCCATCTATTTTCCTACTTTTTAAAGGTCTTATTTCTAATTTATTTTCAGTCTATGATTTCTGCTGTGATTTCTACAATATTAAAGGAGTTGGAATAACTTAAATGTCCAGACATTATATATTAATGTTGGGGTTAAATATTTCAGAGATGGTAGAGGTTGGGTAAGACAAATAATGTCTAACAAGAATTGAGTATTGCTTTATACCAAGCTCTGTGAGGTAAGTACATTTATCATCCCATTTAGCAAATGAGGTAACTGAAGTCTTTAGAGAGCCCAAAAAAGGGTATAGCTTGTTACATAGCTGTAACTCCTGATTGGGCTAGCATTGTATCCAAGCATACTGGTTCCAGAGAAAGTGTTTGTGTATGGTCATAGGACATATATAACTGAAAGAAAAATATTCAAGTCATTAAAGATGAAAAGACCAGTGAAGTGTGAAGATAGGGCATGCTGATGTGTTCACATGGATGTTGATATCATCCCAGACTGATGGTAGATCTAAGGAAAGAGAGAAACACAGGTCAGGGGGTAAAGCTCTTGACACCTTGATACCCATATGGGATGAACCAAGAGGTTGGTGAATGATAAGAGCAATGATAAGTGTGTGTGTGTGGGGTGATATACTATTACCACTATCAAAATAACAGCAAGCTGTTATTAATGAACTCCTTATTATCTGCCTGTCTTTGTATGGAACTTTTGAAAAGCATTGTCTTAGGGAAACTGCAACAATTCCTTTATGAAGATATATTGTCCCATTTTCTGGATAAGTTAACCCAGTTTTACAAAAATTGAGTGAATTACCCATCTACTGTTTTCAAGTCAACTAAGACAGCACTGTGAAATGGTTTTGAAAGAAACTACCCATTCACCCATCCATCTATCTGTCCGTCTGATTGTTAGGTATTAAGGTCTAGCAATATTTGCCAGGTACTAAGCTCTAAGGATAGAAAAGCATTTAAAATCTTGGTCCCTGCCCTTGAGTCTGACGGGAAAGAAAGATATGGGGACAATTAGTAAAAGCTATGTCATGGTATGATTTAATTATTTTTAATCTTTTTTAACATTTATTCATTTTTGAGAGACAGAGAGAGAGCACAAGTGGGAGTGGTGCAGAGAGAAAGAGAGACACAGAATCTGAAGCAGACTCCAGGCTCTGAGCTAGAGCACAGAGTCTGACGCAGGGCTCGAACTCAAGAGCTGTGAGATCATGGTCTGAGCTGAAGTCAAATGCTCAACTGAGCCACCTAGGCACCCCTAATTATTTTTAAAATGATGGTGTTATGTTGCATAATCTTTAATATTTCTTCCAATTCCACCTCTGTGATTGTAGAAACAGCATGAAGTAGTCAGTAAAAAACATTCTACACAGCTTGGTAGTATAAAACTTGAACCTACTTAACTGTTGTTAAAATAAGACTATCCATTTTCTCAATGCTATGCAGTCTAGCAAATTTGGCAGCCAAGGAACTCAGTGTGAGGCAGCTGGGCATGATTTTGGATGGAAGACTCAAATTCAATGTTGGTGAAGTGTTTACAGTTTGCATGTGCATTGCAGGTGTGTGACATCACTTCCCATGACTGATACAAATGCTGGGAACAGTGGCAGGAGACTGATAGCCTGCCTTTAACCCTTTCCAAACGAGCCATCTTGTAGGCAGATGTTGACCACACCTTCTTGCGCATCTTTCTAGAAGAGCCTGGAGATGAGCCAGTTTTTGCTGATTCGGGCCTTAGTATTAGAATGCATAGCCACTAAACTTCTTCAGGAAATGGGGATAGGAAACTGAGTGCTTTCTTTTAATGCCCCAGGTGATAAAAATTAAAGGAAAATCAGCATTATTGTCTTGTTTAGGCTATAATTAGAACTCATTGTTGAAACTGTATGATGATGTGAAATTTTGGAGGGACTGGAAGTGGAAATAGGCTTCCTGTATGGGAGGAAGTCCTGTTAAACAGTTTCCCAAACTACTAGTATAAACAAAATTGCAGAGAGAAATATTAAAGCTGTTTAAAGGAACAACATGTTTTCATGTTTTTCTTGCAAATAGTCCCCTAGTTTTCCAGTGCAGGAAAGAGTAAAAAATTATGGTAATGTAAAATTACCTCTATGCAGTTATAAACAGATTATGCTTTTAGTTTTTGCATGTTCTGCAGTGTTAAACCAAGCATTTGATAACAATGCCTAATCAATTTAGAATGATGACAAAAAGGTTGCTAGGAATTGGCTAAGGAGTTTTCATATTGTCTGTATTATATACTTTCCTATAACATATGTGTACAGATACATGCAAGTGTACACAAAAATGTAAGTTTTATATGAATAAAAGTAATAATAATTCAAAGTAGCCTGTATTTTAGACTTTCTAGTAATTTGTAACTTTCCCTCTAATTAGTTCACTTTATAGAAGATTTATTAGGCTTATCCTTTTTATCCCAGACATTTATAATGTTTTAGGTACTGTTGTGGCTATTACTTTTACACACAGCTTCAAGGTGGGTGGGTAAGAGGGTCATTACCTGCAGGTTATCACCAGAGAAGGCTGATTCTGGTTCTGAAGACTCAATGTATTATTAATCATTATTTCTGGAATCATAAGGGCTACTTTGAACAATTGGAGGAAAATGGTGTTTGAAGATAGACCCCACTGAAGAAAATGAATAGCCATATTGCAGTTTGATCTTTTTCTTTCATATCAGAATTGATAACTGTGTAGGTGTCTGCTTGGATCACATTATCTAGGAACTGCTTTTGAAAAAATTGCTAGCTCTCTTGCAGCTGCAAGTGCTGATTATTTTGCTTGGATTTGTAACTCTGTGATGTTTTCTGGCATGCATGAGTTTGTAAAAGATTTAGATATAGCCTGCAATTTTTTTTCAAGTCCTAGACAGTTCTGATTGAGCAGGTCTGATTAACATCAGTTCAGAAGTTTGAAACCAAACCTTCACAACCCTGCTTTTGAAAGGTGTTGAGATCTGTGGGAGGGGAGATTTTACTTTTAAGGAAACTAAGCTTCCTTATGTTTCAAATTTGAAGATGAAGTGAGATTGTGTCTGTTAAATTGCAGAGCTTTGCATACTGTAGAGAAATGGTAGCAGAAAGTAGGATATAAAAATTTTCTTAAAGCAATGTCATTTCAGAGTATTAAACTGTAATCTAACTGCAATGCTAGAAAATCTAAATGACAACTTTATTTTTCTAGTTCAACTCCTCCATTTCTCCTGTTCATATGATACAGGTTGCAGGAATTAGTTTTGGAAAAATGCAAGAGAAAACCTTTAAGAAAATATCTCTTTTAATATCTTAGGAAGATACCCACTTATAAGATGTTTTACTCTGACAGTTTGTATTTGTGAATAGAGTCTGCGACACTAACGTAAGGTCTCCTTCCACTCTGACAGTTTGTATTTGTGAATAGAGTCTGCGACACTAACGTAAGGTCTCCTTCCACTAACGTAAGGTCTCCTTCCACCTACCATAGCTGTGATGTGGCATGTCTGAATACACAACTGGAATTAGAATGACTGATGAATCTACCTTGGAAAACTCAGAAGCTAACTGGAGATCTTGTTGCAGCCAAACTCAGGCACATAACCAAAACCAGATTAACTTTTTTTAAATCAGAAAATTAAACTGACATGTACTGGCTCTGCTGAGGACTTTGGCCCCCTCTTACTGGTACTGGCAGTTCACAATCATGCATTAGGAAGGGACAGAACAAAGCGAATGTTACTGGCTGTACTGCAGATTTTTTCATTGTTTTTAAAAATACTTTGGAAATAACCTTTCTTTAAAGTGATGAAATAAAAAATGCCCCAAATGTACAATTTGTTTATTACTTTTTGAAACTTTTTATTTTGAGATAACGTTATGTTCACATGTAGTTATAGGAAATAATACAGAGATATCCTTCCCCCAGTTTCCCCCAATGGTAACATCTTGTATAACTGTAATATAATATCATAACCAGAAAATTGACATTGATCATTAGCCTTATTTAGATTCATCAGTCTTAAAAGGATTCATTTGTATGTATGTGTATGTGTTTATATTTAGTTTTATTCACTTTTATTACATGTGTAGATTTGTGTGACCACCATCACACTCAAGATACAGGATAGTTCCATCATAAGAATCCCTAGTGCTAGCTATTAAATTTTAATGGAGAATGTACTCAAAAGATTCATTCACCAATTTGAATAACTTCTCTGAGGCTATGTTGTATCTAATATAGTTCTGAAAGACACTAAATTACTAAAAAGACAGAAGAAGTTAGCCACATTAATTCCAAAGAGTTCTCTGGGAATACAAACAGTGAATTACCATTACTGCATTAGAAAGGAGAAAATGGGGCACCTGGGTAGGTTCAGTCCATTGAGCCTCTGACTCTTGATTTCAGCTTAGGTCATGATCCCAGGGTTGTGGAATGGAGCCCTGCATCAGGCTGTGTGGTACTGCGTGGAGCCTGCTTGAGATTCTCTCTCTCTCTTTTTTTTCTCCTTTCTCATTCTCTCCCTCTACCCCCTCTTCCCCACTCGTTCCCTTTCTCTCTTAAAAAAAAAACAAACCAAAACCCAAACAAACAAACAAAACCAAGGAGAAATTGCTGAGTGGAGAAAGATCTTAATGGTATCTGGAGCAAAAATAAGGCAGGGCTTTAAGGACACAGGTTATTAGGTCTTTTGCACAGTTTTAACAAAAGAAGTTAAAAATCACAGCCTCATTCTTTTGTTTAAAAAAGAAGAAAAGCAAAGTCAGCAGAAAAAAAAATCATTACTGGTCTGCCCTCTGAACAGAGCTTTCTCCCCCTGGGAAAACAATAAAAAATTATTTGCCCCTGTATGAAATTTAGGACCACTTACCAAAATGGCTAGCTTGGCAGAGGCTGCTGCTTAGCTTAGAGCTCAATTGTACAATTCACTTGAAGCTCAGCGTGAACTTTCCTCATAGACAATAGACATTTGTGTTCACACATTTGAAAATGAACTTACATAAACAAGTGCAATTTATACAGTTTCTCAAAAGCATAAAACATTGACACTTTTAAACTAATGGATTTTGGGCTACACTCAAAATAAAGCTTTGTGTTCTTTGTTGCTACCCTTTATGTCTAGGGTAATGAAGACCATCTATTAAGTGAAATTGTTAATAGCAGAAAATTGTGAGAGGTCAGTCATAAAAGCTGCATGCTGGATATTTTTCCTTTTTTTATCCTTTTGGAATTAAAGATATTCCTCTTCTTTGGAGAAGAATGATGGTTTAGTTATAATTAAATTCTGTTCTTTTTACTAATTGGTGGAAAAGACTGACATACTACTAATTAAGCTACTTTTAGACTTATCTCCTTATTGATCAGCTGCACGGAGGTTTATCTTTCAAGGCCTGGAATTTACTGCAGGATCTAAATGGTAAAGGTCTAGGAAGATGGATGAACTTGAAATACACCAAGTAGGATGTTATTTCCTTAGAAAATGCTAGGAGAACAGAAGCACAAGAACCTGAGGTTCAAGGCTTTTAAGGTTTCACTTCTGTTGTTAATTCTACCTCATTATTTATTTATTTATTTGTCTTTTTGTTTATTATATTTTTTGGAGAGAGCAGGGTAACAGGGCAGAGGGAGGGAGGGAGGGAGAGAGAGAGAGAGAGAGAGAGAGAGAGAGAGAGAGAGAGAGAATTCTAAACAGACTCCATGCTCAGCATGGAGCCCACCTTGGGACTCCATCCCAGGACCCTAGGATCATGACCTGAGCTGAAATCAAGAGTTAGAGACTCAACCAACTGAGCCACCTAGGCACCCCTAAGTTTTTTATTTTAATTCCAGTCTAGTTAACATAGTGTTATATTAGTTTCAGGTGTACAGATTTTTTTCTTTTTGAGAATTTTATGAAAGCCACAATTCTCTTCTTAGAGAAGAATATACTCATCATATATATATATGGAATTTTGTGTGGAGTAGAAAAGTACATGTATCCATATACAGTTTTAACTAAACATATAGTTTTTATTAAAAAACATAATTTTTATTAATATTTCAATAAAACAGCACTTTGAATTCCATGTATGGATCTCATAGCAGTCTGTGAAACTCAAGTCAGTAATTCCTCAATTTATTACATTAATCTTCAGGTGAAAAATTTAGATTCTCAGGAGGTTATAATTCAGTCGTTTTTTTTTTTTTTTTGTAATTTAACTTTATTTTTTATTTTTTCAAATTTACATCCAAATTAGTTAGTATATAGTGAAGCAGATTTTAGGAGTAGATTCCTTAATGCCCCTTTCCCATTTAGCCCATCTCCCCTCCCACAACCCCTCCAGCAACCCTGTTTGTTCTCCATATTTATGAGTCTCTTTTGTCCCCTCCCTGTTTTTATATTATTTTTGTTTCCCTTCGCTTATGTTCATCTGTTTTGTCTCTTAAAGTCCTGATATGAATGAAGTCATATAATTTTTGTCTTTCTCTGACTGACTAATTTCACATAGCACAATACCCTCGAGTTCCATCCACATAGTTGCAAATGGCAAGATTTCATTCTTTTTGATTGCCGGGTAATACTCCATTGTATAATGTACCACCTCTTCTTTATCCATTCATCCATCAATGGAAATTTGGGCTCTTTCCATACTTTGGCTATTGTTGATAGTCCTGCTATAAGCATGGGGGTGCACGTGTCCCTTCAAAACAGCACACCTGTATCCCTTGGATAAATGCCTAGTAGTGCAATTGCTGGGTCATAGGGTAGTTCTATTTTTAGTTTTTTAAGGAACCTCCATACTGTTTCCAAGAGTGGCTGCACCAGCTTGCATTCCCACCAGTAATGCAAAAGAGATCCTCTTTCTCTGCATCCTCGCCAAATCTGTTGTTGCCTGAGTTGTTAATGTTAGCCATTCTGACAGGTGTATGGTGGAATCTCATTGTGGTTTTGATTTGTATTTCCCTGATGATGAGTGATGAGCATTTTTTCATGTGTCGGTTGGCCATCTGGATGTCTGCTTTGGAGAAGTGTCTATTCATGTCTTTTGCCCATTTCTTCACTGGATTATTTGTTTTTTGGGTGTTGAGTTTGATACGTTCTTTATAGATTTTGGATACTAACCTTTTATCTGGTATGTCATTTGCAAATATCTTCTCCCATTCTGTCAGTCGCCTTTTATTTTTGCTGATTGTTTCCTTCACTGTGCAGAAGATTTTTATTTTGATGAGGTCCCAGTAGTTCATTTTTGCTTTTGTCTCCCTTGCCTCCAGAGACATGTTGAGTAAGAAGTTGCTGCAGCCAAGATCAAAAAGTTTGTGCCTGCTTTCTCCTTGAGGATTTTGATGGCTTCCTGTCTTACATTGAGGTCTTTCATCCATTTTGAGTTTATTTTTGAGTATGGTGTAAGAAAGTGGTCCAGGTTCATTGTTCTTCATGTTGCTGTCCAGTTTTCCCAGCACCAATTGCTGAAGACACTGTCTTTACTTCATTGGATATGCTTTCCTGCTTTGTCAAAGATTAGTTGGCCATAGATTTGTGGGTCCATTTGTGGGTTCTCTACTCTATTCCATTAATCTGAGTGTCTGTTCTTGTGCCAGTACCATACTGTCTTGATGATTACAGTTTTGTAGTATAGCTTGAAGTCTGGGATTGTGATGCCTCCTGCTTTGGTTTTTTTTCAAGATTGCTTTGGCTATTCAGGGTCTATTCTGGTTCCATACAAATTTTTGTATTATTTGTTCTAGCTCTGTGAAGAATATTGGTGTGACTTTGATAGGGATTGCGTTGAATATGTAGATTGCTTTGGGTAGTATTGGCATTTTAACAATATTTGTTCTTCCTATCCAGGAACATGGAATCTTTTTCCATTTCTTTGTGTCTTCTTCAATTTCTTTCATAAGCATTCTATAGTTTTCAGTGTATAGATTTTTTACCTCTTTGGTTAGATTTATTCCTAGGTATTTTATAGTTTTTTGTGCAACTGTAAATGGGATCGATTCCTTGATTTCTCTTTCTGTCACTTCATTGCTGGTGTATAGGAATGCAACCGATTTCTGTGCATTGATTTTATATCCTGCAACTTTGCTGAATTCGTGAATCAATTCTAGCAGTTTTTTGGTGGAATCTTTTGGGTTTTCCATATAAAGTATCATGTCATCTGCGAAGAGTGAAAGTTTGACCTCTCCTGGCTGATTTGGATGCCTTTTATTTCTTTGTGTTGTCTGATTGCAGACGCTAAGACTTCCAATACTATGTTGAATAACAGTGACAAGAATGGACATGCCTGTCTTGTTCCTGACATTAGGGGGAAAGCTCTCAGTTTTTCCCCATTGAGGATGATATTAGTGTTGGGTCATTCATATATGGCTTTTATTATCTCAAGGTATGATCCTTGTATCTCTACTTTCTTGAGGGTTTTTATCAGGAAAAGCTGCTGTATTTGGTCAAATGCTTTCTCTGCATCTATTGAGAGGATCATATTGTTCTTGTCCTTTCTTTTATTGATGTGATGAATCACGTTAATTGTTTTGTGGATATTGAACCATCCCTGCATTCCAGGTATAAATCCCACTTGGTCGTGGTGAATAATTTTTTTTAATGTATTGTTGGATCCTGTTGGCTAATATCTTGTTGAGGATTTTTGCATCCATGTTCATCAAGGAAATTGGTCTATAGTTCTCCTTTTTAGTTGGGTCTCTGTCTGGTTTTGGAATCAAGGTCATGCTGGCTTCATAGAAAGAGTTTGGAAGTTTTCCTTCCATTTCTGTTTTTTGGAACAGTTTCAAGAGAATAGGTGTTAACTTTTTCTTAAATGTTTGGTAGAATTCCCCTGGAAAGCCATCTGGTCCTGGATTCTTGTTTTTTGGGAGATTTTTTATTACTAATTCGATTTCTTTACTGGTTATGGGTCTGTTTAAATTTTCTATTTCTTCCTGTTTCAGTTTTGGTAGTGTATATGTTTCTAGGAATTTGTCCTTTTCTTCCAGATTGCCCATTTTATTGGCATATAATTGCTCATAATATTCTCTTATTATTGTTTTTATTTCTGTTGTGTTGGTTGTGATCTCTCCTCTTTCATTCTAGATTTTACTTATTTGTGTACTTTCCTTTTTCTTCTTGATCAAACTGGCTAGTGGTTTATCAATTTTGTTAATTCTTTCAAAGAACCAGCTTCTGGTTTCATTGATCTCTTCTACTAGTTTTTTTGGTTTTGATAGCATTAATTTCTGCTCTAATCTTTATCATTTCCTGTCTTTGCTGGTTTTGGGTTTTATTTGCTGTTCTTTTTCCAGCTCCTTAAGGTGTAGGGTTAAGTTGTGTATCTGAGATCTTCCATCCTTCCTGGGGTAGGCCTGGATTGCTATATACTTTCTTCTTATGACTGCCTTTGCTGCATCCCAGAGGTTTGGGGTTGTGGTGCTATCATTTTCATTGACTTCCATATACTTTTTAATTTCCTCTTTAACTGTGTGGTTAGCCCATTCATTCTTTAGTAGGATGTTCCTCAGTCGCCAAGTATTTGTTACCTGTCCAAATTTTTTCTTGTGATTGATTTCAAGTTTCATAGTGTTGTGGTCTAAAAATATGCACAGTATGATCTCGATCTTTTGGTACTTACTTAGGGCTGATTTGTGTCCCAGTATATGGTCTATTCTGGAGAACGTTCCATGTGCACTGGAAAAGAATGTATATTCTGCTGCTTTAGGATGAAATGTTCTGAATATATCTGTTAAGTCCATCCAGTCCAGTGTGTCATTCAAAGCCATTGTTTTCTTGTTGATTTTTTGAATAGATGATCTGTCCATTGCTGTTGAAGTCTCCTACTATTATGGTACTACTATCAATGAGTTTCTTTATGTTTGTGATTAATTGATGTATATATTTGGGTGCTGCCACATTTGGCGCATAAATGTTTGCAATTGTTAGGTCTTCTTGGTCGATAGACCCCTTGATTACGATACAATGCCCTTCTGCATCTCTTGATACAGTCTTTAAAGTGCAGATTGTCTGATATAAGTATGGCTACTCTGGCTTTATTTTGTTGACCATTAGCATGATAGATGGTTCTCCATCCCCTTATTTTCAATCTGAAGGTGTCTTTAGGTCTAAAGTGGGTCTCTTGTAAACAGCATATAGATGGGTCTTGTTTTCTTATCCATTCTGTTACCCTTTGTCTTTTGATTGGACCATTAGGTCCATTGACATTTAGAGTGAGTACTGAAAGATATGAATTTATTGCCATTATGATGATTGTAGAGTTGGAGTTTCTGGTGGTGTTCTCTGGTCCTTTCTAACCTTTTGTTGCTTTTGATATTTATTTATTTATATATATTTTTTTCATCTTTTCTCCCCTCAGAGAGTCCCCCTTAAAATTTCTTGCAGGGCTGGCTTAGTGGTCACAAGCTCCTTTAATTTTTGTTTGTCTGGGAAACTTTTTATTTTTCCTTCTATTTGAATGACAGCCTTGCTGGATGAAGAATTCTTGGCTGCATATTTTTCTGATTCAGCACACTGAATATATCCCGCCACTCCTTCCTGGCCTGCCAAGTTTCTGTGGATAGGTCTGCTGCAAACCTGATCTGTCTTCCCTTGTAGGTTAGGGACTTTTTTCCCCTTGCCGCTTTCATTATTCTCTCCTTGCCTGAGTATTTTGTGAATTTGACTATGATATGCCTTGTTGATGGTTGGTTTTTGTTGAATGTAATGGGGGTTCTCTGTGCTTCCTGGATTTTGATGTCTGTGTCTTTCCCTAGGTTAGGAAAGTTTTCCACTATGATTTGCTCACATAACCCTTCTACCCCTATTTCTCTGTCTTCCTCTTCTGGGACCCCTATGATTCTGATGTTGTTCCTTTTTAATGAGTCACTGATTTTTCTAATTCTTAAATCATGCTCTTTTGCCTTAATCTCCCTCTTTTTTTTCTGCTTCGTTATTCTCTATAAGTTTGTCTTCTATATTGCTGATTCTCTGTTCTGCCTCATCCATCCTTGCTGCCACTGCATCCATCTGTGATTGCAGCTCAGTTATAGCATTTTTAATTTCATTCTGGCTATTTTTTGCTTCTTTTATCTCTGCCGAAAGTGATTCTAATCTATTTTAGACTGCAGCTAGTATTCTTATTATCGTGATTCTAAATTCTGGTTCAGACATCTTGCTTGTATCTATGTTGGTTAAATCCCTGGCTGTCATTTCTTCGTGCTCTTTCTTTTGGGTGAATTCCTTCGATTTGTCATTTTGAAGGGAGAAAAGGAATTCATGAGGTAGAAAAATTGAAATTAAAAAAATTAAAATTAAAAAGTAAAAATTAACAACACACACACACACACACACACAACTCAAACAGATGATGCTAGATCCTAGGTGTGTTTTGGTCTGGGTGTGGATAGTGGTTTGACAGATTAGAGAAACAAAAAATAAAAAATGGGGGGGGGAAGGAAATCGTTTGAGAATTTGAAAAATGAATACACTAAAGTAGACTAAAATACACAAAACTAGAGAATATAGTAGAAAAAATTATAGAAAAATATTTTTAATAAAAATTAAAAAGACATGAATTTTTTCATTTCTGTATTTAAGAAAAAAGAAATGAAAAAGAGAAAAAAGATAAAAAGAAAACAAAAGAAAGGAGAAAAAAGAAATTGTTTGAAAATTTGAAAAAGTGAATACACTGTAGTAGACTGAAATAAAATGATGGGAGTAAGATAGAATTTGAAAAAATTTACATAAAAGCAAAAAAGAAATGAAAATTTATTTAATTAAAATTAAATAAAAATATTTAAAAGAAATTTAAACTAAAAATGAAGTTTTTCTCTTTCTGCATTCAAGAAAAAAGAAATGAAAAAGAGAAAAAAGAAAAAGAAAGAAAGAAAAGGAAATTGTTTGAAAACTTGAAAAGGTGAGTACACTGAAGTAGACTAAAATAAAATGATGGAAGTAAAGTAGAATTTGAAAAAATTTATACAAAAGTAAAAAATATAGTAATAAAAATTAAAGACAGATATTTTTAATAACAATTGAAAATAAAAATGAGTTTTTTCTCTCTGTATTCAAGAAAAAGAAAAGAATTGTAAAAGTGAAAAAGGAAAAAGAGAACAAATAATTAAATAGATGAGCCTGCTAACAGATTCAGTAGGACTGAAAGTGCTTCATTATCCCCTAGTCGTCAGTCTATGTAGCTCTTTATAGTCCATAATTTAAGCTGGCAGTGAGGTTTGTGTTCTTGGAGAGCGAAATTGGCCCAGTTGGGAAGGGCTCGGTGTAACAGCTCTGCTCTCCACTAGATGGCGCTGCTAGCCTACTGGGGTGTATTGTTGCGGTGCTCATCAGTGCCCCTGAGCATGCGCATATGCGGGAGCAGTGAAAAATGGTGCCACCCAGCCACCCAGTCTGTTCTCCTGGATCAGCAATCACGCACCAGTCCTCTGTCTTCAGCTCTTGTCCACTTGCGGCTTTTCCACTCTCTGTGACCAGGCCCCAGGCAGTACCTCTCTCCCAAATTTTGTCTCATATGTGGCTGTTTTCCCCAGCCCCTTATTTCTGAAGGACTGTGGCTTTGACCCACTTCACCTCTGCAGGAGGGTCTCACCGTGCAATGGCCGAATGAGCAATGGCTGAATGTCAGCTGCACCCAGGAACGCCTGCTGGACCCTGATGTCAGTGCCCCGAGACTGTGGCCAGGTGCCAGCCCGCTCCCCAAAAAGATTGCAAGACAGTGTAGCGTCAGTGTTTCAGGCACCATGGAAAATTGCAACACACATCTGGCACCAGGCTTCACCCTCAACAACCTTGCCCCAGCACCAGCGAATGTGGCTGCCTTCTGGAGTCTGCTGGGACCAGGTGGCTTCAACAGTCTCTACCAAATGTCCTCCCAGCAGTGGAACCGCTTTTCTCGTGTGGCCTGAGAACCTCCCAGACCCCACTGTCTTCCTGGGGATTCACCTTTCCCCCAGAGCACCGCCAGGTATTGAGCTGTGGAGTTGTAGCCTTTGCGCTCCCCTTGTTTACAGTGTTAAGGAATTTAAACCCTCTCCTTCTCCTTTCTCCCTTTTTAGTTTAGTCCCTGGAGATGTTTCCAATTTTCCACTTTCTCTCCAGCTGCTTTCAGGGAGGGGTGCTTTTCCCGTATGCTACCCTCCTCCTCAGTCTCCATCCTCTCTCTGCCCAGAAAAGGGGTTACCTACCTTTTGGGGCTTCTTGCTCCCCATGTTCAGCTCTTCGTGTCACGTACCTGCTGAATTCTGTGGTTCAGGTGGTGCAGATTGTTGTGTTAATCTTCCAATCAGTTTTCTATGTGTGTAGGATGGCTTAGTGTTGGTTTGGCTGTATTTCATGGACGTGAGACACACAAAAAGCTTCCATGCTGTTCCGCCATCTTGGCTCTCTTCCTGTAATTCAGTCTTTCTTGATGGCTTGCCTAGGTTTATGATGTTAACAGTAATCCTTTACTCAGAATGTTGGATGACAGGTCAGTTGACTTTTAAAAGAAGCAAAAGTCAGTGAACTTCATTTTCAGTACTAATATATCAATAATCACTTACTTGATCATCCTTTTTTTCTTGAATCTTTGGTTTTAGATTTTGACTTTTCCCCATACCTGTTCTGTTTTCATTGCTGAACTGGTATTTATGTGATCTCTTTGATCTCTCCAGTAACTCCTGTTTGCAGCAAAACTTTCCTCCTCACCAAAGTTACTGTGGGCTAACAGTTGACTCCAAGTAGAAACAGTGGCTTATCTGATAATATATAAAACTAGATTTTAATTATTTAAAAATATACATTGGTGGATAATGTGACTCCCATTATACATCTGTATTACTCAACATGGGCTGTCATAACAAAATACCACAGATTAGGTGGCTTAAACAACATAAACTTAATTTCTCACAGTTCTGGAGGTTAGAACTCCAAGATTAGAGTGCCAGTGTGGTCAAATTCTGGTGAAGATTCTGTTTATGGCTTGCAGATAGGCTTGCACACCTGCCTTCTTACTGTGTCCTCACTTGGCAGAAAGAGACAGCAAGCTCTTGATGTCTCTTCTTTTGAGGGAACTAATCCCATCATGAGGACCCCACCTTCATTACCTCATCTAAATCAAATTGTCTCCCAAAGGTCTCCTCTCCAAATACCATCACTTTGGGGGCTAGAGTTCCAACATATGAATTTTATGGAGACACAATGCAGTCCATAGCAGCATCTCTGAAAGAGGAATATAGTGAAAGATATATATATATATATATATATATATATATATATATATATATATATATAGTGACCAACTCTTCAAGGAGACTGGTCCTCCAGCTTTGGCTCTTGAGCCTACAAATGTGGGGAAAAAGGGGCCAGATAAAAATCATAGATCAGAGGAAAACAACAAAGAAATAGAACAGGATTTCTAGGGGTAGAATTTTATTGGATACTCATATCTGTTTGAAGAATAATCTTTATAAAAATCCAAAGTGGACACATTGGGGACCTAAACAGGGAAAGACCCCTTTCCTCTGGAGCTGAAAGATGTATTTTATTTTTGTAAATTTCTCAGTTTTGGATTTAGGGTGAAGGTAAGAGAGCAATTCCAAGCATTGGCCTAGAGTGCTACTTAACTAACAGAGAGTAGTAAAGACAAGTGATACTTAAAAAGTTTTGTTTACTATTTCAAACTTAGATCTATCTACCAAGATGAAATTTGCTTATAATTTGTCCTATCATGATATACTTAGTGCCTTAGAATTACCTCTAGCCTTATTTAATGGGTTGGCTTATACTGCTTTGTGTGAATCTTGGACCTAAATGGATAGCAGGGAGAGTTCGTGCTATTGAGAAAGAAAGCTGAGTTTGAGTTGGGATGTGCTCATTGTGATAACTTTGTTACTTATTATCACGAAGTTGTTGACAAAAAGTGATCTCAAGGTAGTAGGTGACTAGAAACCACACTGGTATGATCCAAAGTGAGATGTTCCATTGCATCTCAAAAGAATGGTTTTAAATGATGATGTGATTCTAACATTTTTTTTTATGGAGATATTTTTTGTAATATTGGAAGGGTACCAGCCTAAGAAATGCACATCAGAGGTTTTGACCCCCTGACAGGCTTTGTTCTAGTCTCCGTCACTAGGGAGAGAGTGGTTTAGAGTATGAACCCTAGTGCCAGACAACTAAGGGATGAATCTGGCTCTGTCATTTATGGGCTATTGTGACCTTGGGCAAGTTACATGGACTTATCTAGGTAAGCTTTAGTTTCCTAACTTGGTGCTCGTGAGGATAGGCTGAGAAAATATAAAGAAAGAGGTGCGTATGGGACTTGGCACATTTAAGCTCTACAAATAATACCTGTTATCACACTGATAATTTATCAATGTAATGATTGACCATCAAGGTTGGTAAGGTTAAAAATCACTATCAAGCCTAGTTTTATTATACAAACTGCACTGCTGACTTGTAATAGCTAACTCCCCCTTTCCTCCTAGTAATGGTTAGTCATGACCTTTCACTCTACATTCTCAGAAGGCCAGGGAACAAAATAGATATGTATACTTTCCCCATCTTTTCCTACAATAAAGATTCCTGTAAAATTCAAAAAGTACATGAAGTATAATTCAGATGAGAAATAGCAGTATACATTCACCTTTTGGGGAAACAATCAATTAATTTTGGTTAAGTATGTTTTAATTAGACCTGAACAGATCAGGGTTTATTTTTGGGTATATTACCAAAATGATCAAGATGCAGTCAACTCATTAGGTTTTAATTATTCAGCCTATTATCTAAATAGGGTTCAGTAATTTGGGTTGTTTCTCAAATCAGTAATTTTAGGCATAAATTGAGAAATATTTCTATACATTGATTTATTAAGCAATTTATGTCTGATGCTATACTGTCTCACTGAAAAAGAATTAAAATCCAAGAACCTGAAGGAAAAGATCCCTACCTGGCTCCATGCAGAGAACCTAAGTTTTTAATGGCACGTTTAGATAAAAGTTGTAAAGTAGGATTTTACTCTGAGAGGATGAAGTATCCATGGCAGCCACTTCTAATCTGGTACAGTAGCCAGACCACAAGAGAGGCAAAAATGTTTGACTATGAATAAGGAAGGATAGTTCTGTTTCTTTCTATCCTTTTCCTATTACTTTCTCACATACAGATGTGCAGCCTCAGATCAAAATTCTGCTTCTATTATACTGTATATGAGTCTAATGAGACTCAATAGCTCCATTGTGCATGGTTTTCTCAACATCTGTTAGCCACAGTTCCTGAACTTAACTTTAAAGCTTTCTCCTTTGCTATTAAAGTCCTATTCATTTGCAATTTTTTCATAACCCAATAAAACCACTCTTTTGCAGCCCAAATTTAAGTTACTTTTTGCTTGCCTGAGGCTGACTACACAGACAAGCTAAACGGTCAGCTAAAGTGTTAACAGGTTATTCTAGACTCTGGATTCATAGTAATTGCCTAAAAACGCTAGATGGCACAGGAGAGATATAAATGGATCAAGTAGAGTCCAGCTCTCAAACTTTTATGTGTTTTTAAAGAATTGTTAGGGTTAAAAAGAGCAACATTTTAAGATTTCTTATATGTTCTTTTCTATTAACTTTTGTATTGTTGTTTTGAGCTTTATCCTTGGATTTTCAGAACTGGGTGATATAAGATAAATTCTCCTTTCTAGCCTGAAAGAAAGTACTTAAAAAAATTACTGGTTGAGCAGTGCTTTTATTTCTTTTCTTTAATTTATCATAGAAAGCACACACTATATTCTATATGTATAATCATATATATGTGGTTGTTTATGTGTGTGTTTATATATGTGTATGTTATCTTAATGAGGAATTAAACATGTGCTGTTCCAGGAAACTTAGAGATAATGCACATCATGGTATGTATAAACATGCATGTGATTCGACTTACTGTTTTAATTATGTGACTGACTAAATAGAGTCAAATTATGAGAAATGCTTTTCTAAGAAAAACATCTAACCATAGAAATTAGCGTTATATAATTTCTATTTTTTCTCAGTTTGTAGTGAAAATACATGTATCTCAGGAAGTTCCATACATATTATTGTGTTTATTAAACATGAGGTTAATATATCATTTCCTTTAGTGGAAAATGATAAGGATGAATGGGAAAGTGTATTTAGTAAATACTCAGTATTGGAATTCAAAGCTAGTACTGATTACAAGAGTACTTTTAGCCTTAGTTGTAAAAATTCTGATTCATAGGGAACATTTTCCATATAAAACCATAAGATAATCAATGGTTTGCCATCGAACAATTTCTCAAATTTAGTGGAGGAAAACTATAAAAAGGAAGCTTATAGCTGGTCATGCTAAAAAAAAAAAATACTTGTATAGAGAAAGCTGATATGAGTATCAAAGAGTGAATAGATTCTCATTAAAAATAGATTGAGATTGTTTGAGTTTTTTTAGAAAGTTCTTTGTCAGTTATTGATAACTTTAAACCTATAGAAGCTGTTTTTAACATGTTGTTCCCCAAGTCTTTCCAAAGACTGGTTGATTGTTTTTTTATTTGTAATATGGGGAAAATAACACCTACCTTGAATGGTTGTTTTGAAGATTAGTGGTAATGCATGTAAATGTATATAGATTTAAATAACCTTAGGCTTCACAGATTAACAACTTTATTGCTGACTTAGGTAATTGAGAAATAAACAAAACTAACCAGAAACACACAACTACCATATCATCTCCAATCATAATTAAAAAAAAGATATAAGACCACATATTTGTCATAGTCACCTGTAAAGAATTGATCTGAAGCTGCTTTTAATTTATCTATATTTTATTTTAGAAGATATGATTGTACAGTATATCATAAATCACATGTGAGATAGGTTTCATTGTATTTAAAAAATGATGGTTACTAAATATTTTAGTAGAGGTGTCATAGTGTACTGAAGAAAGTATGAGTTTAGGGTTCTGCAGACATGGTTTCAAATTCTGGTTCCACCACTTATTAACTACGTAATTTTGAATACTTAATTCTCAAGGTCTTATTTTCTCATTTGTAACAAGGGATTAATACCATCTTATCCTACAAGGTTGCTCTGTGTTAAACAGGATTTTTCAACCTCAGCACCTCAGCACTCTTAACATTTGGGGTTGAATAATTCTTCATTGTAAGGACTGTCCTATATTCATTGTAAGATGTTCAGCAATATTGTTGGCATTTACCCACTAGATTCTAGTGTCACTTCTCCCACAGTTGTGACAACCAAAAGTGTCTCTAGACATTGCTAAATGTCCCCTTGAAGGCAGAATTGCCCTCCCGTTAAGAACTATGGTATGTAATATGCCTTGCATAAAACTGAGTAAACACTCAAGTAATAAAAACTATTAATTGATTTTTACTGAGCAATATCATAAGCTTTGGCAGAAATTGCCAGAGTTACCTAAGTGATATCTAATTTGGGACCTTTGTTTGAGATAGGAACCCAATAAGGATATTTTCATAAAGCTACTGGTTTGTACTTGTGGGTTAACTATATGAGTCAGTCCATTCAATAATACTTTAAATCAGTTACAAAATGTAGATGGTATTAAATAATCAGTAGAGGCAAAATTATAGTAAATGTTACTTTTATAGAACCAAATCCTTAAAGGACATAATTAAATAAAGCGACTAATCAGATCTCTTTGTGGGTTCATCAACAGGATGCTAAACAGCAAGGAATTTAGAAGTCCTCTTTATCTCTCTTGGATGTATGGCAATCACTCAACTGGGCAACTGTGTATTGTGCTCTAATTTTAAGCACTACATTTAGCCCTGTGAGAAATCAGTGCCATTTCTTAAGGAGTCTAGTGGGAAAAACAGACATATAGACCAACAATTAAGTAAGATCTGAAACATGGACTGCATTTTTTGGAGGGTCTCTGAATCCATTATGAAAGTCAGAGAAAACCTCTTGGAAGAGGTGAAATCTGAGATAAATAGTGAAAGTGGAATAGAATTATGTAGGATGGAAGTTGGAAGAATGGATATTAGGTATGTATAATAGCATGTGAATAGGGTGTAGAGAATATGATGTATTTTGCTTTCTTCAAGGAAATCAGTGTTTTAGGTGACAGATGTGATTGAAGGGTCAGGTGGTAAGTTCACGAAATAATTCATACACATTTTGAGAAATTTGGAATTCATCCATTAAATCACTCTAAGCTGAGCTTTGACTTCATTTAATTTACATTAGCAGATAAATTTGAAAAGGATTATTTATCAACTGTAAATGAGGAAAGAGGAAAACATATTATACTTAGAATGACAGCTATGGTTCTGATTTGGGTGATTAGAGAATGGTAATTTAAATTTCAAAAATGGGGAATAGAAGGGAAGATGCTAGATTTATAGTGGTGGAGGAGTATGGAGGAAGACAGATGTTGAGGTCAACCTTGGTCATGAGTTGTCAGTAGGACAGCTGACTGGATAATGCAATAAGTTGATAGATGGCATAGTTTAGAGATGAGGGAGGAAGTCAGTCTAGAGATGTAAGTATAGGAATTTTCAGGATGTAGATAGTAATGGATGAGTTCATCAAAATAATGCAGACCAAGACTTAGACTGAAGACAAATCGTGGGCAGTATGAATCCTTAGGGTCAGTAGAGAAATCAGAACCCTCAAAGTAAACTAAGAAGAATGGTAATAGAAGACAGTAGATATCTATGAAAGAGTAGAATCAGAGAACTCAGAAGGAAGAAGAAGTTAGCAAAGGATATAAGGGAAGGATGCCCACTCAACTGATACCATTTCTGCTTGCTAGGGCAGTTTGAATGAGAGATCCATAGTAGTGTGTGTGTGTGTGTGTGTGGGGGGGGTTATGGGGCAAAATATGCATAGTGTTCTTCAAGAGTTTTAATTTTGAATGTGTGTAGGTTGGGATATTCCTTTTGTAGCTTCCACATGCTCCATCCCATTCTACTGTCCTACAGAAGGTAGAAAATGGGGTCAGAGGCTGTAGGTCTCAGTGATGTTAGATAATAAATATACTGGTATTAGAAGACAGAAGGAAGAGAAGACCATGCATTTTGATAATATCTAATACTAATATCTGATCAAATGGTTATTGACTGAAACTAGTATCAGGCACATGGATACTGTCTAAAATAGAAGTCAGGAATTTGAAGGTCTATGTAGTAGTAGAACTACTAAACTGAAATGAAACAGGCTGGTAAACTCTCAACATGTCTGTTTAGAAAATAAATTTCTAGAGAATTAATAATATGTTTATTGTCTGTAATTTAAAACACTTACGAGCAGTGTGGTATGTGTGAGTGGTGGTGGGTGGGATGTGATTAGTTAAAATTTAAAAAGTACCAAATGAGGAGTGTATATGCTTTGGGGGTAGTACTAGCTAGCATTTGAAAGGCTCCACTCAAATTCCCATACTTTGGAGGTGTTTAAGTCAAACTTTAAGCTCTCTTCATCTTAGATCAATACAAGATGGTATGGTGATTAGTGCATTCGGTGTAGAAATGTTTTTTCAGTGGTAAATTAGTTATGTTCAAGATGTTTATCTGTAATTGACTAGGTATACTGGGCTGGGACTCCTGCATAGATAGGATTTCAGAATATAGTGTACTTGACGGGCTACATCTCTTGAGAATGGGCCCTCAGTTTAGGATCCCAAACCCATCTGGTGTAAGTGCATTCATCTGAAGGGTTTTTGTTTGCTTTTTTGCCTACTCCTACTGGTGTAGCTGAATCCTGCCTCTAGGATATTGCCTTTTCTGCCTTGTATTATCCTTTTATGCAGGATAGTGTTGAATACCTAAAACTATAGAGTGCTGGAGAACTAGCTACAGTAGCTTTTGTGGCTTCCTACAGTTAAAATTTTGTGTGTGTGGCAGGATTTGGCCTGAAACTATTTGTTTATGGCATTATTGTATTCAACATCAAGTCTGCAAATGAGGATACCTATTAAAGCCACCAGTATGTACCCAAAATAATGCAGTAAGTGTGGATTACCATATTAGGTCAGTTTGCAACCATCTGTACTCATTCCTCTGAATGGGATGATGTAAAATTACTTATTCCTTCATGGATACCTGAGAAAATTTTGATAAGTCAATGGCTGAGCTGTGATTTTCATGTATAATAGGTCAAAAATAATATTCACTTCATGAGTAATAATAGCTAATATTTCTAAACACTACTCTGAGAATTTATGTAGATACATTTTCATTTAATCTTCACATCACCTATGAAATGGCTAAAACTATTATTGCCATTTTTTGGATGAGAACATTGAGGCACAGTGAGGTAAGTAGCTTTTGTATTCATGGTTACACAGTTATTAAGTAAGAGGCCTGAGATTATGAGTTGAGGCAGTCTGGTTCTAGAGACCATGCTCTTAAACACAGCCCTTCATTAACTCTCTAGATTAAATAAGATAATTTATGTGAGAAATACCTGTTAAGGTATCTGTCATTAGATAGACACTCAAATATTGGTCAAATATGAATTGGTCCTAGAATGATGCAAACTTCACGTATATTTATGTACTTGTTTTGTTATAATGGACCTGCATTTATGAATTAATTAATTAATTATGAACAAACTTAAAAAGATACTTATGGAATAATGAATACTTCCTTAATATGGGTTAGTGTGCGAATTATGCATGTGTTACGTCCACATTTTCTTTGGTTTTATTATTTTTAATAGATCCAGTAAAACTTTATTTTGAACACAGTATTTCCACAGTTGAAAAATTCCACTATTTTAATAGAACTCCTCACTTGGCAGTAATTTTTATTCCAAAAATTTTTCTAGATCAATTAAGAAAAGAAAAATCAACTTACCTTTTAGTTAGAAGTTCCAAAAAGCAATCCTGAATTTTCTACTAATTGTTGATCAGACCTTGAAAAGTATAATTGGAAACAAGGTTATTTTTTTCTGTATACTACTTTCACATACTAATTTTTACTGACTGAAGTATTTTCTTGGCTAGGTTTCATTGGAACTAGGCAAGAGATTAAAGAACTAGCTTTCTTCCTTTCCTTTCCTTTCCTTTCCTTTCCTTTCCTTTCCTTTCCTTTCCTTTCCTTTCCTTTC
>NW_024412376.1:59846040-59861015 GCF_014898765.1 Herpailurus yagouaroundi
TCCTTTCCTTTCCTTTCCTTTCCTTTCCTTTCCTTTCCTTTCCTTTCTTTCCTCCTCCTCTTCCTCCTCTTCTTCTTTGCATGCAGAGAAAATACTTTTTTTTTTTTCCTGGGTACGTATCAATTTTAGATAAGCCTTGTGAGATTAAGAAGTCTATAAAGGAAGATAAAAACATTGCTTCTCAGTTTTAGAGTTTCCACAAATGTGTTCAGTTCACCTAATAGCATCTCAATAGAATGGCCAGGGGAATATGGAGGAGAAATGAGATTTCATTCTGAGTTTTAGAAGCAGGAAGAGAGAATGTTTGTTCCATGTGTTCACTCTTTGGAAAGCAGAGGATAGTCTGTTTGTCATTAATACTAACATGAATTAATGTTGCTTACTTCCCATCGGAGTCCTCATGATATAAAGGCACGGTGGGCCAAACTGAGTCCCAAGAAAAATGGGTAAATATTTCAGAAGAGCTATAGACCTAGCATTTGAAAAATGTAAACAGGGATGAAACAGCAAAGTCTATGAGAATGAGGGAGACTTTTTTCATCTCTGCCAATGTGCATTCACAGAGATACATTCTCTGTGGGAAACACAGTGAGGGAAAATAATAAGAGTTGGACGGGTTTTCTGTTTAAATTGAATTGATTTGCTGTTTTTTTAAAACATAAGTCATTAAATGAATATAATATAATAATTGTGTCTAAGTTTATAAAGTGGGATTTTTAAAAACAAGTTTTTTCTCCTTATACATAAGTTGGTTATGGTAAATTCTGTAAACTAATAAGGAGAACCGATCTTCAACAAAGCAGACATTTAAAGACCCCAAATCCAGGTAGTTTAAAACTATAGATATGAAAATAAATAGTAACTTTAAAGTATATACTGCCATAATGATAGCTAACATTTATGATTATAGTTACTATAGATTAGCTATTGTTTGTAATTTTACAGGAGTTATTTCTTTCAATCAAAGCAAGCCTATTAATGTCCTTCTCACTTACATTTGAGGAAACTGAAGGTAATAGTGAGTGACTCTTCCAAGATCTCATACTTAACTGGTGGATTTGGGACTTAACCAAACACACATAATACTGCTTTCCTTTTACATAGTGTTGTTTTCTGACCTGGACACATTTTTGTGAACTTTTTCTATGTTTTTCCAGAAGATGTAGAACAGATGACTCTAAAAGACTGAATGCTCTGCTCTTGTATTAGAAGCTGGTCACTTAATTTCTATGGCATGTGTAATATATCAGGTAGAAACTTGACTTATCAAATGTATTTAGTAAATGTTGTTGGAGGATTATCGTAAACTCTTAATCCTAGTCATTTCAGGATTGAGACCGATTGTATAACTCTGCCTATTGAGCAACAGAACTCTTGATAGACTCTGAATGTGAAATACATTATGATTAGTGCCTTTTAAAAATGATTTTTCTAAAGGTCCAAGAGTTAAGGTGGAAGTGATCATAGGATATGCTTTTGGGCTTTTTGGGCTGTTAAGAGGAATAGCTTCCCTCTGGTCAGAGCTCTTTGTTTTGATTACTTCAAAATAGAGTGAAAACCTCTCTTCACACTAACATCAACCTCTTGAATTTGTCTGCAGTTAAAAAAAGCAAGGATATTTAAGAGTATAAGACAATGAAGAACATTGACAATGTCTGATTTTAGCTCATTTTAAAAGTTAATGTTAATTTTATTAAGTGCTTACTCCTTATCAGAAGCTAGCAAGACATTTTTTATTAACTTTTAAAAATCCTTTTAACAACTTAGGAAATAGGTACTATATTTAATACTTCTTTTATAGAGGACAAAACTGAAGCATGAAATCTTTTCTAAGGTCATACTTATTAAGATGGAAGATCAGAGGTATTTTGCATTCATGGACAACAGCATACTTTTCTAATTTTTCCCTAGGGCTGTATTAACTCTTCTGCCTTTTGTCATAATATAGTCCAAAGGATTTGGAGTGTCTGGGCATTACACAGAACATCTCTCTATGTTCTATTGGTCTACCATACAGATGATAACATAGAAATTGAACCAAATGAGCCAGAAAAGGCAAGTACATTGGAAGGATTGATAGGAGGAGGAAGGGGAAGAAACCTATGAAGATTCAAGAACCCATAACATTAGTGAAGTTTTTTGGAATCTAACAGATTGGGGCATGTTGCAACGTTCCCTCCAAAGTAAAGGACAAATTATTTGCATCTTGCTTTTTCCCTAAGGACGGAGCACATTGCTTCATTAATCCTTTGATCACTTTTGGCTCCTGTGGCAAGGAGGCAATAAGCAAGAATGGAGTCATCACATAGGCAGTGGTAAATGACCCTATTCATCAGGAAGAGGTAGGGTTGCTAGACAACATGAGCAGGGAATAATATGTTTGGTATTTAGGTGATCCAATTGGGCATCTCTTGGTGTTTCCATGCCCCTCAGTTATGGCCTGAGGGCAGCACAGTAACTAGGAATTCAAACGCACAGAGATGAAAGGCAAAGTCATTCTACCAGGCAGTCAGTCTGTCTACTCCATGCTCTTAGTGTCTCAATGTAAAGAGCTATGGGATTATGGAGGAAAAAATTTGATTTCATTCTAAATTTTAGAGGCAAGAGGAGAGACTTTATTTAGTGTATTCACATTTTGAAAAGCAAAGAGTTGTATGTCACTAGAATTAGCATGAATTAGAGCTAGTAGCCATTGATTAAGGGAATCTAGAAAAGGATATGGAAAGAGGGATGCTGATTAACAGTTACAGCTTTAAGAGATGTAACAGTGGGGGCTGTAGTTGATCCCACTAACAATGCTTTGGTAAGTTTTCTCAGAAAACAAGACCAGTCAGAACATGGTGGAAACTCTTTCCAGATGGAGTGACTTTACAATGAAAGGAAATCAGTCTGAGGAGTGCAAGTGGTAGACTGTAGTAGATTCTGTAGTTCTCCACCCAGATTTCCAAGCTGATGATTCACAGCTCTGTCCCTCACTGAAAATTCACCGAACCCCAGAGAACTGCCTAGTTCAAGGCTCTTGTACAAAAGATTTGGTTTGTTTCTACTTTACACTGTTTGGGCCTCAGCTAGGAAGATGTGAATTCTCGGGATGATTCTGTGGTTGGGATTTGGGGACATTTGGCGGCATCTGCTCTCCCATATGGATGTTGATGCTAGTTGTTGGTTGATATCTTAGATGTACTGTCAGCTGGAATATCTACACTGTGGCCTCACCATCAATCTGTCAAATTTCTCTAGTTTGAACTTCACAGCATGATAAATGGGTTTCAAGAATTACTATCCTAAGAAAATAAGGCTTAAGTGCTTGACATTTTGTGATCTAGTTTTAAAAGTCACATATCATCAATTCTGCTGTACTCTAGTGGTCAAGGAAGTCAAAAAAGTCCACTCTGCTTCGAGAGAGAGAGGATAAGGAGCCCACCAATTGATGGGAATAATACCAGTGACATATTTGTAATAAGACCATGAGGATGTGAGATGTTGTAGCCATCTTTGAAAAATACAATCTGCCATGTCAAGGAAAAGACTAGTTGCTTCTGTGGTCTATGCATTCTACCTTTTTTAGCACATCCTTGGTATATTAATTTTCTTAAAACAATATCTTGAACAAAGTAGTTTCTTGAAAAACAAAACAAAACGGAATATAAAACTATCAAATTCTCCTTGCTGCTTGTTGAATGAAGTCCAAATTCCTTAAGTTAGCATTCAAAATCCTCCAAAATTCAGACACAATCCCTTTTACTCCTTACTTCCTACTACTTTCAGGCATATATTGTAGCTTCTGATGGACCTATAAACATAATTTATCACTGCCAGAATGTGTCCTGAGTTTTTCACTTATGTACCTTTGCACATGCTTTTCCCTAATCTCAGAATTCTACCAGAGAGGTGCCTTCAATGTTTGCCTAATAAAGTCCTATTCATCTTCTAAGGCCTTTCCTTCCTGCCAAAACCAGGAATGATTACTTCTTTCTGTTTCAAGACTACTAAAGAATTGGTTAATACCATTCATATATCATTTATCACACTGTGCTAAACTACATGTTATTTTGGGAGGAGGCAGTGTTTTATTGTGATTTGGTTTGGTAGTTAATGCTATTGCCAGTGTAAAAAGACTGTCCTCTCTCAGCAAGATTCAGAGGAGAGACCATACCTTTCTCTAATCTTATTACTTCTGTGAACTAGTTATTTATCACAATATAACTATAAAAAACCTAAAAACTATAAAAAACTCTGAAAAACGTAAGTGCTTTGTGTTGTCTTATTTCTTCCAGATTTCAAAATATTCAAAAGGTTAACTCCTCTCTTATTGGGTTTCCAGGGTACTCAGAATGTTAATATGGAGATATACAGGCTATTTGATAATGTTGATGAGCCACTGAGTAACTATTATGAAGTAAAATCAGTTGGAATAAGCGACATATTAATTTCTAGGGAATAATTTTCAAATGTATTATGCACAGATACATTTTTTTTTCAATTTCATAAAATTTGTTGAAGAACATGAATTTAAATAGTTTAGGGTTTTTACATCTAATTTTGCTAATATGCTTTGTGACTCTCTAAGAAGAGTCTATAGTAAGGCAGCATTTTCTAAATTTGTGTAGTGCACTCCTATGAGATTATTGGCCCAAAACTCCCCCAAGGAATTCTTACATAGAAAGAAGTGGCTATGTTACAATGTGACTCTGCCTTCTGTTGCTTTGCCTGAGGGAAGACTTGACTCTGTAGGGCCAGTGAGTATTTGTTCCAGGATTGCTGAATTTGGAACTGAAAGAGAATGGAGCCAGTCTTGCTTGGGTTCTTGGACTACAGGTAAATTATAATACTCAGGAACTGTTGGTAGCCTTCCTTCCCACCATGTAGAAGTGAAAGGAAACTGGTCTTTACTAAGGAAGAGAAGAATGAAGCAAGAAGGAGATAAAGAGAATGTGTTCTAAGAGTATTTGAGTCCTTGGATCTAGCTGCTTATGAGTCCAGTCACATTTCTGATCTTAGGTTCCATGTGGCATTTCATATTCCTTATAAACATTATCTATTTTCCCTAATCTAGTTCTTTTTCTTTTCCTACTTACAACCAAAAGTACAGTTAACCCTTCAACAGCAGGGATTTGAACTGCTTGGGTTCACTTATCTGCTGATTTCTTAAAAAAATTTTTTTTAATGTTTATTTATTTTTGAGAGAGAGCATGAGTGGGGTAGGGGCAGAGAGAGAGGGAGACACAGAATCTGAAGCAGGCTCCAGGCTCTGAGCTGTCAGCACAGAGCCCCAAGTGGGGCTCAACCTCAAGAGCCATGAGATCATGACCTGAGCTGAAGTCGGATGCTTAACCAACTGAGCCACCCAAGTGCCCCTATCCGCTGATTTTTTAAGGTACAGTGATGTAAATGTATTTTCTCTTCCTTAGGATTTTCTTAATAACATTTTCTTTCCTCTAGCTTATTTTAGTGTCAGAATACGGTACATATAAAGTACAAAATATGTGTTAATCAACTGTTTATGTTATCAGTAAGGCTTCCAGTCAACAGTAGGCTATTTAAGAGTTATGTTTTTGGGAAGCCAAAATTATATGCAGGTTTTGAACTGTGTGGGGGTTGGTGCCCCTAACCCCTGCATTATTGAAGGTCAACTGTACTCCAATTAAAATGCCACAGGGCTCTTTTTTTTTTCCAGAGTATTTTATGATAAAAGGGTTAATGTTACATAAAACTCACTTTGGATAATGTGGCTATCATTATAAAAATTATAGAGAAAAGGTGCAGCATGTGACAGATTGGACAAAACCCTGGTTCCTCTAAATTCTTAATCTGTAGCACATTATCAGTTTTATATTTACATGTCCATGTTTTTAAACATAGTCCTAAAATTTCAGAGCTGCAAGGGTCCTTGCAGTAATATTTATTACTGAACTTTTATTTTTTTCTTTCTTTTTAAAAAATTTTATTTCTTTAAATTCAAGTTATAATAAGTTTTTTAATGTTTGTTTATTTTTGAGAGAGAGAGAAACAGAATGAGATCAGAGGAGGGGCAGAGAGAGAGGGAGACACAGAATCCAAAGCAGGCTCCAGGCTCTGAGCTGTCAGCACCGAGCCCCACGTGGGACTAGAAGTCACAAGCCATGAGATCATTCGTGACCTGAGCCGAAGTCGGACGCTCAGCTGACTGAGCCACCCAAGTGCCCCAAGTTTTAATAAATTTAAAAAAAGAAAGAAACAAAAAGAAAATATTATTGAACTTTAAAATTTTACATATTAAGAAATGGAGGTCCAGAGAGGGTTGGTGTTTTACCCAAGATCCCACACAAACATCAATGATCAAAACCATACATTTTCCATACATAGCAATCCAGGGTAGCCTTATTACTAAGGACTCTCTGCAATCAAAGACACCTCAGTGAGTCTTTCTATATCTTGCTTCTTTTCAGGAAGTGATGTGTGCAACTTCCTGCACACTTTTCAGAGGCTTGCTATTTTCCCTAAACTTTCTGTTTCCTGTTTTACACTTGCTCGATCATGGGGACAACTTCAGGAGTCACTTTGGACACAGAGATCGAACCCAGAAGTTGAGATAGGTAGAGCTGCCCCAGCAGCAGAGTAGAAATTTCACCTGTCTTGGAATTTTACATGAGAGAAAGATCAACTTTTGCTTTGAATCATTGTACTTTGGCTCTTTGTTATAGCTGCTTATCTTATACCCTAGCTAATATACCTCCAAGAATAAGCCCTCATGAAGTTGCTGTAAGATTAAAACAGGTGAATAGAGTAAGAAATGAGTACATAATAGCTGTTATTATTTTAATTTTTACTGAATACCTTTTGTAATTGACAAGTCAAACATTGTCCTTGGTTCCTAAGTTCATGTTTGTATGTTTTCCTCAGTAAATCATTTTATCCATGCCAGTAACAATAGACCGGGGTACCCCACTCTAAAATCATCCTAGATGTGGGAAACCTGATCTGAGTCAGAGTCCTAATTGGTGAGGAAGTAAATTTATGGAGTTATAGACGTGATACTAGAATTCACATCTCATTATATATTGCTCTCAGAGAGAAATTAGTTCATTTTGAAGACTAAAAGGTTGTACTTTTTTTAAGTGTATTTATTTATTTTGAGAGAGAGAGAGAGAGAGAGAGAGAGAGAGAGAGAGAGAGCACATGCGTGCAAGTGGGGTAGAGACAGAGAGAGAGACGGAGAGAGAGAATCCTGAACCACGACAGTGCGGAGCCTGATGTGGGGCTCAAACCTCAGAAAATTTAACCCACTGAGCCACCCAGGCACCCCAAGATTATGCTTTTTATTTTGTATTCATCATTCAATTTGTTGTGGCATGTATTATGAGGAGGAGTACATGTGTTCATTTAGTCCTTTGCCTGAGATCTTGAAATATGGGTAAATCTTACATAGGGAGTTGAGAAAGTGATCTGCTTACTAAATGCTCCACCATCCCCCAAGAAGTATATCAATTAGTGCCCAGATGAGCAGTGATTTTATATCTGGAATGGTGCCCAAAAGGTAATGGTCCAAAATGATAAACTCATTCAAGTTCCTAAAGTCTCACTGGTTTTCTTTTTATTAATGCCATTTTCAAAATGTGCAGATATTCTATCTCTGCTAACAAATCCAATTCAAAAAGGAAACAATAACGAAGATAAAAAAAGGAGTGGGGAATGACCATGTATATCCTATAGTGAAGTTAGGTCATATTTTATTTTTGAATTTTAAATGGGACCCAAAATGCCTTTGTACTGACATATGAAATAATCTGTTCTTTTGTGAGTGACTAATTAATATCACACAGTGGTAATGATCAGGAATACAAAGATACCCTCAGAAATAGGACCTGTTAAATTAACCTCAGTACAGAGGATGCTGGCTTTGCTTGAAAACTCAATGGTTTAGAGAACGATTACTGGAGAAATGCTTCCTAGTCTTAAGCCAGTGCAGATCTGGACAGGGATATATAAAGACATTATTAATTTGGATGAAAGTTTTGTTTTTGCCAATATATCTTTTATTTGGCTCCAGATGAGAGGATTGCTTAGAGCTTTTCAAAAGGCCTTTAGTATGCTATTTATTAGAGAAACATTCATTTAATCAAATAACACTCACTTTATAGAGGAAGAAATATTCCTCTGCTTTGAGGGCCATAGGTCATACATTGGAGTATGGCTTTGGTCACTGACAGTGCTGACATGATGGGGATTATTTTCCTCCTTCCCTTATGAGGATTCTTTTCTGTAACCTCTGGCTGCATTAGAAACTTCACTGCTTAACAGAAACAATTGTTCTTTGTTCTTGTGGCCAAATGAAAGCTCTTGTTTTTCAGTCCAGTTCTGCTGGCAGGTTAGATGCAATCAGGGGTGTCATCAAGAGGCGATGAGAATATGCAGAATACAACCACTTGTTGTTTTTGGAGACAAAATGCCCACTTTTTTGGCAAAAGTCAAGGCTAAGCACATGGGAGAGCAAAGAAAGCTTAACTATGGATCTTTCAATATAATGGTTAATACTTTGCACAAATTCAAAGTGATGGTCGAGAGCATCAACATTTCTGACCACTTTCTTAAGATAGACACTTACACAGGCATACTTAGACATTTTTATGTGTGTCAGAAACTCTGAGCTCAAATATGATGCCTTAAATACTTCCATAATGCCAACATCTTAGTGCTTATATATTCAAGAATCGTTCACTTGATGTCTTTAGCAAAAAATCCCATAATAAAATGATTTGTGGAGGAAAAATGGCTGGCAGTATGTAGAGGAGTATCATTTGTGGCAGGTTTTAGGATTTTTAACTTGGTTGTATTACATAGGGCTGGATCTTTCCCTCTCCACAAACATTTCATTTTTTAACATATTGATTATCCTGCTGCCAAAATAGCTCTCTGGTTCTATTGTCATTATTCATGAATTATCTCAGTTAAAATGCAATGGTACCTACTTTCTTGTGGTAGGCAAAGGCTAGGGTATTAAGATTCACCATTGTGTTTGTAATTCCTGATTGTACCTAAGAGCAGAAAAATTAAGAGAGAAGCTAAAACCTGACTCAGGAAAATATTGTCATGACTGAGACATATTTTTAGAAGCTATCTATCTCACTAATGCCTTCAAAGATATGTGGGTAGTGCAAATGCAGAGAGAAGACAGGAGCTGAATCAGCTGATGTTCTGGAATGCAAGCTATCAAGGGAGTCATAAGAGAGAAGGGAAAGGCATTGAGGAACCAGTGGAAGAGGAACTTTTAAAGAAAAGGAAATGGCCATCCTCCTTAAAGGCAGCAGTGTTTGAGGTCTTAGAAGAGCCTGTTATGAGAACCGAGATAGAGAGTCTCAGGGGAATTGTTAGGCAGAATACTCTCAAGCAGGAATATTTGAAAAGCATACATTTAGCCATCTGGGGTTCTTAAAAAGGAACATTTTATTCTGTATTTTGAAAGGAAGGATTTTACTTTTAATGAGAAGTCTGCATTTCATCTTAAAGGAAGAACACATCTTCAACCCAATTATTCTCCACAGAAAAATCCTCTTTCTGTGTGTCTTTTGTATGCTTAGTATACACTAAACACACATGTTTTGGCAGTGTTTTATCTGGTATAACAGATGTATACATATGAATAGAAAATGTCATGTGTGCTCCCAGGAATTTTTTTTTATTTATATATGAAATTTATTGTCAAATTGGTTTCCATACAACACCCAGTGCTCATCCCAAAAGGTGCCCTCCTCAATACCCATCACCCACCCTCTCCTCCCTCCCACCCCCCATCAACCCTCAGTTTGCTCTCAGTTCTCAACAGTCTCTTATGCTTTGGCTCTCTCCCACTCTAACCTCTTTTTTTTTTTTTTTCTTCCCCTCCCCCATGGGTTCCTGTTAAGTTTCTCAGGATCCACATAAGAGTGAAACCATATGGTATCTGTCTTTCTCTGTATGGCTTATTTCACTTAGCATCACACTCTCCAGTTCCATCCACGTTGCTACAAAAGTCCATATTTCATTTTTTCTCATTGCCACGTAGTATTCCATAGTGTATATAAACCACAATTTCTTTATCCATTCATCAGTTGAGGGACATTTAGGCTCTTTCCATAATTTGGCTATTGTTGAGAGTGCTGCTATGAACATTGGGGTACAAGTGCCCCTAATGCATCAGTACTCCTGTGTCCCTTGGATAAATTCCTAGCAGTGCTATTGCTGGGTCATAGGGTAGGTCTATTTTTAATTTTCTGAGGAACCTCCACACTGCTTTCCAGAGCGGCTGCACCAATTTGCATTCCCACCAACAGTGCAAGAGGGTTCCCCTTTCTCCACATCCTCTCCAGCATCTATAGTCTCCTGATTTGTTCATTTTGGCCACTCTGACTGGCGTGAGGTGATACCTGAGTGTGGTTTTGATTTGTATTTCCCTGATAAGGAGCGACGCTGAACATCTTTTCATGTGCCTGTTGGCCATCCGGATGTCTTCTTTAGAGAAGTGTCTATTCATGTTTTCTGCCCATTTCTTCACTGGGTTATTTGCTTTTCGGGTGTGGAGTTTGGTGAGCTCTTTATAGATTTTGGATACTAGCCCTTTGTCCGATATGTCATTTGCAAAGATCTTTTCCCATTCCGTTGGTTGCCTTTTAGTTTTGTTGGTTGTTTCCTCACTGTGCAGAAGCTTTTTATCTTCATAAGGTCCCAGTAATTCACTTTTGCTTTTAATTCCCTTGCCTTTGGGGATGTGTCGAGTAAGAGATTTTACGGCTGAGGTCAGAGAGGTCTTTTCCTGCTTTCTCCTCTAAGGTTTTGATGGTTTCCTGTCTCACATTCAGGTCCTTTATCCATTTTGAGTTGATTTTTGTGAATGGTGTGAGAAAGTGGTCTAGTTTCAACCTTCGCTCCCAGGAATTTTTTTAATCTTAGGTCATGGTTGTAATAAACAGTATTGACTTGGACTGAACCAAAAATTCTAGTGGTCCTCAAAATGCTTCTCTGAAAGTACTGATGGATGCTATATGTTGTGGAGTCAGTATTTCCAAATCTGCTACTGCTGCTAAGGAAAACATCAAGCTATTGTTAGAAATATAATAGCCTCAGGAATAGATATATGTGCATATCATGGCATTTTAATCTGTTAAATTGATCCCGTGATACTTATTTTATAGGCTTGTTGTGAGGATTGGAATAATTGGAATAATGCATATGAAAGTGCTTTTAGAATGATTAGATTTTTATGCAAATAAATAGCGCAAATGAAAGTTGTGTATAAGTCTCTGGGAGAGCATATATATAGTGTTTATACTAAACTTCAAGTTAAGGACTAAAAAAATGTGTTCCAGCCTCTGGCAGATGTTCTTAGATCAAATGATGTTTTTGTGAAAATTTATGTAAAATGTTCAGCTGATGGAGGATTAAACATGAAAGGACAGTGTAGTGGTTTTGCTTTTGGTTAAAAAGAACCATTTATTCAAGATTGTGTGTTATTTTAGTCATGTGTTTTAGATCTGGTAATGGATGTAAAGGGAGTTTCAGAAGAGGCTACTAAACTATTTACATTTTGAATGTTTATCCTGGATTCCATTAGAATTTCAGACATTTTACAATAAAAGTACAACCAGTATATGGTAAACTACAAATAAGAAGTTGAAAAACATTATGTCCAAGAAAAAATTAAATAAAAAGTAGAAATCTAAGGAGAAAATAGAATGAATATAGTTAGGGCTTATAGAGTTGTTATGGTTATGCCACAATTTATCTATCGACCTACCTGCCTACCTACCTACCTATCATCTATCTACATATGTATCTATGTGTCTATGTATCTATGTATCTATCTGCCTATCTATCTGCCTATCTATCTATCTGTCTATCTATCTATCTATCTATCCATCCATCTATCATCTTTATCTATCATCTATCTATCTAATCTATCATCTATCTATCATTTATATCTATATATCTACCTACCTATCTACTTATCTCTCTATCATATATCTATCTATTTATCTTGTTTTTTTTTGAGAGAAGGAGGGCACATGTGTGTGTGAGCAAGTGGGGAGGGGCAGAGGGAAAGGGAAAGAGAGAATCTTAAGCAGGCTCCATGCCCCGCCCAATGTGGAGCTCAATGCAGGGCTCCATCTCAAGATGGAGAGATCATGACCTGAGCTGAAATCAAGAGTTGGATGCTTACTGACTGAGCAACCCAAGTGCCCCTGGTTATGCTACAATTATAAGGCAGTTTCCAAGTTATAAAGTAAATGTAATACATGTATCTTAATAGAAAATGTGAAAGCAAACAATATAAAATGAAAAATAAAAATCTCCTATAATTTTTTCAGCCAGAAGTAACTATTAACATTATGATATGTATCATTTCAGCAATTTTGCTTTCTATCAATATAAACCTATCTTTTATATACAAATTTGGACTCATATTTCACATATTGTTTTCTTCACACTGCACTATATCTTACATTTTCCATTCCCTTGAAAATTCCTTGAGAAATGCTTTTTTTTTTGCCTACATAACTGTTACAAAGA
The DNA here is from genome assembly GCF_014898765.1 of Herpailurus yagouaroundi. NCBI lineage: Eukaryota > Metazoa > Chordata > Mammalia > Carnivora > Felidae > Herpailurus > Herpailurus yagouaroundi. The sequence goes on from NW_024412376.1 coordinate 59,858,563, forward strand.
TAACCATAATTTCCTCAACCAGTATCCTAGTACTAAACATAAATTTGGCTCTGAGATTCTGCTATTATAAATGGCCCTCAACATACTTGTATGTCAAACCTTAATAATTTACTGGAAAAAACTTCTGGAAGAAAGTAGAAATTTTGACTGGGTTACAGGTCATAGCTCATTTTAAGGCTCTGAGATCCAATTGCATGCATTTGAAAATAGGCTCTCCTACCTAATGTCTCTCTGCGACTTTAAATAAGTTATTTAATGTTTTTTGTGCTTCAGTTTTTTGGTCTGAAAATTAAAGAGTCTAATGACACATTCCTTATAGGTTTGCTGTGAGGATTGCATTTGATATTAAATAAGAGTACTAAGTACTATTTGTGACATTCAATGAATATTAGCGGTTATTATAATTACTATATTTCCAAATTGCCCTTTAGAAATGTTGTGTCACTTTAAACTCTTACCATTTATTTTGTAGAACACATTTAAAAAAATTTTTTTTGTTGAAGCACAGTTGACATACAATATTACATTAGTTTCAGGTGTACAACATAGTGATTTGACATTTACATACATTATAAAATCATCACCATGATGTCTAGTTACCATTTGTCATCATACATAGTTATTACAATATTATTGGCTGTATTCCCTATGCTGTACTTAACATCCCTGTGACTTATGTATTTTACAAGCAGAAATTTATACCTCTTAATCCCCTTCACCTATTTTGCCAATACCCCCCACTGCCTTACCCCCTGGCAACCACTAGTTTGTTCTCTGTATTTTTGAGTTTGTTTCTGTTTTGTTTGTTCATTTGTTTTGTTTTGTAGATTCCTCATATAAGTGAAATCACGTGGTATTTATCTATTTGTCTGATTTATTTCACTTAGCACAGTGACCTCTAGGTCCATCCATGTTGTCATGAATGGCCAAGATTTCATTCTTTTTTGGCTGAATGATATTCCATTCCATCATTTTCTCTTCTTATTAGGTTTTTAATTTTAATTCCAATACAGCTAATATACAGGTTATATTAGTTTCAGGTATACAGTATAGTGATGCAGAAATTTTGTATATCACTCGATTTCAGCACAAGTGCAGTCCTTAATTCCCATCACCAATTTCACCCATCCCCCATCCACCTTCCTCTGGTAACCATCACTTTGTCCTCTATAATTCAGAGTCTCTTTCTTGGTCTGTCTTTGTCCTTTTTTTTTTTTTTTTTTTCCTTTGCTAATTTGTTTTCTTTCTTAAATTCCACATGTGAGTGAAATCAAATAGTATTCATCTTTCTCTGACTGGCTTATTTCCCTTAGCATTATACTCTCTAGTCCACTGATACCATTGCAAACAGCAAGATTTCATTCTTTTTTATGGCTGAGTAATATTTCATTGTGAATATATATATACATACATATATAAATATGTATGTATGTATATATATGCCATTTCTTCTTTATCCATTCATCTATCGATAGACACTTAAGTTGCTTCCTTATTTTGGCTATTATAAATAATGCTACAGTGAACATAGGGTGCCTATATCTTTTCAAATTAATGGTTTTTGTTTTCTTCAGAAAAATAACAGGTAGAGTTGCTGAATCATATGGTAGTTCTATTTTTTATTTTTTAAGGAAACTTCGTATTGTTTTCTGTAGAGGCTGCACTAATTTACATTTGCACCAGTATTAACAGAAGAGTTTCCCTTTCATTTGCACCAGAGTTCATGAGTTCCCTTTTCTCCACATGCTTGCCAACACTTGTTATTTCTTATTTTTATATTTATTTACTTATTTAATTTATATTTATATATATATTTTAAATGTTTATTTATTTATTTTGAGAGAGAGAGAGAGGTAGAGTGTGAGCAGGGGAAGGGTAGAGAAAGAGGGAGACCGAGAATCCCTAGCAGGCTCTGTGGTCAGCACATAGCCTGACACGGGGCTCACACTCATAAACCATGATATCATCACCTGAGCTGAAGTCCAGAGTCAGACACTTAACCAACCTGAGCCACCCAGGCACCCCTCTCATTTTTATTTTTTGATATTAGGTATGAGATGATATTCTTACAGGTATGAGGTAATATCTCATTGTGGTTTTGATTTGCACTGCCTGATGATTAGTAATGTGGAGCATCTTTTCATATGTCTGTTGGCCATGTGTATGTCTTCTTTGGAAAAATGTCTATTCAGGCCTTCTTGCCTATTTTTTAACTGTACTGTTTATTTCCTTGGCATTGAATTGTATACATTCTTTATATATGTTAGATATTAACTCTTTATTGGATATATCATTTGCAAATATCTTCTCTCATTCAGTAAAGTGCCTTTTTGTTTTGTTTCCTTCATTGTGTAAAACAACAAGTTTGGTGTAGTTTTAGTTTGTTTATTTTGCTTTTGTTGCCTTTGCCTGAGGAGATTAAACATTCTTTTTTTTTTTTTTTTTTTTTTAAA
>NW_024412376.1:59861115-59903295 GCF_014898765.1 Herpailurus yagouaroundi
AGATCGTGACCTGGCTGAAGTCGGACGCTTAACCGACTGCGCCACCCAGGTGCCCCAAACATTCTTAATGCAGTATTTAAAAATTCCTAATGTAGTCAATATGCTAATATTTTGTTATATGTGTTATAAATTTTATTTATTTTATTTGCATTTTAATGTTTTTAGGATATATGTTTTTATGAGTCAAATCTGTCTTTACACAATCATAATGAATTCGTGTCTACAAATACTTCAGAATCCAGGAAATACAATGAGGTTGACATTTCTTTGTGAAAATTAAGGACCCTAGACAAGCCTCAGCATATATTCATTTGTCCATGAGGTAGAGAAATACACCGCATCATGCCCGGTTTATTTATTTATTTATTTAAATAAGGATGTTTCTTTTTTATTTATTTATTTATTTATTTATTTTTTACTTTTTATTTTTCAACGTTTTTTATTTATTTTTGGGACAGAGAGAGACAGAGCATGAACGGGGGAGGGGCAGAGAGAGAGGGAGACACAGAATCGGAAACAGGCTCCAGGCTCTGAGCCATCAGCCCAGAGCCTGATGTGGGGCTCGAACTCACGGACCGCGAGATCGTGACCTGGCTGATGTCGGACGCTTAACCAACTGCGCCACCCAGGCGCCCCTAAATAAGGATTTTTCTTAAGAAATATTTATGAATGTATTGCAAAAATTAATGAAGATTTGCTTAAATCTCCAAAGTTACTTCAAAGAAGTTGTAAGCAGTTTCCCACCTTCGTTAAAAAGAAAAAATACTATCATTATAAAAATCAGTTTTTTTTTGAAATCATTTATGATTTATGACAATTATACAATATTGACAGAATTTTGGAAAATATCTTATTTTCTGTAGTATAAGGCAAATATCTAAATTATGCAAAAGTTATTAAGAAATATGTGATTTTCCAAATTGTGTCTGATTTTTCAGAATTTGTGACCTGACCTGCTCTGCTTTGTGGTGTGAAAGAGCAAGTTTGTATGAACATCAATAAACCAAAAATCTTTATGTCATACAGAAAATACCACAAATGATTCAAGGCTGAGGAGAAATCAATAAAGTTTTCAAATTCTCTATATAATTTCTTACCAATAGAAACATCAGATTATAGTAAGTGTTAAGAGAGGAGCCGCTGTGCTTGAAGTCTACTGCTTATAAAATGTTGGTCTCGGGGCGCCTGGGTGGCTCAGTCGGTTGAGCGTCTGACTTCAGCTCAGGTCACGATCTCGCAATCCATGAGTTCGAGCCCCGCGTCCGGCTCTGGGGTGATGGCTCAGAGCCTGGAGCCTGCTTCCGATTCTGTGTCTCCCTCTCTCTCTGCCCCTCCCCCGTTCATGCTCTGTCTCTCTCTGTCTCAAAAATAAATAAACATTAAAAAAAATTAAAAAAAAAATAATATGTTGGTCTCTAAACCCTGATATACTCTGGAACAATGTTAAGGAAGAAACTGATGTAAAATTTACATGTGGTGTTCAATAAACAGATTGATAGTTTGGGGACAGTGAAGATTGTTACACAGATATGTCTGTCTTTGAACTCAGATTGCATTTGTGATTATTTCCAATCTGTTTAGGATTTAATTATTCTCTACGTCTTGATTTACATATGGTAGTTTTTTCCCAACTAGAGTGAAGCTTTCATATAACACTTACCACATCTTATACTTCTTTTGTTTTCCTGACATTTTTAACAGCCTGGAATAGCAATTAAGTGGTTAATAATCTTGCTAAATAAGTTTTTAAGTAATTAATTATTAATAAACCTATTGACTAATTAAAATCCTTTTGCAAATGTTTACTATCATTTTAGATGGACGGCTAATCAGTTAACACTGGATTTAAATTACACAGGGACATCTTTATAATGCAAGAAGCAACGCCTGAAGCTGTAGGAGTTAGGCCATTCTCCTGTACTGACACTGGGCCCATTATAGGGCAGAAACTCCAATATTTTCTAACTGATGTTTGAACTTGTCTGTCCTTTAGGCTTTCCGTTGGAAAGAATGAGAAGAGCAGTGTTTTGGAATTATTGAAACGTAGAATTTTAGCCTTAATAAACTTTATAATCTGTTGTCTTGGAATTTACACATTTCTCTTTATAAACTAATATCTTTTATCAATGTAAAATCTTAAATTATTAGTATTTTAAGAAAATGTATCTTTTTTTCTAATTTGGAACTTAAAAACTACATTATTTGAAAGGGAGAATTTATGACAGATTAAATTGATCTCTTTTCAGGTTGACTGAAAGAAGGAAATTATAGTGCTGACATAACAGAACTTGAGGTTTTCTAGAAAATACAGTAAAGAGCTTTAGCCTTAAGTAAGTGTGTGTATGTGTCTACGTGTGTACTTGGTGGGAATATGATTGGGAAATATGTTGGGTAATGCCTCTGAGTTCCCTTCCAGTGCTAAAATTTGAATTCTAGGATGACCCTAAGCCCTATAGCTGACTCAAATAACTTTAATTACTTGGGAGATGTTTCCTCATTTTAAAATGGAGAGATTGAATGGTTAATCTATCTCACGGTTTGTTGGAAAGAGGGAACATCATACATGTGTAACTTTAGAAAATGATAAAGATGTAAATAAAATCCTTTTGTTATCATTACTGTCTTTGTGTTTATGATACACAAACGATTATGTATATTTAAAGTAGTCATCTCATACTTTGAGTCAGTAATATAAAAATCCTCATATTCTGCTCACAATGACCTGGCTTATGGTAAATTGTGCCTGGAAATTATACATGCTGATGAAATTTTAGTGTGTGCTCACTTGTAAGCACTAACCCTAAAGTAAACCTGTTCCACACTATCTAGTAAATATTTATGATCAGAATGTTGAGCTACTATCAGCTGGGGTTGCTGACAATCACTAGGAATATCCAAGCTCATTATGTGTTCAAAAATATAGCAATTGGCACCTTGAGAACTGTAATTATGCCCAGATCCCAATCTTAATTTTCCAGTTATTTTGATTTCTTCATTATGTCCTAACAGTCTGAGTAAGCAGCTTATCTCCCAATATTTCCACTTGCCTAACAGATGTTGTCTTTAAACAGATGTTGGCACTTCCTGGGAAGGAGCCATTCCTACTTAAAGAGAAGAAATGATAATTTAATTTTGTGTAAAGCTTTAGGGAGAAGGATTGCACATTGTGACCAAACCCTCCTTTCCCAGTGAAAATCAAAACAAACAAATAAAAAATTAGAAGTAGCTCTGAGTTTCTTTCTTCTTTAATTTTTTTCTTCCTATCTCTCTTCATGTTTCCCTCCCTCTATTCATGGTTTCTTTTTAAGATGCTTGTTTTCTAGTATAAACTGATAGAGGAATAAATCCATAACTAATGTTTAATGTTTAATATCATAGGATAAAACAAATATAACCCTTAAGAATTATCTAACTGCCTCATTCAGAGATATAAAAAACTAAAATTCTGATAAATCCACTTAAGGATAAGGAAGCTATTTATTGGAAGATCTACAGGGAATACACACTTATTCCCCAACTGTTTAAAAATTTTATTGGGGCGCCTGGGTGGCTCAGTCAGTTGAGCGTCAGACTTCAGCTCAGGTCATGATCTTGTGGGTCTGTGAGTTCAAGTCCCGTGTCGGGCTTTGTGCTGGCAACTCAGAGCCTGGAGCCTGCTTTGGATTCTGTGTCTCCCTCTCTCTCTGCCCCTCCCCCCTCATTCTCTGTCTCTCTCTGTCAAAAATAAATAAACATTAAAAAAATTAAAAAAAATTATTTAGAAATTAATGATTTAAAAGAAATGATAATAGCCTTTTCCCCAGTTCCTAGAAAGGTATTCCATACATGGTATATGTTCATTAAATATCTGCTTTTAAGCAAATGCTTTTGTTTTATTAACAGCTTTCTCATTAAGTCCTGTTGAATCACAGTTATGGATGATGGTTCCGGTACCATCACTATCCAGGTTCAAATTCTGGTTCCTTCACTCAACAGCTATGTTATCTTGGGCAAATGATCTCAATTCTCTGTGCTTCAATTTACTAAATTTGTGTAAAATGAGGATGATAATATGATCTGCCTCATGGATTTTTGTGAAGAATAAATTAAAGTACTTGGAACAATGCTTGGTTAACACATAGTAAACACTCAAAAATGGGAGTTATTATTCTTGCTTTATGAATCAATAAAACACATTTTTATAGGAGTGAAGATAATTTTCTTTTAATGAATGTGTCATAAAAACCTAGGCATAAGCATATAATGGAGGTTATTATGATAGGATGGAGTAGGGGTAAATAGCTTATTTATTTTACAAATACATCTTTATTGGCAAACCCATCGATGGTAGGTTTCATTTAGTTGGAGAACATTTTTGTGAATTTGTTTCAGTGCCATTCTTTATATTCTCAGTAACATAATAATATGATCCAAAATCTAGAAGTGACTTTAGAATTTCTATTGCCAGATTTCATCCTACACAAATATTAGTTATGTCCCACTCTACAGAAAAGTTCATATAACAAACTATTGAGCCAAAGAGTAATTATAAATTTTAGACTAGAGTTTCAAATGAATTCTGTACCACTATTACCATATTGCAGAATCTATGACTATATGTTTACCATTACCAGTGAGATATACACTACATTTTTGTGTTTTTTTGATGTTAATTAGCACTGTTTTACTTCCACTTAAAGAACACCCTTTAACATTTCTTGCAAGGCAGGTATACTAGTAATGAATTCCTCAGCTTTTTTTGTTTGGGAAAGTCTTTATCCCTAGTTTTAGTTATAAAGGACAGCTTTACCAGGTATAGGATTCTTAGTTGGTAGTTATTTTCTTTCAATATTTTGAATATGGTATTCCTTCTTTTTCTGGCCTGAAAAGTTTCTGTTGATAAATCCACCTTTAGTTATGGGTGTTCTTTTGTATGTAACTTCTGTCTTTCCTCTTTCTACCCTTTAAATTCTTTCATTGTCTATTTTTGACAATAAGGGTACAATGGTGTACCCTTATTCAGGTTTATTCTGTCTGGCATTTTTTAGCCTCATGGATCTGGATATCCATTTATTTTTAGGTTTGGGAAGTTTTCAGTTCTGTTTGCTATTTTTCATGTCATATAATTCCATAGCCTTTATTTACTCTCTTTAATTCTGTTTTCCTCTTTGCTCCTCTGGGTAATTTTTGATATTCTATCCTTCAGGTCACTGATTATTTCTTCAGCCTCTTATTTCTTCAGTCTATTTTTGAAACTATGTTGAATTCCTCATTTACTGTATTTTTCACCTCTAGGATTTCTTTCTTTCTCTATGGGTGCTCTTTCCTTGCTGAACTTTGCATTTTGTTCATGTATTGTTTTCCTAATTTTGTTTGGTTGTCTGTCTATGTTTTCTTATAGTTTGCTAAATTTACTTTTTTTATGAACATAATTTATTGTCAAATTGGCTTACCTACAACACCTAGTGCTCATCCCAACAAGTGCCCTCCTCAATGCCCATCACCCATTTTCCCTTCTCCCTCATCCCCCATCCCCCATCCACCCTCAGTTTGTTCTCTGTATTTAAGATCTCTTGTGGTTTGCCTCCCTCCCTCTCTGTTTGTAACTATTTTTTTTCCCCTTCTCTTCCCCCATGGTATTCTGTTCAGTTTCTCAAGATCCACATATTAGTGAAAACATTTGATATCTGTCCTCTGCCTGAATTATTTAACTAGCATAATACCTTCTATTTCTATCCACATTGCTGCAAATGTCATGATTTCATTCTTTCTCATTGCCAAGTAGCATTCAATTGTATATATAAACCATATCTTCTTTGTGCATTCATCAGTTGATGGGCATTTAGGTTCTTTCCATAATTTGGCTATTGTTGAAAAAGCTGCTATAAACATGGGGGTACGTGTGCCCCTATGCATCAGCACTCTTGTATCCATTGGATAAATTCCTAGTAGTGCTATTGCTGGATCATAAGGTAGTACTATTTTTAATTTTTTGAGGAGCCTCCACACTGTTTTCCAGAATGGCTACACCAGTTTGCATTCCTACCAACAATGCAGGAGGGTTCCCATTTCTCCACATCCTAGCCAGCATCTGTAGTTTCTTGATTTGTTCATTTTAGCCACTCTCACTGGTGTGAGGTGGTATCTCAGTGTGGCTTTGATTTGTATTTCCCTGGTGATGAGTGACGTTGAGCATCATTTCATGTGTCTGTTGGCCAGCTGGATGTCTTCTTTGGAAAAGTGTCTATTCATGTCTTCTGTCCATTTTTTCACTAGATTATTTGTTTTCAGGAGTTGAGTTTGGTACATTCTTTATGGATTTTGGATACTAGCCCTTTATCTGATTTGTCATTTGCAAATATCTTTTCCCATTCCATTGGTTGTCTTATAGTTTTGTTGAATGTTTCCTTTGCAGTGCAGAAGCTTTTTATCTTCATGAGGTCCCAATAGTTTATTTTTGTTTTTAGTTCCCTTGCCTTTGGAGATGTGTCGAGTAAGAAATTGCTGCAATTGAGGTCAAAGAGGTTGTTGCCTGTTTTCTCCTCTAGGGTTTTTATGGTTTCCTGTCTCACATTTAGGTATTTCATCCATTTTGAGTTTATTTTTGTGTATGGTGTAAGAAGGTGGTCTAGTTTCATTTTTCTGCATGTTGCTGTCCAGTTTTCCCAGCACCATTTGTTAAAGAGACTGTCTTTTTTCCCTTGGATGCTCTTTCCTGCTTTGTCAAAGATTAGTTAGCCATACGTTTGTGGGTCCAATTCTGGGTTCTCTATTCTATTCCATTGGTCTATATGTCTGTTTTTGTGCTAATATCATATTGTCTTGATTACAGCTTTGTAGTAGAGGTTAAAGTCTGAGGTTGTGATGCCTCCTGCTTTGGTTTTCTTCTTCAATATTATTTTGGCTATTCGGGATCTTTTATGGTTCCATACAAATTTTAGAATTGTTTGTTCTAGCTTTGAGAAGAATGCTTGTATGAGAAAGAATGAAATATTGCCCTTTTTAGCAACGTGAATGGAACTGGAGAGTGTGATGCTAAGTGAAATAAGCCATACAGAGAAAGACAGATACCATATATTTTCACTCTTATGTGGATCCTGAGAAACTTAACAGGAACCCATGGGGGAGGGGAAGTAAAAAAAAAAAAAAAGAGAGGTTAGAATAGGAGAGAGCCAAAGCATAAGAGACTCTGAAAAACTGAGAACAAACTGAGGGCTGATGGGGGGTGGGAGGGAGGGAAGGGTGGGTGATGGGTATTGAAGAGAGCATCTTTTGGGATGAGCACTGGGTGTTGTATGGAAACCAATTTGACAATAAATTTAATATATTTAAATAAAAAAAAGAAGAATGCTTGTGTAATTTTGATTGGGATGGCATTGAATGTGTAGATTGCTTTGGGTAGTATTGACATTTTACTTTTTTTTACTTTTTTTTTTTAGTATTGACATTTTAGCAATATTTATTCTTCCAGTCCATGAGCATGGAATGTTTTTCCGTTTCTTTGTCTTCTTCAATTTCCTTCATAAGCTTTCTATAGTTTTCAGCATACAGGTCTTGTACATCTTTGGTTAGGTTTATTCCTAGGTATTTTATGGTTCTTGGTGCAATTGTGAATGGAATCAGTTTATTTCTCTTTCTCTTGGTTCATTATTCATATATAAAAATGAATCCGATTTCTGTACATTAATTTTGTATCCTGCGACTTTGCTGAATTCATGTATCAGTTCTAAGAGTCTTTTTGTGGAGTCTATAGGGTTTTCCATGTAAAGTATTATGTTGTCTATGAAAAGTGAAAGTTTGACTTCGTCTTTGCCAATTTGGATACTTTTTATTTCATTTTGTTGTCTGATTGCTGATGCTAGAACTTCCAACACTATGTTAAACAACAGTGGTGAGAATGGACATCCCTGTCATGTTCCTGATCTCAGGGGGAAAGCTCTCAGTTTTTCCCCATTGAGGATGATATTAGCTGTGGGCCTTTCATATATGGCTTTTATGATATTAAGGAATGTTCATTCTATCCCGACGTTTTTGAGGGTTTTTATTAAGATAGGATGCTGTATTTTGTCAAATGCTTTTTCCATATCTATTGACAGGATCATATGGTTCCTATCCTTTCTTTTCTTAATGTGATGTATCACAGTGATTGATTTGCAAATACTGAACCAGCCCTGCAGCTCAGGGATGAATCCCACTTGATCATTGTGAGTAATTCTCTTTTATGCCATTGAATTCAGTTTGCTAGTATCTTGTTGAGAATTTTTGCATCCATGTTCATCAGGGATATTGGCCTGTAATTCTTCTTTTTTGTGGGGTCTCTGTCTGATTTGGGAATCAAGGTAATGCTGGATTCATAGAATGAGTGTGGAAGTTTTCCTTCCATTTCTATTTTTTGGAACAGCTTGAGATGGATAGGTATTAACTCTGCTTTAAATGTCTGGTAGAATTCCCCATGGAAGCCTCTGGTCAGGGACTCTTATTTGATGAGAGATTTTTGATAACTGATTCAATTTCTTCACTAGTTATAGGTCTGTTCAAATTTTCTTCCCAATTGAGTGTTGGTAGTATGTGGGTGTCTAGGAATTTGTCCATTTCTTCCAGATTGTCCTGTTTGTTGGCATATAATTTTTCATATTATTCTCTGATAATTTGTTGTATTTCTGAGGGATTGGTTGTGATAAATCCACTTCATTTGTGATTTCATGCACTTGGGTCCTCTCTCTTTTCTTGTTGAGAAGTCTGGCTAGGGGTTTATCAATTTTGTTTATTTTTTCAAAAAACCAACTCTTAGTTTCATTGATCTGTCCTAGTGTGTTTTTTGTTTTTTGTTTTTTTTTGGATTCTGTATTTCTGCTGTGATCTTTATTATTTCTCTTCTGCTAAGTTTGGGGTTTCTTTGCTGTTCTGCTTCTAGTTCCTTTAAGTGTACTGTTAGATTTTGTATTGGGGATTTTTTTTGTTTCTTGAGATAGGCCTGGATTGCAATTGCAATGTATTTTTCAATTTTTTTTCAACGTTTATTTATTTTTGGGACAGAGAGAGACAGAGCATGAATGGGGGAGGGACAGAGAGAGAGGGAGGCACAGAATCGGAAACAGGCTCCAGGCTCCGAGCCATCAGCCCAGAGCCCGACGCGGGGCTCGAACTCACGGACCGCGAGATCGTGACCTGGCTGAAGTCGGACGCTTAACTGACTGCGCCACCCAGGCGCCCCTGCAATGTATTTTTCAATTAGGACTACCTTTGCTGAATCCCAAAGGGTTTAGATTGTTGTGTTTTCATTTTCATTTGTTTCATATATTTTTAAATTTCTTCTTTAATTTCCTGGTTGACCTATCTGTTCCTTAGTAGGATGTTCTTTAACTTCCATGCATTTGGAGGTTTTTCAAAGTTTTTCCTTTGATTGATTTCAGGTTTCATAGCATTGTGATATTAAAGTGTGCATGGTATGATCTCAATTCTTTCATATTTATGGAGGGCTGTGTTGTGACCCAGTATGTGATCTATCTTGGAGAATATTCCATGTGCACTACAGAAGAATGTATATTCTGGTGCTTTAAGGTGAAAGTTATGAATATGTCTGTCAAGTCCATCTGGTCCAGTGTATCATTCAGAGCCATTGTTTCTTTATTGATTCTCTATCTAGATGATCTTCCCCTTGCTATAAGTGGACTATTCAAGTCCCCTGCAATTATCACATTCTTACCGATAAGATTGCTTATGTTTGTGATTAATTGTTTCATATATTTGGGTGCCTCTGAATTCAGTATATAAACATTTATAATTGTCCATTCTTCTTGATGGATAGACCCCATAATTATTTTATAATGCCCTTCTTCATCTCTTATTACAGCCTTTAGTTTAAAATCTAGTTTGTCTGATATAAGTATGGCTACTCCAGCTTTCTTTTGACTTCCAGTAGCATGATAGATGGTTCTTCATCCCCTCACTTTCAATCTGAAGTGTCCTCAGGTCTAAAATCGGTCTCTTGTACACAGCAAATAGATGGGTCTTGTTTTTGTATCCATTCTGATACCCTATGTCTTTTGATTGGAACATTTAGTCCACTCACATTCAGTGTTACTATTGAAAGATATGGGTTTAAAGTCATTGTGTTATCTGTATGTTCAATGCTTGTAGTGATGTCTCTTTTCCTTTTTGGTCTTTGTAACACTCACAGAGTCCCCCTTAGGATCTCTTGTAGGGCTGGTTTAGTGGTGATGAATTCCTTCCATTTTTGTTTGCTTGGGAAGACTTTTATCTCTCCTTCTATTATGAATGACAGGCTTGCTGGATAAAGGATTCTTGGCTGCATATTTTTCCTATTCATCACATTGAAAATTTAATGTCACTTCTTTCTGTCCTGCCATGTTTCGGTAGATAGGTTTGCTACGACCTTTTTGTGTCTATCCTTGTAGGTTAGAGCCTGTTTATCCTTAGCTGTTTTCCAAATTCTCTCTTTATGTTTGTATTTTGCCAGTTTCACTATGATATGTCATGCAGAAGATTGATTCAAGTTATGTCTGAAGGGAGTTCTCTGTGCCTCCTGGATTTCAATGTCTGTTTCCTTTTCCATATTGGGGAAGTTCTCAGCTATGATTTGTTCAAGCACACCTTCAGCCCCTTTCTCTCTCTCTTCTTCTGGAATGCCTATGATATGGATATTGTTCTGTTTCATTGAATCACTTAGTTCTCTAATTCTCCCCTCATGATCCAGAATTTTTTTTATCTTTTTGTCAGCTTCATCTTTTCCCATAATTTTATCTTCTATTTCCCCTATTCTCCCCTCTGCCTCTTCAGTTCTGTCACCACCTCTAGTTTATTTTGCACCTCATTTACAGCATTTTTTAATTCATCATGACTGTTTTTTAGTTCCTTAATCTGTGAAGCAATTCAGTCTTCGCTGTCTTCTATGCTTTTTCAAGTCCAGTGATTAATCTTATGACTGTTATTCTAAATTCTTGTTCAGTTATATTGTTTATATCTGTTTTGATCAATTTTTTAGCTGTCACTTCTTCCTGGAATTTCTTTTGAGGAGAATTCTTCTGTTTTGTCATTTTTGCTAGTTTTCTGTCCCTTATGTGTTTTAAGAGCTTGCTATGTGCCGTGCACCTGCGAGCACTACTATATTAAAGAGGTGTTATATACTGCCCAGGGCCTTGCCCTTCAGGAGGTGTTTTTTGGAGAGTGTTATTACTCTCTGTTGTTGTGGACTTTGGTTACTTTATCTCCCTACTTGCAGTGATGTTTTGGCCCCTCCACCAAGTGTGCTTTGATTTGTTTGTTGAAACAGCCTTGGAAAGGAAAACAAACAAACAAAAAACAAACAGAAAATAAAACACATAAACAAATAAAAACCTCAAAAACAAGAAACCAGAAACACCAGCTACAAGTTAACAACAGGGTAGAGGTGGTGTTGATGGAAGAGGCCTTATCCCATACAAAGAGAAACATGACAGGGGCAGGGAAAAAGAAAAAATAAAAATTGACCGAACAGAGAAACTATACGGCTTAATCCAGAGAGAGAGAAAGGAGAATAAAGAAAGAGGTGTGTAACATATATCAAGAGAATGGATTCAATATGTCTGCTTAAACAAACCAACAACGAGAGTACCCAGACTAGAGGAAGGAAGAGATAAGGAGAAAAGGAAGGAAGAATATATCTATATAATAAGAATTGTCTGAGAATTAAACCAGGCAATGCCACATTGCTTATCTGGAGGAGGGGCTGTCTGGTTTGTCGGGCGTCAGTCCTGCTCCAGTACAGATACAGTTACCAGGCAAGAAGGGGTGTGGTTTGGTGTAGGCAGTCCCACCTGCACTTTGGCTCTGTATCCGGTCCCTGAGGTCCCACCTTGGTGGTGGTGGGGGATACCCCAATCTCTCCTTCATGCACCAGGTGTCCCAATCCACTCTGTTCCAGCCATCTTCACTGTGCTGCGGGTACAAACAAGGTGGTTTGTCCCACTCTGCTGACTCCCGTACCCTAGCACTTGGCTGGGATTCAGACTCCCACTCTGTGCACCCTGGTATTGGGGGAGTGCCACTCCATGCCACTCAACATATGGCCCCTGGCTGATGGACGCAGGCATGCTCTGTCCTGTCCCACAACACTCCAGGAAAGGGATCACTTTCTCCTACTGTGGACTGTACCTCTGACCTAGCCACTGAACCCAGGGCTGGGTCCCCTCCTCCCCAGGTGTGTGATCTGGGCAGCTGGCCCCAGTCTGGAGAAAGCCCCTCAGTTAGAGATTGGATCTTTCTCAGTCCTGGTCTGTGGTTTTTCTCTTGTCCAGTTACAGTCCTATGCTTCCCCAGCCTCTCTTTCTCTTCCCTTTGTCTCTCCACGGAAGGGGATCCCTCCCCTTCATTCATTTTATCTCTGCCAATTCAAAATCAATCACCCCTGGCCTGTCAGGTTGTCCTGGTGGGTCCCTGAAGCGACTGTCTCTTTGTCTCCCAGATTCTTGAAGTTCACAGTCCTTTAGATTCAACACTGCTTTGTTTGAGAGAGGAGGGAACTTCGGATCCCCCTGCTTCTCTGCCATGTTGGCTCCTCTCTCTCACCAAACTTCCTTAAGAGGATATTCTGAATTGTCTCACACTTCATAGCTCTCCATTTCTTTAAGGTCATATTGGAGTTTTATTAGTTTCCTTTGGTAGTGTCATATTTACCTGATTTTTCATGATCCTTGATTCCTTACATTGGTTATCTGTGCATTTGAGTAATTGGAATCCTCTTTCAGACTTTAGAGATTTGCTTTGCTAAAGACAGTTTTTCACCGGTCAGCTCAGTTTGGGTTTCTGGATGTGTCTGCTATTATGTTTTTTTTTGGGGGGATGAGGTAATTGTTCAAGCTCAGAGGACAAGGATGGGGGTTGTGTTAGTAGCTGAGAACCGTTGGCTAGGACTGCTGGCTTGGTTCTCTGCCCATGTTAGACTGTAGGATGGGCTTCACAGTTGCTTGAGTTCTCTGGTAAGGCTACTAGCTGTTAGGGACTGGGCACTATATTAACTAGTAGATGGAGGTATGAATTAGTTTCCCTTCTCTGGAAGGGAAGCAAGATGGGACCCAAGGCCTATATAGCTCATTGTTTGGGGACCTAAATCAGTCCACAGTGGTCACTGGATTCCCTGGTCAGGTGAGGTCACCAATTTTTCTCTGCAGATTGGGGAAGTCACGAGCTATGCTGTCTATCCAAGTGCCCCTGAATAGGACTGTTGAATAGGCTATGTAGCTTCCCATGTTCTCTGGTTAGGGTTGCTGGTTTGACAGGCTGAAGGTTGTATTTACCAATGAAAAGGACTATGAATTAGATTCCTTGCCTGGATGCAGTGGGAGGAATAGCTCTAAAGTCAATAAAGCTCTTTGTTGTCTTAACCCAAGCCAATATGCACCCCAAGTTTCCTGATGAAACAGGGCCACTGGCTTTGCTTTGCAAACTTTTGATTCTGTCTGCCTCTTGGCTCCAGTGCCACTGTCCTGCACAGTTTCTAGGAGTTATCTCCTGCTTTTCTGGTCAGATGGGGCCAGAAGACACTCTCCACAGTGAGTGGGGATGAGTCTCAGCTCCCTTGCCTGGGCAGGCAGAGGAGAGCCTCCATTAGGTTACTCTTAATTTCCCAAACAGGCTCTCCATTTAGGAGCAGCAGAGAGTAGCCTCAACCTTGGCTGTGAATTTATCCCCTTGTCTGTACGTAGCATGGTATCACTCCATGCCTTGTACTGGATTTTCTCTGAGGGTGATCATCTCTGCTTGCCTGCTTCTTATTTTAGGCATTGCTGGCCCAGCACAGATTCCAGAAATTGTTGTCATCCCTTCTGGTCATATGGGGCTAGAAGACACTCTCCACAGTGGATGAGACTGTTTGTTTCCGCTTCTTGGGCAAACAAGGCTGTATGGGCTACAAAACTCCCTGTTTGAAGATCTGAATCTGGCAGATCTGTACCTGGCCATATTCTCTATTTGGAGTATGCCATTGACCTGGTTCTGTATATTAGCAAAGTTGCTGATTGGGATTACTACTTGAGTACTGAAGTATAAATTTGGTTTTACAAGATCCATGTGTTGGTTGTCTCAGGTGCCTCTCCCCTTCTCCATCATAGATTTCCAGCAATTGAGCACCACAAATTCCTTTATACTCCCTGTAATGCAAGATCAGAATAGGGGCCCTGGAAAAGTTATACACAGTGGTGGGGGGTGGGCTTATTGTATACACTGGGTTCTTTTTTTCCACTGGAGGAACCAGAAGCTCAGAGGAGACCTCTCTGCATGGTGCTGCACTGGCCTAGAGGAGGAGCAGATGGTCAGTATGTAGCTGCTTCTCTTACTCTAATGCAGTCTGTATTGGTCTATGTGGTACAGGGGGGTACTTTAGCATCATCCCTATATTCTGGTATTATCTCAGTAGTGTCCTATTCTTTAATAGTTGTTAGTTGGTCTTGTGAGGGGGATTGAAGTCAGGAACAACCTGTGTCACCATCTTGGTGGCATCATTCAAAAGTTTTAAAATATATTCTAGATTTAGTTCTTTTATCATATGTGGGTATTAGAAATATTTTCTTCCTGACTGTTGGTTATGTTTTAATTTTTTAATTGTCTTAATTAAAAAAAATATTTATTTTAGATGGAAAGAGAGGGAGGGAGAAGAGAGGAGGGAGAGAATCCCAAATAGGCTCCACACTCATTGTGAGGTCTAATTTATCAATTTTTTTTCTTTTATGTTCAGGGTTTTAAATTTAGGTATTTAATTCATGGGAGTCAATTTTTATATAAGGTACAAGATAAACATGAAGTTCCCCCCCCCCTTTGGTATATAAATGTCCAATTGTTATGGGACAGTTTTTACGAAGAGTATCCTATCCTCATTGAATTATCTTGGCACCATTTGTCAAAAATAAAGTGGCCATAGCTATGTGAGTCTATATTTAGGTTCTCCATTCCATTTTATTGATCTGTATGTCTGTTCTTTATGACACTATCACACTACCTTGATTTCTGTAGCCTTATGTAACTATTAAAATCAGGTTATGTGGATTCTCCAAATTTGGTTTTGTTTTTCAAAAAAAAATGTTTTTTTTTTTTTATTGATGCCGTGTCCTTTGCTGTTGTATATGTTTGGAATCAGCTTGTAATTTTTACAAAAAAAAAGCCTGTTGCAGTTTTTCTTGGGAATATGATATATCTGTTGATCAATTTGGAGAAAACTGATCTCTTAACAAGATTGGGTTTTCCAATGAATGAACACAGTATGTCTCTCCATTTATTTAGGCCTTTTAAAATTTCTCTTGGAATTTTTTTATAGTATTCAGCATATAAACCTCATACTTATTTTGTTAGATTAATCTCTAAGTATTTCTCATAAACTATTCCCATTTAATAAATACCTCATGATTTTAAAGTGTGGTGGTCATTAGGTATGTTCACCGGTACTCCAGTTCTCCTTTTATTAGGCTTATGTCATGTTTGTCTTTCACTGCCTCCTTGAAGGTATGACTTGCTTTGGCCACCAGAGAATTTCTGAGCAGAAGTCTAAGAGGTAATGGGTAATTTACCCCTTCATCTTTCCTCACCACTATGAAAATATTATAGGAAAAATGATGCATGTTCATGATATATGTACATGCCTGGGTGACTGGAATGTAGGGTACAAGAAATGTGAGGAAGACTAGAAAAGTAACGATCAAGGTTATGGTGACATTTAGTGCTGAGCAACAAGGTTTGAGCTTTATTTGAAAAGCAGAAGGAACTTCTGAAGATTTGTGAACAGCGTAATGAAGTGACCTGTAGAATGGCAAATCTAGGATAGGAAGGAGTAGATTGAAAAGGAGGAAGTACTAATGATGGAAAGAATGTTTAGAAAGCTATTCCAGTAGTTTGTTGAGATGAGGAGAATCATCTAAATTTGTAATAGAGCAAATGGAAAGGAAAAAACAAGAGTCACTGCTAGAGAGAAGGTACAAGTATTAATATATAATTGAATGTAGTAAACAGAAGAGAAAGAACCTTTCAAGGAAGACCTTCTGTGGCAGTATCATAGGTGACTTTTCTTTTAGGGGAACAATTTGGAAAATATGCATATTACTATATCAATATAGAGGGACCTGTCATGTAACAATCAATTATTAGAATTTCCATTGTTTGCTGAAATGTGAGATGGGGTTTATACTTTCCTCATGGGATGGTAGGAGGGGGAGGAGGGAGAGTGCTAGAGAGACATTCTAAATTCCAAGGCTTAATAAGAAATAACTTCCTGACTTGATAGATAAAAACAGTGAAGATGTTTTGTATGAACTGCGCTTTTATGTGTCATTTGAAGTACTCCGTGAGCAGTCATGAACTGGCTGTCCCTGGAGTATTTCCAACTTTGAATCTAGGACCTCTTATGAGGCTGAGTTTCATTTTTCTTACTTCTCTAATAGAGCTAGAGGATGAGTTTTCAAAGTCTTCATTGACTTGCAAACATAAGAGACAAAGTGTGGACATAACTGTGTTTATTTTTGCTGAAGAATTAAAATTTGGCGCTTTTCCAACCTTGCTTCTTCATGAGAGAGACAAACATATATTCAACAGTATAAGTGTTCCCTCCTTGCTCTGTTCTGCTCAGACTTTGTAGAGCTTAAAGTTGCATTGCCTGTGAGAATGATTGTGACCCTCTGCCAGTTTTCTGAGCATTAGCTTTGCTGTCTGATGCATGGAATTTCCTGCCTAGAATTTGGAATTACAGAACTCTAGTAATGCCCTAGAGCAGAGTCTTGCTGCAATTTATCCATTTTGCCTCATAAGTCCCTGTGCTTTAAGATACATTCACGCACAATGAAGGAGTTTTTCACGTATCTTGTATTATTTTTCAATTAGCCTGGAAAGCACACATTTCTAAAAGACCCTTCATTACAGTTGCCAGCTTTGTCAGCACTGTATACCCTGAGGACTGATCTGACTCCCACCAGTATGTTGCTTAGATTTGGCTTGGGGAAACCATGTCTCTGTTCTACATTTTTGGAATGAAGTCCTGTAGCATGCAACGGGTAGTGAAAAATGTGGTTAGTCAATAATGTAAATGTACCTGTTATATAGGAATATGTGAACACCAGAATCTAAAGGAGTCATGGAGCTAAATCTAATTGCTTCCCTTCACTGCTAAAGAATGTACAAAGAATGACATTGGAAGTGCCCTAGCTAGGAGCTAGTAGTTTCAGATAATCAGTAGGATATTTCTCATCAGAACAAAAGTCAGTCCTCTACCTTGTATTTGCTCATACAATTTAGTGAATAATAATAGTGCCTAGGTGACTGAATCAGTTGAGTGTCTGACTTGATTTTGGTTCAGGTCATGATCCCAGGGTCTTGGGATTGAGCCCCGCATCAGGCTCCACACTGGGCATGAAACCTTCTTGGGATTCTCTCTCTCTCCCTCTGCCCCTCTCCTCTGCTCACGCATGCTCTCTCTTAAAAAAAAAAAAAAAAAAAAAAAAAAAAGAAGTATACAGTGAAAATAGTGTCTTCAGCTGTGTATTAAAATCTGTTGTCAATACAGTATGTTTTAATAATTGAAAAGAGGACCTCAGGTGCCTGCTGTGTCAAGTGATATTCAGACACCATGGTGGACTTAGCCAGTTGGCAGAAAAGCTCACCTGTACCTGTAGACTAGGTTTTATCATGAATTCCCTCTTTCTATTCCTTTTGTTTCTGTTGTTATTCTTAATCCCTAGTCTCTCAGTGTACCTCTGTACATATTTTTTTCATTTAGACTAATTTTTAACTCTCATTCCCTCTTTTCTAACTGACAAAATAGTAGTGATTTTATCTCCTGTCATATAGAATTCTTTTGAGAAATAAGCTGTGGGTGTCAATAGTACTTGATATGTTTATTTGTCCATTGTAGGTCTTCATTTTAATAGTATTTTTATGGCTGAGTGAATTTAGGATATTAAGGTATCAATTAGGGTATTTTTCTTAAAACTCCTTAGCACCAAATTTCCCCTGTCTAGGAGTGGTCATAGTAGTCATAAGAGTCTTTATCAATAAATAACTTAAAGCTAAAAATGACCTATTTACTATATTAAGTATTGAAGAAAATGGTATGGAACCTGACATTAATTTTGTATCAAAATATAGATCTAATATATGTATATATTTGTCAGTGGAGAGTGACAAAAGACTTTTTTTCTGGAGATTATTTTGGTTCATTGACTTTAGTTGAGAATATTTTTAGACTCTGTAAAGTTTTAAGTAATATAAACTGTATGCACTTTTAGATCCAGAAGCCATGCTATTAGGTTTCAACTGCCTATTCATAGGAAGAAAAATGAACTTCAAAGGAAGCTTTTATGTGAACAGGCAATTTGAGTGAATAGAAAAATGGTGGACTGGAGAAGGCTGAATTTAAGAAGGAACAATAATACACCACCATTTCATTTTCCATAAGGGATCATTAAGAGATGTTAAAAAAATAAAAATTTGGAGTTAGAATTTCTGGACATCTGAATGTTGAATATTATTTGGTTACATGGATTCTTTTGGTACTGTCCTAGTCAGTGGATAATTTAGATACCTATAGATGTAGCCTTAACACTTATAAAGATATAAATATTCCTAATACTTGGTTTTTCTAGTAGGTCTGGTAGATGATGGAAAATATCTCTTAAGGACTGAACTTACAAGAGTGTTTAACTTATATGAGGAAGTAACTTAGGGGCTGGGAGAATCTGGTTCACATTTTCCCCTCTTGTTCCTATATTGTATATCAATATAGAGGGTATGGTTCACCACTCAATTGGATACAGTCCCTCCCCAGTGGGTTTAACACTAAAAATAACTAGATTTCCAATCACAGTGTGGTGCTGTTCATTCATAAAAGGAATGAAGTAGGAGCATGTGTCTGTGCAAAATTTGTATATATACGTATATATGTATATATTACATATTTTTTATTGCCACATAGAGATTCAAATGAGAAAATTAGGCTATACGTCTTGATTAAAGTCTCATTATATACTGTATTATATGAGCATTAAAAAAAAACAGTGCCCATGAAGCAACATTCTGACATTTTCCCCTGGCTTCGCTATCCTTTTGGGTAGCAACATGTTCTCTCTATAACAAACAAGCTTGATGCTATTAGTGCCACAGGGCTCTTCCCATGTGGTATAGATCTGTCTCATTTCTCTGAAATGTATTCTCTTGCATTCCAAAGTCCTTCCTATATTTCCTCTGAAGAAATCATTTCTAATTTAGAAAACTTTGTACATGGAATCCATATATTGTTTTACTATTTGGTGGGGAAGGAACGCTCTTCTTTGGATACTGGATAATAATAGATTTTGTGGGTATTTCAGCAATATGGCTAGATTCTCTGTGAAAGAATTGCTTTCATGCTGTTATTTGAAAGAAGAATAACAGCCTTTGTTATTGAAGGAATTGCTTCTTTTCATCAAAGATCCTGATGTATCTAATTGACTCTGAGGATATTCCCTTTCTGTCCATGCTGAGATTCTGCCTCCAGCACAGATGTTGAAACCACAGATGTCCACTACACCAGACCAGAATCATTATTTTTTCAAATAGTTTCTTACTTTCTAGCATCAAAATTGAAGATGTGATCACAAATAATAAGAACTCATCTTCATAGAATGGTTTAAAAATGGAGAGGCATTTCTGGCAAAGATGGTATTCTACATTTTGAGCATTTTTAGGGGATATGAGAAGCAGATTGTCATTGATTATTCATAATATGTTCTTAGAGAAGAGTTTAATAAGCACAGTGTTCTAGAAAACACAGCTTTGGAAGGGTCACATTGCCTGGCCACATGTTACATATTAAGAGAATTAATGCGATTGGAGATAATTTCTGCTATGGTGTTACTGCTGCTTGTTAAAGCAAGAGCTGGAGGGTATGTGAACTAAATGTTCCTTAGTTCACAGGGTGGTGCATGATACATTTTCTTGGCTCTCCCCACAAAGTCATAAATTGGTTGAATGAGCTGAAAAAGAAATCCAGAAGAATTTTCAGAAGTACTTACTGGGGGCTATATCCTTGACCAAATGGATCCTTGGCTATATTATCTGAAGAACATCACATAATCTCTAATTGCTTCACTTACTTCATAGGTCAAGTACAACTCAATCTGTGTCTACATGGCACCATTGCAACTATTTGAAATCAAAGGATTGTCTCTTAAAATGAGTTCGAGTGATTCTGTCTTTCCCTTGAGTTGACAAGTTTGTTTTGGTGCTGTATAGACAAAGCCTCATTTATCAGCAGTAAAACCTCATCCATTTAAGCTCTACTGATTCATAATTTGTGTTATTTTGACTTGGGTGGATCTAAAGTTTATGTTAGTATAATATGTTAAAGACAATTAATAAAATTAGTATGCTAATTTCATAAACTAAATGAGACTGTGGAGGAGATTGGATCAAGATGGAGAAATGAGCACATGATTTTATTTTCTTCTCCGTGTCAAGTTCCTAGATTAGAGAAAATATTTAGATATTTAAAATAATAAGTCCATTGTAACACTATCAAACAAAGAGAATGACTATAATAAAACATGAAATCAGTTGACTGAGGAAAGTATAACCCCCAAACTACACAATAGGATAGTGCAAAATATATGGGGGGATTCCTGGGGGTACCCTACATTTAAGAACTTTTGATTTAAGGGACAGAGGAATCCCTAAAGAAAAGTCAAAGCAGTTAATTGGGATATCATACTGGGACAAGCAGATGAATCATTCCACAACCAATCCAGGGTTCTAAACCACTGATATTTTTCCCTGTAATAGTGAGTATGAGGATTTGGGTCACAGATGAGATCTGTTCATTGGAGGCTTATGATATCCAGATAGGAAAGAAAACCTTCACTCCTATAAAATGGTTTGCTGGTACTTCCTTACTGGGTAGATTGTCCTACTCCTTTACTATGGTGGCTGATACAGATCACAGTAAATAGAAATAATATTTATAGACAGGTGAACAGGGATCATCAAATACAATAATAAGCATACATCTAAGAATCTTCATGAATTAGTGGCAGGGAACTGAATAAACACAATACCTGAAAAAAGAAAGCCAGTGAGACATGCTTGGAAATAAGATGAGAAACTATATCTCATCCATGAAATAAGAAATCTTGGAGATTAAAAATAGTATAATTGATAAAGAATTGAATAGATAGATTTAATAGCAGTTCTACATGACTCAAGCATAAATTAATGAGTTGTGAGATTAAGCAAACTAATTCCAGAAGATAGCATATAGAGACAAAGAGGAATTATGAAAAAAGGTTGAGATAAGAATACATTTAAATATATTATAGATGTTTCTGAAATTGAGAAACAAAGAAATGATAGAAAGAAATTTCCAGACGAAGATAACTATGAATTTTCTGAAGGCTTGTAAGTGCTAATCTAAGTGTATGAAAAAAAGACCCACATGCAAATAAATATAATGTGTTGAAATCTCAAAATTAAGTAAAAAGATAAAATTATACAGATTTAGAAAGTAAAAAATATATTTCTTATGATAAATGGAAATAAGAATAATGATAGTCTTCTCATTGGCAACATTGGAGACTAGCAGGAAATGAAGAAATACCTTCAGAGTTAATAGAGGAAATAATTACAGATCCAGAATTCTATACATTCCTAAGCTACCTTACAATTTATGGGGGTAAGGAGTTATTATTTATTTTTCAGATTTGCAAAGGCACAGAACATTCACTAACCACAGATACATTCTAAAAGAAGTACTAAAACATTGTTTAAGCAAAGTGAAAGAAAAACACAAATACAAGATAAATAAGTAGGGTATAAGAAATAATGATAATAAATAATAAACTATTTTTTAAACATTTATTTTTGAGAGAGAGAGACAGAATCTGAAGCAGGTGCCAGGCTCTGAGCTGTCGGCACAGAACCTGACGTAGGGCTTGAACTCACGAACTGCGAGATCATGATCTGAGCCGAAGTTGGATGCTTAACCTACTGAGGCACCCAGGGGCCGCAATAATAAACTATTTAAATAGTGTTAAAATTGTAGTCATAATTACTTAAAGATTTATTTAGCACATGCTATTTTTCAGGTACCTTTTTAGAACTAATATTTGATAGCATGTTTAAACATTCATGTTACAAATATAAGGAGGAATATTGGTTTACTCACATTAATATGTATATCTCCCAAATCACCAAAGGAAAAGAATAAAATGAGAAGTTTTAATCAATCCAGCAACAGAAAGAAAGGTACACGAGAAGCATCAGAGGCATGATTTATTAAAAACAACAACAAAAAAGAAGATGGAAGGAATGAGTATAGATGTATTAAATATATAGTCATAATCACATTAAAGTTATCATCATTTTAAAACATTAAATTCTCCCATTTAATGGTATTTGGCTAAAAAAAAAGAGGTTGGATTATTTGATATACCTGACCCAACCTTGTATTCTTCCTCAGAGTTTCTCAGATGCTTCCTTCCCTCTGAATACACCACTCACCTCTGTGCTAACTCACTACTACTGCCTTTGTGGAGTCCAGAAAAAAAGGGATGTCTCAAAAAGAATTGT
The DNA here is from genome assembly GCF_014898765.1 of Herpailurus yagouaroundi. Classification (NCBI taxonomy): domain Eukaryota; kingdom Metazoa; phylum Chordata; class Mammalia; order Carnivora; family Felidae; genus Herpailurus; species Herpailurus yagouaroundi. Next base: position 59,883,667 of record NW_024412376.1, read on the forward strand.
ACTACGGCTTTTGCCGGATAGAATTGAGTGTAGTCCAATACACAGAGATAGATAGAGAGACCAAGAAAGTTTTTGAGAGACCCACAAAGTATCATCAACATGGATTAAAAGAGACAGTGACACTTCAAGATTTTAAAAAGGACCTCTTGATCCTCCAACTTTCTACAACCAGGAAGCGGGTTGAGAAAACTGCTTATAAGCTGATGATGGTATATTCCCCAATGCCTTCTTCAGATGTGGCCAAGGGAAAGGAAGGACTTTCCAGAGAATGGACCCCATCACCAAGGAAAATAATGGATTTGGAAGTTTCTCCTAATAAGCAGTACTTAGGCCTAATTCAGAGACATTTTCTGTTCCAGAGCAGGGAGATCTGTCCAGAGTGGTTTAGAATAGCTATAGACCAGTGACTGGTATTTGCCCTCAATTCTTTCCCTTTTGAAATGGTAATGCTTATGGCAGTTATCTTGTCCCATTCCCACCATTTATGTTGGGTGTGTGGAGTAGGGGAGTAGATACATTGTCTTTATAGTTTCATAGGTTTTTAAGATCAAGAGCAACTACATGTGGATCCAGTGTAGATCATGAGATCAAGGACTTTATGCCTAATGCTGTTATTGAGACTTGCTGGGATGTCTTAGAGGGATAAGTTTTTCTGTGTGAGAGAGTGAACATTTATAACCAACTGGGTGGGCTGTGGTACGTTGGATAATTGCCCTCAATTTTCACTCCTTCTCTGTATCATGCCACTTTACAGCACCACCCTGAGGAGAGTCATTGACTTCAGACTCAGTCACAGACTTAGTGCTTTGTTAGTAGGGTAGTGAAAATAGAGGGTTTAAATGTACTTGTATTGTTTTAATGGCTTCTTATATTTCTTCCATCTGCCATGAGAGGAAAGTGCCTTAGGCAGGTACTGGTCCTAGAATGAGACACGCAGAATGATCTTTGAGCCCAAACCATAAATTTATGGGTTGAGAATATCCCAGCCAAGAACAGAGATCTACAGCAAACCTTCAGAACCATGAATGAGAAACAAGAGCTTGTTGTTGAAAGTTTTGGGGTTGAGTATTGTGCAACATTATTGCAATAGAAATCAAATACAATGGGGATTGGTTAGAACAAGTAGTTAACAGACATATCTGTTGAGATGGGCTAAGTTATGCTGTGACAGCAAACAATAGCAGTATCTCAGTGGCTTATGGCCACCAAGGTTTATATTTTACTCATGCTGCCTGTCCATTGAAGGTTGGCTGTGGCTTCATTTTTGAACCCGTGTTGATAAAGTCAACTTCAGTCTAGAGCATCAGTAGTCTCATGGCTAAGGGGGAAAATGAGGATGGCAGAGCATATGCTAATTCTCAAAACTTCCAGCCTAAAGTAACCAGTGACAACTCTGTTCATATTTCATTATTATAAGAAATCACATGGCCACTCTTAAAGTCACTAGTGAAGAAATGTATAATATTCTCATAGGAAAGATCAGCCATAACAGGTTAATAACAAGTAAACAAAGAAAAAGAAAAGAAAAGAAGACAATATTTTTGTTGTGCTAAATGCAGTCTGTGTTACTTCTGCATAGATTCAGTTGGTATAAAAATATTGCTTATTATTGTGATTAAAATACAAAACATTTTTTATAGTGAAGTAACTTCAATATATGTATTTGCAGCATATTTTGTGGCATACTCCATATTTTGTTGAATATTGGGGATTGAAAGTAAAACCCTCAGTATGCCCATTTAGCCTTTAAACTCTTTCTGAATTCTTTTTTTTATTTTTATTTTTTTAAATTTTTTTTCAACGTTTTTATTTATTTTTGGGATAGAGAGAGACAGCATGAACGGGGGAGGGGCAGAGAGAGAGGGAGACACAGAATCAGAAACAGGCTCCAGGCTCCAGCCATCAGCCCAGAGCCTGACGCCGGGCTCGAACTCACGAACCGCGAGATCGTGACCTGGCTGAAGTCGGACGCTCAACCGACTGCGCCACCCAGGCGTCCCTCTTTCTGAATTCTTAATATGTATCAGTTGCTTGCTTTTTATGATAGAAAGAATTCTGGTTTTTAAGTATTCAAATTCAGACTGCCTTTTTCCTGCTAAGTTGTTTGAACTCTTTGAATCTGTTTTCTTAACAGTAAAATGGGGGAGAATACTTCTTTGCATATCTCTGAGAATTTAAAAAGGCATACTTTAAAATGATGACTGGGGTGCTCAATAAATCATAAATGCTAATATTATTCCTTTTCTTGGTGGTGTTGTACCTATACAGAAAATTTCTTAAGCAGCCCTTTGCAGATTACTACTTGGTTATTCTCTACATGTATTCTATATGACAGTATAGATGACAGTAACATGAGTCTTTTTTAGTATAGTAGTACCCAAAGCCCAAATAATGGACACCAGAAACAGAAGTTTTGAACAGTCAATCCATTTATTATTGTTGGTAAAATGAAAGAAATTTTTTTTAATGTTTATTTATTTTTGACAGAGACAGAGACAGAATGTGAGTGGGTTAGGGGCAGAGAGAGAGAGGGAGACACAGAAGCAGAAGCAGGCTCCAGGCTCTGAGCTGTCAGCACAGAGCCCGACGCGGGGCTCGAACTCACAGACCATGAGATCATGATCTGAGCCGAAGTTGGACGCTCAACTGACTGAGCCACCCAAGCGCCCCTAAAATGAAAGAAATTTAAAATACTTTTCAATAGGGGCGCCTGGGTGGCGCAGTCGGTTAAGCGTCCGACTTCAGCCAGGTCACGATCTCGCGGTCCGTGAGTTCGAGCCCTGCATCAGGCTCTGGGCTGATGGCTCAGAGCCTGGAGCCTGTTTCCGATTCTGTGTCTCCCTCTCTCTCTGCTCCTCCCCCGTTCATGCTCTGTCTCTCTCTGTCCCAAAAATAAATAAACGTTGAAAAAAAAAATTAAAAAAAAATTACTTTTCAATAAAAATAATTTTATGCAGATGATAATTTGGAAACTACATTATCATTGTTAATGAGAACTATAGGAACTTGCAGCTATAGATTTTTAATATATATTTAATATATATAAAGATTCAGATATATTTGGATCAGTCATGAAATTATATTATCTTAATTATCCAGCATCATTCCAAGGAGTGTACTCACATATACATCCTTCAGAAGGCAGCATGTACTGTTTTCACAGCTGGCATATGTAAAATTTTGTCAGATTCCTTAACAATGTTGTTTCTTCTTCTTTTTTTTCTATTATTTGAACGCTAGGCAACATATACTATTGAATTCAAAATCCAGAATGTTTTTGCTCAAAAGGAACCCTTAACAGCCCAGCATGGTGAATGTATCTTCTTTGAACTCAGGGGAAGATTCACATGGACAATGCAATGTGAGAAGAGATATCTTTTTTTTTAGGAAGGCAGAAGATTTTCCGAAGATTTATGAAGCTTTCCCCTTTGTCATAAGATGTGATAAGAGCTGGGTTACCTTTGGAAAGACTTTTCATGAAATCAACCAATCATGTCCTATTCAACACTGTACTGGGAACTGTGGGGTGTACAGAACCATGAGATTTCAGGACTCCATCATTAAGTAGCTTTTGATAGATACTAGAAGTTAGAATAATAAATACTTATGCAGAACTCTGATGTAATTCTGTGTCAGATTAAACAAATGTGTTATAAAATTTCACAGAAGAGTACAATGAAGACTTGGAAGAGATATGGAGTATCAATGTAGCCTTGAACAATCCAAAATGTTTCAAATTATGGGAAGATCATGGGTAATGATAGGGAGGTGGGGAAGGGCCTGCTTTGTAAAAAAGTAGAAGATCAGAGTAGCTAGAGGGCTGGGAACCCAGGGAACTTCATCTAGATAGTATGTCTTGAGAGTCACACAAGGTTTCAGAATTGATTTAGAGATACATAAAGAGGAGAGAAGATGGACTGAAATTGCAATGATGTTGAAGGCAGGAAACCTAGGATTCAATTTTTGTTTGGCCTTTAAGTAGTTTAATGATTAAGAATATAAGATCTTTATTGTCATGGATCTCAAGACTGGTGGCAAACACATGTAGTAAAATAATACATTCTCAGATAATTACATATTTAAAATTATGATAAAGTCTGATGGACAAAAAGAAGGTGAGTTTGAAGCACAATGAGCTGAGAAGGGCAGCATGAGGCTGAAAAGGTAGGCCTTGGGCCAGAATCGTGTTACAAATAGCAGCTTTCATTCTAAGAGTCATGGAAAAGACATTTTCTTCCAGTAGCAATGGGTAATCTGTTTAGGTTTGCATTTTGTTATTTTTGTTAAAACTCTTTTATTAGAGAAGTTTTAGGTTCATAGCAAAATTGAGCAGAAGGTATGGAGATTTCCCATATACTTCCTGCCCCTACACATGCATAGCCTCCCCCATTATCAACACCCCCAACTAGAGTGAGACATCTGTTAACAATTGATGGACCTGCATTGACACATCATAATCACCCCAAATTCATAGTTCACATTAAAAATTTGCTCTTGGCATTGTATATTCTATGGGTTTGGACAAATTTATAATGACATGTATCTTCATCATTATAGTATTATACAGAATATTTTCACTACTCTATAAATCCTATGTGCTCTCCTATTCATCCCTTTCCCCCAACCCCCGATCACTGGTAACCACTGATATTTTTACTGTCTCCATAATTCCCTTTTTCCAGAATGTCACATAGTTGGAATCATACTGTGTGTAGCCTTCTCAGATTGGCTTCCTTCACTTAGTGATATGCATTTAAAGTTTCTCCATATCATTTCATGGCTTGATAACTCATTTCATTTTATCACTGAATAATATTCCATTGTCTGGATATGCCACAGTTTATTCATTTGCCTACTGAAGGAAATCTTGATTGCTTCTAGATTTTGGCAATTATAAAAAAAACTGTTATGAACATTCATGTGCAGATTTTTGTGTGGACATACATTATCAGCTCCTTTGGGCATACACCAAGGATCTGGATTGTATGGTAAGAAGAGTACGTTTAATTTTGTAAGAAATCACTAATCTGATTTCCAGCGTTCATTCTGTTTTTCATTCCCACCAGCAGTGAATGAGAGTTCTTATTGTTCCTTATGTCCCCCAGAATTTGGTGGTGTTGGTGGTTTGGATTTTGGCTCTTCTGATAGGTGTGTAGTGGATCTTGTTGTTTTAATTTGAGTTTCCCTGCTGACAAATTGTGTGGAACATGTTTCCATATGTTTATTGGTTATATGTATATCTTCTTTGGTGAGTATTTGTTCAGGTCCTTGGCCCATTTTTGAATCATGTTGTTTGTTTTTTATTGTTGAGCTTTAAGATTTTTTTTTTTTGTACATTTTGGATAACAGTCCTTTATAAAATGTGCCTTGCAAACAATTTTCTCCTGGTCTGTGTCTTGTCTTCTCATGTTTTTGATGGTGTCTTTTGCAGAGCAGCAGTTTTTAATTTTAAGAAAGTCCTGCTTATCAATTATTTCTTTCATGATCATGGTTTTGGTGTTTATTAGGTTTGCATTTTGAAAAGGCATTCTGGTTGCAATGAGAAGAAAAGTTGGAAGGGAGATAAAACTGGATGTAGGAAGAATGGTTGGAATGCCACTAGAGGTATGTAGGGAACTTAACCAGAAAGGCAGAGTGCAAACACCTACTTTATCCCACTTTCCTTTGTGACCAAAGAGAGTTCGAATTAACCGGCAGGCCACTAAGGCAATAAATATCACAATTTTCTATGGCATAGTTCAGTATAAAAGGCATCTTGACAGCGTTTGGAAAAAGCAAAAACACTTTTATTCCAATTAGGTAATATGTGCTTACACCAATCATTGTGTCTCTTTCCCCCTCTCCAGAAGCTTTACCAAATGATAAGAAAGTCTTCTGAATCAATATTCAGAATCTTCAGGAAATAAAGATTTATTTGGAATAATGTCATGTTTCTAAAATATAACAGAAATTAAAATAAACCTGTTGGTATGAATAAAGAAGCAGACTTCCAAAGTAAGATTACGAGTCATAGTAAATTTCACATTTTAAAAATAGAGACTCATTATCTTCAAACATGCTTTGTCATACTCACATGTGGTACCAGGCAGTGCCCTGATGAATGGTTCCATCACGTGTGCCACAGCCTTGGTGGACACAAAGCAGACACACATGACTTTTGAATCATGGAGTAATTCAAGAGGCCCATTAGGTCATTTTTGAGCATTTTGTGCCATGGTTGCATTGATCCTGAGGAAAGAGCTTTAACCTCCTGGCCTGGTTGAGATTTAAACAGCCTGTGTTAAATAGCTCTTCCCTTCTTTTAGAGTCTCTCTTTATTCTAACTGAAGTTTATGAAACCTTTTTTTTTTTTTTCATTCTTTATTCTTTTGGGCCTTTTCCTTTTCAGTTTTCTTTTTCATACTCCTTACATAGAACTTAATCTAATACGTTAATATTTTGGCATGTCTGAGGCTTAGGCAGAAACAAGCTATCATTATTTTTAGCGAAGCATGTCAAGGGGGTTTGCCTTTGAAATGTTCCATTTGCTAGGTGGTCATATAATCTTGTCCATTGGACAGTATATTCTACTAAGTAGTCCTCCTGAGCTACTCAGAAGCCTTCTGTGTCCCTCCTGTTCACTCGCACACTCACGGCAAGACTCCTCAGTCACATTCTTCCCTCTGCAAAGGCATCCCCTGGAACTACTCTTTGGAAAGATGTTCTGCCATGGGGAGCCAAAATACAGCTATTTATAAAATAGGGTCCATTTATCTATTTTTAGGTAAGTGTAAAACACCATACACTTCAAAAATCTATAGCTTCATCCTGCCTAACTTGATTTGCTTGGATAACTTCTGTATTATATTCAAAAGAGATATATCTCTTGGAATAAAAACTTACCAGTTCATGTGCACTAAAGAGAACATTAGTGTGATGTTTATTGGTTTGAAAATCTGCCAAAATGTAAAGAATGAGGTGCAGCTTTCATGTTGGCCATCATTTCTATCCTTAACAGAAAAGAAAATGTCATTTCTGCTCATTAGTACCTACAACAACAGGCAATTCTACCCTTAATTTTGGCTAATTATGCAAGACTATAGTTTTATATACTAGTCTTTTACAGATCAATATCCTCAGCCTATGAAAAGTATATAGACATCCTATTCTTGTGTATTCCTGAAGCTTATCTTTTGGTCAACACTGACATTTCAATGTATATTTTCCAATTTTTTTTTCTCTAAAGTTGAAATGTGTATGTGTATGGCATAGAATTTTCTTTCTGGCTCTTCTCTGTTCTTTTAGCTTTAATGCAAATGGAGAAAAAACAAGGGAAAAATAAAAATTGAATTGAGGAAGACAGGGATCTTTTCTACACTTAGAGTGCTGACAAAATGTATACAGTTTTAGATAGGTCAAAATGTTATAACAAAGTGTTTAGTTTAGGACTTTTCCATGCCAAGTCAAAATCTGGGCAATTTCTATTTGCCAGTTGACCATATATTCCTGAATCTGGCTACCAATTCAAATTGCACAGTAAGCCTTACAAAGGAGGCCTTCTCCCTAGCATCACCTTCTCAAGAGTTATGGTGATATAAATTAGACAGTAAAGTACCCCATTCTGTTGGACAACTTGGAATATTATTGAAAATTTTGAGGGATGCTTGAAAGTGACTTACTCTTTGGCCCTATGTTATTATGGTTATTGACATCAAATTGTTCTGACTACATGTGTTTGCTCATATGTACTCAATCATATACATTTGTATCTGTCATATGAAATCACCCAAAGAAGTATAAAACAGTAAGGAACATAGGATTGAACTATTACTCAAGAGTGAGAAAAACCTAAGGAAAAATGAAGTAGAAGCTTTCAAAAGGAGGGAAGGCTACAAGTTAGTATTGTTAGATTTACCAAATAAAAAATACAGCTAAATTTGTGTTACAGATAAATAATATATATTTTAAAAATATAAGTATGTCCCAAACACTACATTGGACATGGCTATAATAAAAAAGTAATAATTGTTTATTTGAAATTCAGATTTGATGGAAACCTGTATTTTATCTGGAAACTATAGTACAAAATAGGCATGGTTTGTGGATTATTTCCTCTTGGAGGGTAGAGGAGAAGTGGCTTTTTCTGAGAAGTCAGATGCAGGGTCCAGAAATAGTGTAATACTCCTAGGACAAATTCAAGAAAATCCTGCATCCTGGAGAGGTGGGTGAGGCCTAGTATCCTAGTATTTGCTGGTTTGGAGGAATTTCTCTGGATTCTCTTGAGAGAGAAATAAGTCAGTGAGTTGGAGACCAGAAGAATAGGAGCTGGTTCTTAGAAATGACCATTTTAGAATGGAAACAACAACAACAACAACAGCAACAACAACAGCAACAGCAACCAAAAGGTAAAGAGTTTTGAGAGTGATAGATAACCTGATGTGAAGAATGAAGCAAAAATAGTGAAAATGCCTACTTTGGTTGTTATTGAATCCCCTTCTTAGCTCTCTCTTCTATGTGCTTTCCTGGAGGAAAAAAGGGGGAGATTTGGATGGGACTGGACTTCCCAAAACTCTGGAAATGAAAGTGAATGGGGGAGAGTCTGGGGTTTCTTTCTTCTCAATTATTTTCTTTGCATTCATGTATATTTATACTTAATACACATGTGTACTCACATAGTGAAAAGTAGCATAAATGCAGCTTTTAGCTTGGCGATTTAAGTAATAAGATTGGTGAAAAATGTAGTATGCATTTTTTAAAATTTAATGTTTATTTATTTTTGAGAGAGAGAGACACAGAGCATGAGCAGGGGAGGGGCAGAGTGAGAGGGAGACACAGAATCCGAAGCAGGCTCCCGGCTCTGAGCTGTCAGCACAGAGCCTGATGTGGGGCTTGAACTCACAAACCGTGAGATCATGATCTGAGCCGAAGTCAGACGCTCAACTGACTGAGCCACCCAGGGGCCCCTATAGTATGCATTTTAAATTGAGTGTAGGCCAATATTTTGATCATTTTTATTTCTTAGTTGCATTTCCTTGTTCTTTTACTCTGAGTTCTGCAAATGTATAATTCATAGTAATTAATTTAAATTTCCTTTTGATGTTGATCTTCTTCAGCTCTTAGTTTAAATACCAAATACTTCACACACCACAGATTCTCGTTTTAATTCATGAATGTAACCAGCATTTCATATTCCCCTTCATGTGCTTGCTATTAGTAAGCCTCCAAATTCTGTTCTCAATTACCACAGATATGCTGAGTGTATGTATAGCAGAAACTTGCTAATTTGTAACTTAAAAGCCTGGAAAACAATGGGCTTACATTAATTGGGTATCTGGTATTTTTTAAATTATAAAACAACTGAATGTTAACTAGGTTGGGAAAGAACAATTATTGTGCTTTATATCATGCACTATTTTATATGAACAGATAATGGCTTACATGAGACTTCTGAGTTAGCTCACAACTATGTTTGACAGCTGTGTATTTAGGTAGTGATTGTAGGTCAATTTGCCAGAAGCAGTTTGCCAGAAATCAATTTACTGAAAGACCAATTCACTGAATTATAAGAAGAATTTCTTAGACTTGTACTTTTGCCTGTGTCCCTGCTCTTGCCCTTGTCCCTACATTATATGCAAATTGGTGTTTTCCCTAAATGCAATTTGCTGAATTCTCTATGTGCGCTTATATTTGCTCTTGCCTCTGGTGGCAAATGGCTAAATTGAACATTTACATTAAAATATTGGGCTAAAACATTAGTTTGGGCTTTTGGCACTGAGGAATGCTAAACAGAGAACTAGAAAAGAACATTGGGCTGATGAGGACGTCTGGAATCTGGCTTTGCTGTTAGGGAGCTGTGTGACCTTGACTAAGCAGTATATCTTCTAAAGGCTTCTGTTTCCTGATCTCAGGTGTTATCAGGTGTCTCAATGGTGAAATGGATCCATGGGAAAGGGAGAAGTGGACTTGCATTGTGCATACAATGAACTGAGGAGAACTTGTGGTCCTCTCTACCTATGGAGAGGTAGGTTGGATATGGATACCTATGGATAGAAGGTTGAGGCCATTGTTCTCAGATCTCTTCCAGCCCTGATAGCCTATGATTTCATGATCTTTTAGGTGCACCGGAACTGCTATTTTTGGTGTAGGGTTTCTGTGCCTATAATTTAAGGGAGTTTCTACTTCATAGTTCTCCAGGAAACTTACAACGCAGATTTGGATAACATGCTTCAGCTAATGGGATATAAAAATAGATACTTATAATAATTTTATTAATGATATAAACTTTTATATGCCAAAATAAAATTGTTTAACATAGGTGTATTTAATCTTAACTTATTCACTTACTTGGCAAACATTTACTGTGTACCTGCTATATTCTTACAATAGGTCTGGAGCATAGAGAATAAAAGTTTTCACAAAGAGCTCACAGTCTTTTAGGAAGATAGTCATGCAGTCAGATGAGCGAATATAGTAAGTGTGATAAGTCATGGTGTAATAAGTTCCTTGTAAGTGATATACAAGGTCATATTGGATATGCCAAGTCTCAGAACACTGGGCACCCATAGCACCTTTATGAGATTCCTTCACCCTTGACCACATGCCGCTGCCCATTGGATTTACCACTCTGGCCTCAGCTGACTTGACCTCCCCTCACACAGCATATTTACAAGCTGCACAGTGTCCTGTGGGGGCAGGACAGTAGGAAAGACCTCAGTAGAGATCATGGTGCTTAATTGCATTGGTAAGGTCTTCTCTTTCAAATAGTTTGAACTCAGTATATAGAAGTGAGGCAGTTGATAATGGGGACAGAAGCTGGAATACACATGGTATAAATAAAGACAGGATATGAGAAAAAGGACTTAACATATTCTTGCTTCTGAGGATGATAAGATGACAAGTCATAGAGCTTCCCTGGGTCCTCAGAGCTGTTCTATTTCCTGAATAGCAAATGTTCTGTCTCCCCGAGGCCTGCTGGGTGGGTATTGTAACATTCCCTTGGGGCCTCTCTTTCTCATTTATATTCCTGTCCTTAAAAGTGTGCATGTATTTGTAGTCTGAGTGAGTCTGTTTTTAGCAATGTGAAATGCGGGATATAAAGGTACCAAGAGATGATCAAAGAGAGAGTCCTGACTCTGCATCAAGAAGGACATCATAGAGGATAATGTGTTTCATATGAAACTTGATGGGCACATAGAAGGGCTAAGGGGAAGGTGGGAGACCAATTGTGCAAGTACAGGGATGCAAAGGAGAACAATTTGAGTTCAAGGAACAAGTAGTAATTTAACATGGCTGGTGCTGAGGAGCTGTGGGGGTAGGATATGAGCATGGACTTTCAAATAAGGATCAAATATTGCATTTTATGCTGTAGGTAGTGAGAAGTGAATGTGAGAATTTCCAAACAAGTACCTTGGTAGAATGTGGAAGATTTAGTAGATAGGAATAAATCTGGGGGGTAAAAGTAAGTTAGTGGGCTGTTTCAATGGTCTAGATGAGCTATGAGGACTTTGAATAGGGCAGAAACTCTGTGTGTGTGTAGGGGGGTAATTATAAAAGAGATTCTAAAGCAGTAGAATGAATAAGAATTGGTAACTGATTGGGGGAGAATGAACCAGGGTTTCTGGTCTGGGTGATTGGGCAGATCAAAGTAATGGTTTCTATCAAGAGAACATAGAATAGAAACAAATTTTATGGAAGAAGATAATAAATCCAGTTTTAGTTCTTTTGGATTTGAGGTACACAAATGCATTATAATCTTTGGATTATGAGGTCTAAACTAATGATGGAAGAACCTATATCAAGCGAGATGATACAGAAACAAATTATTCTAGCTTCCAAATGAATCTGGCATTGCCCTACATTTTCTTAATTACCATTCTTTAATTATGGGGCTCGCTCAGCATAAACTTACAGTAGTGAGAGAGAGTCTCTCAAAGGATTTCTAATTTTGTAGTTTTTTGCTTTCAAGGTGATTCTGGGAAGCAGTTGGTTGGGGTATACTCGTTTCAAGCTACATCTCCCTAGGGAATGCCATCATAACACTGTGCAAGTCCATACAGTGGTGGGCGAGAGTGAGGGGCAGGGAGGAACTAAAAAAAAACAGCGAACAAAACCTTCTCTTGGTTTTTAATTTCCTCTTGTTGCTTTCTCACTGACTCTAAAGGTGGGATAATGGTCTGTATTTTCCATCTTGTCTAGATTCTTTGACTCCGACAGAAGTCGAGCTGGTTTCTGAAGGAAAGGGTGCCTTATATAACTTTCAAGCGCGTATTCTTGTCTTCTCAGCTTTCTTTGTCCCCTCAATGGTTTTTAGGTTCCCTTAGTGGTTCTTTTATTGTACAATGGTGAAATTGTTTACTATTAGAAGGAGTTCATTGGGTGAAATTCACCCAGGGCTCACTTAAAACTGATGCTGCATGCATGCATGAACTGCTTCCAGGGTTACTCACTCCTTTAGCTTTTGCTAAAGGATCTGTCAGTCAATGAGTAGCTGCTGACAGCAACTTTTTAAGACTCTTTTCTCTTATCCATAACACATTAAACACTTTGAAAAGAGATAAGCAAACGTTTTCTCACAGTCTGTTGTGCATGTTTCCTTGCTGCACATTTCAGGATAATGAAATTCATGTTGTGCACAGAGAATTTCAGTGAAATGGATCAAATATCATTCTTTACCATATGTGTATGGTTTCCTATAAATCCATGACATATAGGGTTAGTGTGATTGTAATATTCTATTTTAAAGGTTTAAGGTCCTTGTTCAGTTCCACAGCTCAAGTTAAGTTTTACTTGTGAAAAATGTAATGTTTCTGTTTGCATCTATTGTCTTTTGTTTTGCTCATCTTCTCCATTAGCACAAATCTAGCATTTTGAAACCAGGAGAGTCATTAGTAGTGACTTTTTTTAGGGGAGTACCCTCACTGTGATGCAATACCCAGGAAAGTATGTGGAAACAGGCTTTGTGATGATGAATTACTGTTGCAAAAAGGACTCAGTGACACTGATAAATATTAAAGAACCACTCTTGCCCCCATGGAAACCATTTTATTTAGTTGCTTCTAAAATCTATTCTCTGTACTTCTCTTCCCTTTTATTTATGAGCTGATTTACATGACAACAGAGTCTCTGGTCCTTGGGAGTATGTCTGCCCTTGCCACTGTTCTCTACTTTGAGTTGTCACCCTCTTTTTGCTGAGAAGATGAGTGACAATGAAGTGAGGAGTAAATGGCTACTGGAGCAGATGAACTCTGAGAAACAAAGATTCCCTTTTCATGCAAATGTCCATAGTAATTTAACATGAAGGAAGAAAAGAAACCAGGGTACAAGATATCAAGAGAACTAGATGGTATTCGAGGTTGTGCTGTGAAGCCTTGACATCTCTTTAAGAGTGTCATCTATCAAAGCATTTCTTTCCCTTTCATATAAAGTGAAAACACATTTCCATTTGGAAGGGAAACATGGAGGAACATAAAATCTAACCTCAATCATAGGGCCTGGGTTTATACTCACACCATCAGTCCCCTCAATGTCATTTATAACTTTGTCACTCATTCCTAGCCAATAAGAACATATCTGTGTGTGCTTTTTTCTTGCCCAAATTATCTGCTCTGCCTGGGAGGCCTGCCCCTCTTCCTTTCTTACTTAAACTTTCTGTACCTTTCAAAGCTTAACTCAAGCCCTGGTCTATCATCCTTAGAGTCTTTTCCTCTAGGCTGATAATTCTTTTTTCGGAATTCCCAAAGAATTTTGAATTAGTATCTATCACTTACCAGTTTTTTCTATGAGCTTTTTTTCCCACCAAAATTTATGGAAGAGAAGGACCATATATTGTGCTGCATTGCTCTTTATCCATAGATCTTGATATAATAGCAGATACATAATATACAATTCTTAGATGGACTAGCTGCCATTTAAGAATCATGAAACGAAGGAGGATATATTTATATGAGAGATAAATCTATCCACGATGGTTTTTCTTCTAACTTGAAAATTCATGGCACCTTGCCTTAAAGATAAAACATGGCCTGCTTTTGATTAGTTGGCTACTCAGTAATGCCATCAATCCCAGGATGGCCAATCTTTGCATTTCAGTTAAAATCATTTTTAACTCAGAGATTTGATACCTACTCACATGTTTTGTGTGCGTGTGTGTGTGTGTGGGGGGGGGTATATTATTGATAATAATAATATAATAGCAAATACTTAAAAGTTAACTTGTGTTCAGTATCAGCATGTTAAGTATGTATAATCTTGTTAAATCCTCACAATAATGCTATGAAGTAAGTAGTATTGTTATCACTATTTTATAGAAACAGAAACTGAGCGTTAAGTAACTTGCCTGCAGTTATAGAATTTAGACCTTATCAGGCTGGCTCTTGAGTCTGTGCTTTAACCACTATTCTATTCTGCTGCTTCTGCTGCCATTGGGTTTCCCTGCACTATCACCCTTTCTTTTATATGGCGTTCCTCACTCTCCAAACTCAGGGACCAGAGCTTCTGAGAATGTTTCTGACAAGCCTTTTATTTGATATCTTAATACTCATCACAGCAAACTCAGGAATGGATTTGAATTGGATAGTGAGGTTCACTCTAAATAAATATGGTATCATATTGTAGTCAAAATTTGAACATAAGATGGCTGGAAACTTTAAAAGTTAGTGTGAATGCGGGGCGCCTGGGTGGCGCAGTCGGTTAAGCGTCCGACTTCAGCCAGGTCACGATCTCGCGGTCCGGGAGTTCGAGCCCCGCGTCAGGCTCTGGGCGGATGGCTCAGAGCCTGGAGCCTGTTTCCGATTCTGTGTCTCCCTCTCTCTCTGCCCCTCCCCCGTTCATGCTCTGTCTCTCTCTGTCCCAAAAATAAATAAACGTTGAAAAAAAATTTTTTTTTAAAAAAGTTAGTGTGAATGCAGTACTAATTAAAACATAAATGAAGGCCAATAGGTCAGGCAGCTTGATTAGAATTCCTTTTAACCACCATTTCTTTCTATGAATTATTTGTTAAATTATGCAATGGATGCATGAAGATGAGATTATATATATAAATGTTTTATAAAGCTAAAAGAAGGAACATATAAAACTTATGGGAAAATATATAATGTAAAGAAATCAATCCCTGGACTTGTTTCTCTTCATGTTATAGGGAAAGATTTCTTAATTGAGAAAGAAGATTCTTCTTCATTCTGGTACTTATTTATGGAGCCAAACTTATGTTCTGGGACTGAATTACTATTTAAGTAGGGTCTTCTTTAAATAACCTGAAGAACAAAGAGGTGTTTTTTCTTTAAGTGTGTGTGCGTGTGTGTGTGTGTGTGTGTGTGTGTGTGTGTGTATGTTCATATGTCATTTTGAGGTTATAGAAACCATTTAGACTATAGATGTATTTTCTGAAGTAATATGTGGTGAAATTAAGGCTATACCTCTCTCTCTTGTCATCCAGAGGGATGATAAGAATTACAGGTGGGAGCAAACTTTGACTCCATGTCCACAGTGCAAAAATGTGATTCTAAGGACACTCCTTGTGGTAGAATTTTAGAGACTTCTGCCAGCCATGCACTGGAGAATTAAGCCCAATCATTTATAAATCAACACTTGTTGGAGCAGGGGGTGAAGATGTTATATGTCAGGGAGTATTATCATTCTCATCAAGTGAAATACCTGTTTTTCTAAATCTAAATAAAAGAAACCGTGAGCAACAAGTACAGGCTTATAATAAATAATGTTATGTATTCATCAGTCATATATCTATTGGAAACCTTCTGTTTGTCAAATACTGTACTAAGTATAAGAGATAAAAAAAGAATAAATCACACTCTGTTCTTAGGATCTCATAATCTGGGGCAGAGGAAGGAAGGAGCGGCAGGATGAGGGGAAATTTGAAAACCAGTATTGCGAACTACAATAAACATATAAAGTGATATCTAGATTGTTAAGACATTAAAGAACAGTTTGAGCTAGGCACACAAAGAAAATTGTACTTGTCTGGGTAGAAGCATGGAGAAGAATACTTCCCCAAAGGGAACATGGTACAGAAAGGCATCAAGGTATGACAAAGCATGGTCATGGATTAGAAAACAAAATACAGGGGTGCCTGAGTGGCTCAGTTACTTAAGCATCTGACTCTTGATTTTGGTTCAGGTCATGATCTCACAGTTCATGAGATATAGTCCCATGTTGGGCTCTGCACTGACAGCACAGAGCCTGCTTGGGATTCTCTCTCTCTCTCTATCTCTCTCTCTCTCTCTCTCTCTCTCTCTCTCTCCTTCCCTCCCTCCTGTGTGCACATGCATGCTCTCTCTCTCTCCCTCTCAAAATAAATACACTTTAAAAAAGGAAACAAAATATAGAAATGCTTTTTGATTTTGTTATGGCCTATACTTCTCATTAATGTAGAATGTTTGATATATTTTTCTTAACTCATCTTTAAAAATTCCCTCTGAGAATGTGTCTTTGGAGTTCAGCATCAGGTTTCAGCTGCTATGCATGATAGGTTGCTCTTGGCGAAAGGTTGTCCTGGGTGTTTCTATGGGCACATGCTGAGCCCATGAGGGGTGCCTATGTTGTGGACTAGAGGTGATGAAGGAGAATGCATGTGATCGTTGGATCAGAGCTATAGCCTTTGAGGGAGCTGATGTGTGGCTCTGTATGTCCATTGCTCTTTTTTGTTTCTGTGCAATACATTCCCTGTTCCATCTGCTTCAAATGTCCTTCTCTTTCCTACATGAGAAAGTCTCACTCTTATTTTGAAATAAAGTGAAAATTAAAGGCTACTATGTGGAAAATGTTCTCTCCTGACTGCATATTCCACACATGCACTTTTCTTGTGTATGGTAGGGGAACATATATAAAAGCTTTTTTTTTCATTTTATAGTGTAAAGTGTCTGGATTTTTTTTAGTCTTCTGAATTAGTCACGAGTCAAGACAACATCTGACTTTCACAAACCACAGTCATCATGGTTTGGTAATAATTTCATCAGTATGAAGTGTGTGTATGTGTGTGTGTGTGTGTGTGTGTGTGTGTGTGTGTGTGCGTGTGTGTGTGTGTGTGTGTGTAGAGGGAGGGCATAAAAGAGTGGGTTTTTCATTCATAAGTACAAAAAAAAATTCTGAAATTTCACTTTGCAGTTTTCTCCCTTGAAAGCCACTGTATTCCCTTAAAATCATCCTCTGTAGAATGCTGGACAGGATGCTTGGTGCCTTGCTGTGAGCTCAGTCACTGTAGACACATTGTCTATGGTGTTAAGAGGCAAATAATATGGTCATAGCTGCTGTTTTAATCTTTCAATTGGCATCTGAATATAGGCAGTTGTTTTAAAGTAGTGATTAGCTGAATCCTCTGGGAATTTCTTTCCAAAATGCATACGAGTCCTTATGCGTCTTATTATTTTGCCTATGCAGGCTGTCTTGTTCAGCTAGATAAATATATATGGTGATTATCTGGTTTCTTTAGGACTCCTAATTTAATTTGATAGACATAGAGAATGCTGGTCATGCCTGCAGTCGGCACAAAGGTCAAAGATATGATGCAACACTATGGGGATGTTTATTTGGTTTCTGGGGTTTATTTTTAACTTACAGAAGAATAGGAATTCTGATATATTTTTACATTATAATGTGCCTACACCTAAGGAGATAGAATCCAGAGGTGTATACATGCTGACAACAAGAGAAAAGACTGGTTTGAGAATGTGGTTGGCAGTGACTTCCTACTTTGATCCTATAGTAAAATATATACTAAACTGATAGGCCTAGAACTATATGGAAATAGCAAAACTCTGCCTTAACCCTGGTTTCTTCTTACTAAGGGGAATGAATACATGCATAATTAAATGGACGATTCATAAAAATTACATGCATTTTCCTTGAATGTCAACATCTTGAACTTCCTTGCTTTTTTGAATCATACTGGTTTTCCACTATAAAATATGCCTTATACTTTTCAATTCTTTGTTTATAGAAAAAGTACTATGGAAAATGAAAAGTTCAAAGATATAATAAATTTGAAACATTCTTTGCTCAGACAATTTATGGTGAGAGTCACATCAAAATGAGACAGGCTGACCTTGAGCCACTTGGGAGTTTCCTGCTCACATAATGGACATACCTCAGTGGTAAATTAGATTACTGTGTGGATGATCTGACTCACTCATTTAAGGAGTCAAATTAATTGGTTCCATTTTTTGGCCTTTGTGATCATAGGGTGAATTATAAGTGGAAAACATTTGCCATCCAGACTCCCTGTCCTCCAGTGTTAGAGACAATCCTGACCAAGCTCAGTAGAGGACAGTAGATCTCTTCACTGATCTTTTCACTGGCTTGTCAATTCCCCAGTTCTCTATAAAACATACTGAACATGGCCCAGAGCATGTGCCAGCTTCCCACAAGCTGGCTCCTCTGTGATAGTCTTGTGTACCTTTGTTCCTATAAAGTTTAAGTTACTTACTTACAATAAAGAGTCAGTTATTTTATTCACAGTTAAGGTGTCTGGGAAGCAAACTCTGAGATGGAGATTAGCCCACTGGAAGTTTGTTAGGGAGTGCTCTTGAATTAACACCTGTAGTATGTGAGGGAAGGAAGCAGGCTTCAAGTAGAGTGAGAAATTGGGCTACTACGCAGTCTCAAAAAGGCACCTCCACAAAAAGATGAATCTGGAATGGCCTTTTAGAGGTTTCTCAAGTTGAAGACCAGCAGGCCCAGCCAGACCTTAGTACTCTCACATTGACCAGTCATTCACTGTGGGCTGCCCTGGAAAGTGGCTTTCTTTTTAACAGAGGCAGTTCCCAAACAGGGCTGGCAGTTGAGGGCTGTTTGTACAATACTCCCAGAAACTAGAGGAATAAGTCCTTATGTCCTTAAGGGAAGTCTGAGCAACACGTTAAAGATTCCACTACACCTGTTTATGGAGATTGTAGTCATTGCCAGCACATTTATTTAAACATTATTTAAGTCTATATAGGATACATTCAGAAAAACATATTTTTTTCTATGGAAACTAAATTGATCGTGTTTTAAAGAATAAAAAATTAAGGTGTTAAAAATTAAGGCATATAAATATTGCTATTTTTGTAGGTTACAAATGAACCTTATGAAATGACCATTTTTATAGTTCATAAATGGTTAAAAATAGGTAATTCCTTATGGAAAATATAAACCAGTATAAATGGTTGGGAAATATTAGAAATATGGAAGGAGTCCACAAGCAAGTTATTTTGTGAGAGCCTTCCAGTTTTAATTTTACTTAACACAAAGTGAAACTGAAAATTATAGACTCAGTGGTATGGGCATAGTTTCTTGAAAAGATGTGGTATACCAATCAGTGACATAATCAGAGGAAACCCATTGACCAAATATCAAACAACTGGTCAAGGATGTATCCTTAGACAGTTCACATTAAAATGGAACTGCTATTCATAACCCTGCTGATAAGAAGAGAGCTTCTACAGGCCTAAGAGTCTCCTCTCAAGCCATCTGGTGGGGTTTGGAAGTAGTCTTACTACCCTAAAATGGGATATCTTTTGCCTAGGGTGACTTTGACACAACAGAATTCTGCAGTTTCTTCTCAAGTTAGAGGCTAATCTGAGAATCAGGAAGGTATCCTAGTTCCTGGGCCCCTGTAGCTTTCTAGAATTCTTTTTTTTTTTTTTTTTTTTTTTTTTT
>NW_024412376.1:59903395-59948514 GCF_014898765.1 Herpailurus yagouaroundi
TTTCACTTAGCATCACACTCTCCAGTTCCATCCACGTTGCTACAAAAGGCCATATTTCATTTTTTCTCATTGCCACGTAGTATTCCATAGTGTATATAAACCACAATTTCTTTATCCATTCATCAGTTGAGGGACATTTAGGCTCTTTCCATAATTTGGCTATTGTTGAGAGTGCTGCTATGAACATTGGGGTACAAGTGCCCCTATGCATCAGTACTCCTGTGTCCCTTGGATAAATTCCTAGCAGTGCTATTGCTGGGTCATAGGGTAGGTCTATTTTTAATTTTCTGAGGATTCTAAGCATCAGTCATTGGCTAAGTCTGCTTACTCTTGCCTCCTTTTCTTGACAGTTTCTTCTTGGTGTCTGTGCCATTTTCTGTTCCTTCCAAGTTGCTGATTGATGTTCAATTTCAAAATAGGAATGGCTCCAGGGTCTGTGTAACCTAAAGTGCGTACAAGTTGGGGAATTCTAAGAAAAAGAATAGCAAATTACAAATAAAGAATTAGGTATAAAGTGATTATTATTTACAATTAAAAAATCATAAAAATAGCTAACTTAAGAAAACTTACAAATAGTGAAATCATCACCAAATTCTAAAACATAGTATTTTGGGGGCGCCTGGGTGGCGCAGTCGGTTAAGCGTCCGACTTCAGCCAGGTCACGATCTCGCGGTCCGTGAGTTCGACCCCGCGTCGGGCTCTGGGCTGATGGCTCAGAGCCTGGAGCCTGTTTCCGATTCTGTGTCTCCCTCTCTCTCTGCCCCTCCCCCGTTCATGCTCTGTCTCTCTCTGTCCCAAAAAATAAATAAACGTTGAAAAAAAAATTTTTTTTTAAATATAGTATTTTATTGTCTGTCATACTTCTGTAATACTGTTTTCTTACATTTTATACCTGCATACACTTTGATCACTTTTTCAGATGAAAACAATTTTGTAATACTTTTCACAGAAGAAATAGAAGGGTAATTCTATCTTTCCTCTAGCATGGTTTATTATATATATATTATTGATAGGAAAACCCTCATCTTTACAAATCATTGTTGGTAATCTTTGGTCAGTTTTTAAGATTTCTATCAAAAAGAGAAAAACCTCTATCAAGCTTTCTCAGAATATGACAACTTTTTTTCTGGTGTAGTGTATAATTATAAATCCTCTGCTTTCATAATCTTCATAATCAATTTATCACTGGTGACAACATTGGAATGTTTTATATTATCTGAATGTCAGTATTTTATATAAAATTAGCAAAAAATGTAAGTATTTTTCCTGTATTTCATTTGATTTATATCTCTTTATTGAAATTATAAGTCTGCATTGAAGTAGAGTTTACCTCCTATCCTTGTCCCTATTCTTAGTTTTGTCCTTTTTTCCTACTGTTTTTCCTTTCGGCATTTTAGCATACCACTCAGCTGCAGACACACATAATAGAAAGTTCGAAAAACGAAGAAAACTCAAGTAGATTCTGGAAGAAAAGTATGTGTTAAAGTGTATTTGTATTGGAATGAAAAGAAGTTGTAGGAAGAAAGAACAACAAATAATAGGTATTAGGAAATTATTGAAACTGGAGGAACTCTATTCTCTTAGGCCAAATGTACTACATGCCATTATTGACATAATTATCTGTTAACATGTTAATGAGAATAAAGTGTCTTCCGCCTGAACCCGGCTGATTATCATACATCTGGTTTTAGATTATTTAGTGTGAGTGAACAGAGTTAATTTCTCAGAACACTGTAGGAAACTATTCCACTAAGATACCAGACACTATACCATGACAAATGGGTACTTTATGTATTTTAATTATTGGATGGGACATTGGATGCCTAAGTCTTTATGTTGTGTGAAACTTTGTTTTACATTTCATTGGGTTTTGATCTTCTCCATTGGTCTATTTTTCCAGTACGGCAGACCTTAGGTACTTCAGCGTCTAGTATCATTTCTGATAATACTTGCAAACCTTTTAGAACTGTTAGACAATTGAATTATTTCACACATATAGCAGAAACTGTTTTAACCAGCTAGAGGTGGACTGGAATACGGTATGTTGCTAAATGTTATGTTTCACAGTTTTTTTTTCTGGTGTTCCCAGCATTCTAGAAGCTCTGCTGACGCTTACTCTCTAGCTCTTGCTCAATGGTATGTTCAGAAATTGGAAGCCATTCTCTGAAATCTCACTGTAAGAACAGGAAAAATGTGGGACTCTTAACAGGTAATTGGAGAAACATAACATCATTATAAATAAAAAACTTCATATAAAATTGCAACTTGCAACTGCAAGTGTGAGAAGCCTCTTTTTTTTCTAATGAAACATGAGAAAATTTTTGTTTAATTAAAAAATATATTGCTCGGGGGCACCTGGGTGGCTCAGCTTGTTAAGCCTTCAACTTCGGTTCAGGCCATGATATTGTAGTTTACAAGTTGGAGCCCCACGTCAGGCTCTGTGTTGACAGCTCAGAGCCTGGAGCCTGCTCCAGATTCTGTGTCTCCCTCTCTCTCTGCCGCTCCCCTGCTTTCACTCTGTCTTTCTCTCTCAAAAATAAATGAATATTAAAAAAATACTTTTTAAAAATTGCTCTTCAAAGACTGTATTTTTAACTTGGAAAAATTGGCCTGAGATTTCTGTTCACTGCCATTTGAACAATTACATCAGGCTTCTAAAGAGCTTCCTTAAAGATACATGCCTGTTCTTAAGAAACTGTGGGTCTATGGTTGTAAAACCTTGGAATTGTGGATTGATTTTTGTATTTGGAAGATAGGATTTTTTTCCCTTTACCCATGTTTTAAAAGCAGTAACACCAAATACCAAGTGTATGTGTTTATGGTGTGCAGGTCTTTCCGATGAACCCATAAAAACTGCGGTCCCACATTTCCTTGTGAATTGATGATTTATTACCACAGTTGAATAGTTCTTTTCATTGGCATGAGATTTTTTTTCAAGGTGTACTTGATCATGATTAATGAGCCTCACAAACTCCTAGAGTCTCCAAAATCCTAAGTATGCTGCTTATCCTTAACAAGTGTTAATTACTTTAAAAAATTTAATGAAACATAATTTTTAAAACTTATATAGTTTGTTCTAGAAAACATTTCTCTCATGTAGATAAAATTAAAGATATATTTCTTTTATTTGAATAAATGATTTAAAAATGATGAATATATAGAAATAACTCATGTCTGATGTATATGTATAGAAAATTATTTGTAGGGAACTATCCATTAAATTAAATTGTACTTAAGAATGAAATTTCAAAGTAACTTTAGCAGTTATGCAGATTAGTGTATTCCAAATGGTAAAAGTTTTTGATATAAAACTTCATTTAAGTTTTTGTGGTCACAATTGGCATTGATTTTCAGTGAGAGATTTTTGTTTTATTTTATCCTAAAACACTGTTCTGATGGTGTAATAACCAATAAGAGATTGAAAAATCTCAAGAAAATTTGTTTATTTGTAACTAAGCTTACTTTCTGTATTTCTCTAATTATATTAATATGGGTATTTCTTCATGGGAGTATTTTTGTCTTGGAAGTGAGGTAAATATAGAGTGCTTCAAAAAAAGAGAGAAAGAGAGAGTGCTACATCCTAAGAAATGTTCCTGTGATGCTAATGTACAAAACATTTGGCTGTCTTTCACTTACAAGCCAGATATATAATAATATATCACAACTGGTTAGTTTCCTTTATAGCTATTTAAATGGACTCAAATTAATAACGGATAGTCACAGTCTAATGCTGTCATTGTGGAAATGGTCTGCTGTGGTGTATATTTTGTGTAATTGAGAAGAAATGTTCTTTATAAAAATGCCAAATTTATAAAAATAGCGTTATACTTGGGAATTATTTGAAGCTTTATTTTGTTAAACTCTGATTGTGATCCATCTGGAAAGAAACATTTTTCAGAGTTTTCAGGCTTGCTCCTTAGTGATTCTGCTGTCCAGTGATAGAAAACAAATTATGTGCTTAAGTTTGGGTGAAAACATTAAGGTTTTAAAATTAGAAGAAGAAAGGATGGCAGCAGGTTTGAAGGGATCATGAGAACATGAAGAAAGTATTTTATAAAAATCTTAGTGGGGTTATTTAAATTCTATCAGTAATTATTTTTAAACTTTTTTTAATGTTTATTTTTTGAGAGAGAGAGAGACACAGAGTGTGAGCAGGGGAGGGACAGAGAGAGAAGGAGACACAGAATCTGAAGCAGGCTCCAGGATCTGAGTTGTTAGCACAGAGGCCAACGAGAGCACAGAGGCTCAAACTCACAAACCGCTAGATCATGACCTGAGCCGAAGTTGTACTCTCAACTGACTAAGCCACCCAGGTGCCCCAGTAATTATTAATAAAACTATCATCTGAGAGGTTGAAATTTAAGTAAATATTAATTAGTACATGTTTTTTTAGTTCCTGTTTGGAGTGTACTATTGAACTGGACATTGCGGAAAAAACAAGAGTGGTATATGTTATTACATCTGCCTTGTAGGATTTTAACATCCATTGATTGAGGCAAAGGTAATCCATTTAAAACAGCATAACCTCACCTTTTATGGACTATGTTAAAAGAATACATTTTAGGAGCACCTGGGTGGCTCAGTCGGTTGGGCGTCTGACTTCAGCTCAGGTCATGATCTCCCAGTCTATGAGTTCGAGCCCTGCGTCGGGCTCTGTGCTGACAGCTCAGAGCCTGGAGCCTGCCTCTGATTCTGTGTCTCCCTCTCTTTCTCTGCCCCTCCCCTGCTCTCTCTCTCTCTCTCAGGAAATAAACATTAAAAAAAAAAAAAGAATACATTTTATTGGTCAGATCTTCTCACAGAAACATAATCTTTCAAAACATCAGATCATATCAATGCAAAAGCAAGTGATTGCTTGAGGAGATGTATGATAATACAATAGGAAGAATCTGGAATTAGGAGTCAGAAAGACTAGCTGTGTCAAATTCCTATTCTGCCCAAAGTTAGTTCTTTCAGCCTACATTCTGCACCCCTCCCCCCTTCATTGCTATAGCAACCAGCTGGGGCAGGAGTAACCTGACAGAACCTCACCTGATTGCATTGAGTATCTGTCACCATGCAGCTTCTCAGATGCCTACACTTGGGAGATATGGGGACTCATTCAACTAATGTGGTGGGTGTGCAGTCCTCAAAATGTGAGATGTTAAAACTAAGTGGGAACCTTTGATCAATGGGGAATGTGAACTAGTGGATAAATATTTCCTTCTGCTGTCCCTTGAGTAGTCAATTCTGAGATGCTTTGTACTCCTCAGAGGCTATCAGTGGGATGAGACCCCTGTTGTTATCATTGAGACCAGCTTAATAAGGCATCCTTGAACTTGCTTTTGCCTTTTTCTCTCTTTCACTACTATTACAAGTTTTCTATTCCTGTCTCTTAGGAGGAGCTATACATAAAATAAATTACCTGCACACAAACCTTCCTCTCAGGTTCTGCTTTTTTTGGGAAATAAATACAGTTTAAGACACTGTTTTGATATTTACTAAGTGTGTGGACATGGAACAAAAAAACTCACTTCAAATCAAGAGGTAGCCTAGATTTCTTGATTTCAGACTCAGGGCCTCTTAGTGACTAGTTGTTGGACCTTAGGCAAATTTCTTTAATTCTTTGTGCCTTGTAAAATGGGAATAAAGTTAATGCCTACATTATCAGGATTGTTGTGTTGATTAAATATAATACAAATTCCTTAGCAGTACCTGACTCATGGTAGGTGAGTCTGAAATGACTTTATTCATGCAAAACTCTTACAATAATGCCAGGGACATTAGTCGTTTAAAATAATGCACATTTATTATCTTACAGTTGGGAGATCAAGGTTCCAGAGGGCCGTTTTTCTTTTAGAAGTTCCAGGGGAGAATCCATTTCCTTGCTCTTCCAGCTGCTAGAGGCTACCCATGTTCCTCACCTCTGGACCCCTTCCTCCCAACTCTTCTGTTGTCATATCTCCTCTAAGTCTGACTTTCCTGCTTCCTTTTGTTGGGGTTACCAGGATAATCCAGGATAATCTCCCCATGTCAAGATCTTTAACTTAATCACATCTGCAAATTCCCTTTTGCCTGTAAGGCGACATATTCACAAATTCTAGGGATTAGGATGTGGATATCTTTGGGGAGTAATTATTCTGTCTACCATACTGCTCAACAAAATTGGCTTCATAAATGCCTCTGATCCCCACTTATATCATTTATTACAATCAGAATGGTTATGATCAGAATGACGTGATATGGTAAGATTAAACAAGAACAGTCTCTATTTATTATATAGATTTCTATCATTGTAAAATTATGCTTAAGAATTGGGCTTTCAATAACGTCTCTTAATCCTTATACTGCTTCATAGGTAGGTTTATTCCTCTTCATCTTAAGTCTGAGGCCTGGTCATACTAAGAGATTTGCAGTTCCCAGACTCCCATGGTGTTCAAAACTAGCTCTTAATATGCTGTATTTTGTTACTTCTCTTTCTCCCTTAGAAGTTTGTAAGCTTCTTGAGGGGCTGTGTCCAGTTTTTCCACAAATTTCCTGGGTGCCCATGTCTACAACAAAGTAATGCTCATTAATTTCTGTTGGATGATGGCATGGCTGACTGAATGTATTATGCATACGTGAGAAAAAGTCTGAACACATAGAATATTTAAAGGATAGTTATTAAATCTGATATTGTTTAATTTATAACTGTTGAAAGGTTTGATCATAAGTATTTTGTATTTAATCCACTAAACAGCAGAGATACAACAATCAATATTGTTACATTTGTTTTAAATATTTTAATGGTAATATTTTGAATGAATGTGCTAGAGAAAGTATTTTAAGAAAAGGATATGCTACCAATCAGCCTTAATTGCAGTGGGCAGAACATTTAAATTAAATACAAGCCAAGGTCAACTTCACCCTCACAAAGCAAATACAGAACTGATGATTTCAGAATTTGATTGTGTGAGGGATGGAAAAACAAGCCCTTTGAAGCCACTTATCTGGTAACATGCAAATGCAAGAAAATATCAGCGCTACACTCTTTATCTTTGCAGCAAAAATATGCATCTGCATAGGCAAATTAGGTAGTGCTTTTGGCAGTCTGGAATTTTGCCCGGAGTGCCTCAGGTGACATGAGGTTTTGACGGTGCCCTGAAACTACATGCCAGAATGCTAGGAGTTTCCAGTCTTAATTTTGTAATGAAATTAGGTGTGAATGTGATGACTGATGTAATGTATGCAGTACTATCAGATTTATACTTGACATTAATATGTTGCTTCTGGGTACAGTAGTGACTCTCAATTTTCCCTGTCCCTTGGTCTGTTGGAAGGAAGCCATAACAACACTATGATGTCAGACCAAGGCTCTCTTTCCAGTTGCTGAAATGGCATTTTGTATAGGACACTGCAGTATTTTGTGTGGTCTACAAATTCAAATTCAAGCTCTGAATGTCTTTTCTTTGCACAGTTCAATAGAATTGTGTTCATTATGTGGAAAGAATTTTTGTATAGTTACTCAAGATTTGACATGCTCAGATTTACAGAATCATTGAAACTTTAAGATATGCCACTTAAAATTTAGAATAGTAAAACCAGTTTCACTAAGAATGGTCTTCTGTGATGTTCAAAGTTTCCAAAATTTGAAATTTACATGTGAAGAGCTATGATGGTTAACTTTATATCTTAACTTGACCAGGCTACAGTATCTGGTTTTTGGTTAAACACCAGTCAAGGTGTTGCCGTGCAAATATTTTTTAGATGTGATTAACATTTACATTAGTAGACTGTGTACAGTTGAGTGTACAGATATGGGAAGGATTATGAAGAACTTTGGAAAATACTGGCCATTGTATACCTGGAACTTTTATTTGTTCTGAAATTTCTACTTTTCAATTTGATATTATAGCTGAGTAATATATACAGGTTTTAAATTTTATAAATGTATATAAAAGAAGACTATGAATTGGATGTCAGAGTGTTAAATATAGTATCTGGCAATAAGATGACTATGCAGGATTACTATGAAATGTTTACAGGGACACCTGGCTGGCTCAATCTGTAGAGCATGTAACTCTTGATCTCAGGGTTGTGAGTTCGAGCCTCTCATAGGATGTAGAGATTAGTTAAAAATAAAAATAAATGAATAAATAAAATAAAATGTTATAAATTTGTAGTATAGCTGTGATAAGGGATTAAGTGTTAGATTATGTAAGTCTCAAAGCAATTCTTGTTGATTCCAGTTGGAGGGATAAACATCACCACACATAAACACACCTATACACGCATATACACACACGCATGCACATATTCATCCATTCCTTCATTCCTTCTTTTTTCATTCGTGCATTCACTCAATTGTGTGTATAAATGTACAGAGAATAGTTCAGTGGGTAATCAGGATACTTCACTCATTTAGGTCTAGTAAGGGAAATGGTTTCAAAAGAGTTATTCTTTAGTTTTAGATGATGCAGATTAACAGGAGAATAAACTAATCAAAGACAAAGAATATTGCAATAGGAAACTACAGGCATAGATCCTTTACTGATAATTGGCAACATGTCACATTTGTTAGGAATTAAAGTAGAATATTTATAGATGTGTTAAGTATAGAAAAATAAAACAGTGTAACAGTTCTGTGAATGAATTTTGGAGCTAGATTTGGATTCCAGCTCTGTTAATTGAGTCTGTTGAAAGCTCACTTAACCTCCTCATCTATAAAATAAGGATAAGTAATGGCAAATAATTTTAGAGAATTCTGAGGATTAAAGGAACTACTATATGTGAAGCCAATAGAGTAGTGGCTAGCACATAATAAGTACTCAATAAAATAATGATTCTCCAGTATTTTCATCTTCATGTAGCTTTTAACACAAAATCAAAATTTTTAAAAAGGTTGGGAAGGAGTTATTTTGTCTTATTATCTTTTAGGTGTGACTAAAACTGAAGTCCCCATACTTTCTGAAAGTCCCCATATACTTTGTGAAAGTCATCATTGTGCTACATTGCCCAGAATGAGAAATGCAAGTGTCAAAGATGTGTTGCATAAATCCATTTTGATGAGCCCTTAAATATGATTTTTGTAAGCTGTTATTGAAATTTTATAATTTCAATTTGGAGACCCTAACCCATGTTATTGTTTTAAGTGCTTATGAAATGTAAAGAATTGCCACAAGGAAGATTGAAGTAAAAATAAAGGAGATTAACTACAATTTTCAGGATGCATTAGAACTCAAAGACACCTAAAATAAATCAGTTCAAAGATAGAAAAATAATCTAGGTGTTAGTAAATCCATTCTTCTTTATATTCGGCTCACATATTCTGAATCTTCATTCATCCTTTCACACCACTGTCATAAACCCACGAATAGTATAACTCTGCTGGAAAGCCTTTTCTTGTGACATATAGGAGTCCACACAGTCTTTGAACACATGTCCTACTAGTTCATTTTTATGGGAATTATTGCATGCAAATTAGGATGAATAATGCACGTTCTGTTTTCATTTCTTGTGAGAGACCAGAATACCTTAATGTGAATTATATGACAAAAAGTAAACTTTAAATATATTTTTTGCCTGGTGATGACCACTTATTGGTTAGAATATTTCACTTTGTCTTTCTTCTTGACCATCTTTTGAATGGACCTGGTGTTTATACCAGAATTTCTTTGGTCAGATCATCTGTGCATGTATAATTCCTCACATAGGGCTTCCTGCCATCTGTTTCACATTGTATTTCCCATGTATGCCTTCTTGTTCCATCATCTGTATTAGTTTGGGACTAATTCTTGAGCAAAAAGTAATGTTCTTTCCTGTGTCTGTTCTGAATTGCCAAAGGTTTGGGTATTTGAAAAACCTCTTATGTAAAAACAGTGAACATTATGGGTATTAGTGAAAATTATCCTACTTTGAATGTTTTATGCAGAATTATTTTTGAGATTTAGGTTCAACTAGTCTTAGTGTTTACTAACTTTATCTGAGAAGTCAGTATCTTTTAAAAATACCTGGGAGAATTATGAGACAGTGAAATATTTGATGGCCATGATAACAAGTTCATAGAGAGAAATTTGGAACTTGTGCATAAAGGTTTCATAAACAATCATGCTATATATAAATAAGCTGATAACCAAGATTTTCCTTCAGCCTTTCTATAAGAGAAACAGTGGTATCTTCTAAGCAGAGAGATAAATAGGTAACTGGAAGCTTCCTCATCTTTGCCTGTAACATTTGCATTAAAAAATGAGCACAGCCTTAGTGGTTAACCCTGAATATGTGGGGTAACTGGGCATTAACAACGTCTTATTGAGTTGTAAAGTATGTATTGTATATACGTTTAGTTATGGAAGTTTCCAGGTCAGTTTTCACAGTCTGTTCAGCCTTGGGAGATTTTTGGGGAAGTTTTCAGAGATGCTGGTAAATTTAAGACTTGATGCCTTGATGGATGTCTTGGGTAGACAAGACATCTTTGATGGATCCTCTGCCTGGGTAGATTGGGAAATAATGGAAGCCAAGGACAGCATGTGCTTGTAATTAACAGAAGCACTGATGGCTGCATGTCCTGGGGTTCTCAGGGTGAAAGAACAGGAAGAACATGAGCACACCTTCATTCTTCTCTCTGAAAGAATGCTTTGGGCTTTTGAAAAGAAGACATCTCTTCCTAGGGATAATTTATTAAAGTTTCATATCCTACTTTCACAATGAAAATTAGAGGTAACTT
Organism: Herpailurus yagouaroundi; assembly: GCF_014898765.1. Lineage (NCBI taxonomy): Eukaryota > Metazoa > Chordata > Mammalia > Carnivora > Felidae > Herpailurus > Herpailurus yagouaroundi. Next base: position 59,914,077 of record NW_024412376.1, read on the forward strand.
ACTCTCCAGGAGATGTTAATTTTTGTCTAAATTGAACATTCATAAAAAAGTTTTCATTAGCCTGGGTCAGGTTTTCTGGGAACTGAACACAGTCAAAATGTTCCACAATGTTTAAGACCCTGGATAAGAAAGGCATCTGAGCAGTTTGGGCTATTTGTGAGCCCTCGAACAAAGCAGAGAGTGCCGGTGGAAGGGGTACTTTAGGCAACAATCTGAATGCCCCATGCAGGCATAGATTCTGAAATATAAAATCCTTGCATTTTAGAGGTGGGAGCAATTTAGAAATAAAAGAGTTCAGCCATGTCAGTTTCCATGAAGCATACTGTGATGACTTAAGTGCCATTTTTTTCCTGGTTAATTATATGGATTTTCAAGAAAACAGTAGATTATAAAGAACATATATTATGCTAAATGGTATGGTCTTGTTCATGCAGTTTATGCATTAGTAGAAGAATATAAAATAACTTTGTTCTTATGCTATATAAGGATGACTCATTAGAAAGTCACCCACTCCAAGAGATATTTAATCATTTTTCTGTTGAGTAAAGACTGCCACATTACAACCTATTTCTATACCCTTGACTGCTCCATCAGTGAAAAACAATTTTTTTAAAGGTCTTTTTCTCCCTGGTGCATATTTTTCTAGGCTGTTACATTGAACCTTTCCTTTGTCATATCTGTGCTGTCAGGTGATGCTAAAATAATAAAACTGCTCTGTATAATTCAGCAAAATGTAATCCATTTATGTTTGACTGAAGAGTCTTTACTTTAGAATAAATCAACAAGACATGCTACATATGTAATTATTTCAGGAAACAAAGTGGCCTTAAATCCTGTTCTTTCCATTTACCTTCCTTCCTGTACGATTTCAGTTGTTTCCAAGTTTCATGAACTGGCAAGAGTAAACAGTTAAGGGCCTCCCTGCAGAGCTATGGTCTTGTTGGAACTCTCAAACTAATGTGTATAGCAAGGTTCCTAACTACTATCTGCTGCTAATGGTTGTGACCCAGAGGAGTATTTTAATAAGATTTATATGTATATATATATATATATATATATAAATAAAGATAAATATATATATATATATATATATTAAGCTTTGTTGAAGATATTAATGACACTTGTGATGTAATGAAGGGAGAATATACTATGTGCTATTTTCCATAATGGCTGAGATAAATGACTATTACTCAGTCCTCAAATGCAAACCATCCCAATCTGAAAGCAACTCTGCAGAAGAGGAATGTGCACCTCATTTGGGGGCAAAGAATTATGCAGAATGTGTCCAAGACACCTGCAGAAAATTAAACACTTTACTTCTCTGTATGTGAAATTCTCATGAGGTAATTACCCTCAGTGTCAGACATAATACCGCTCCCATTAGACAGAACACATTGAGGGAAAATTGAATAGACTTTTTGTCGGTAGTGCTCCTAAGGATTAATAAGGCTGTCTAAAGCAGTAATTGGGAGGTTTTCCCCCACTTTGCATGCAGCCATCCTCACTTGTGTCTTTCAGGTTTATTATTAGGCCATTGCCATTCTATTTACCATGGAGGCACAAGCATCTTCCTTGTTAACATCTCCTGCCAGCACCTTTGTTTCTTTGGAATGGGCTGCTGCCTTTAACCACTTCCCCTTTTGTACTGGCCTTGCCTTGCCTCCCTTTATTTCTCTCCCTGGTCACAGTGCCAAGAGCTGGCAGGAAAGGGGCTCCTTTTCCATGCATCGCAAAGATGAAAGTGACCAAATAGGGCTTGATCAGCTAAACCATCTCACTTTGTTCCAGGGCTCTTTCATCCTTCAGGGAACTTCCTCAGCGGGAATGGAGCTGAGAGCTAATCTTTCTAACTGTGTTTTGGCATCTGTAACACCGATATCCAGTTTATAGATCTATACAGCAAATGGTCTCTTTATTTGGATTTTTAGTGTGCCTTTAATTATTGCATGATAAGATTTCTGAGCTAAAAGGAGATTCAGCAGTCTGTATCATATTATTTTCTCTGCTTCTCTAGCATATGGGGCCATGTTAAAGGATTCATACTAAATTGCCATGAATTCTATTTATCAGTAACAGTGTCCTGGTTTAGGTTAAAGTGAACCTAAAAGTATTAGATGTACAATCAGGATTTTGTATATCAGAATGACTGATTCTGGTTGTTTGTGTGTGTATGTGTGTGTGTTGTCAGGAGGAGGGAGGGAGGTTGGGGTGGGAAATGAGTAAGAATATTTAAGTGGGCTAATGATTTTGAGATTCTCTTTCTTAGATACTGTACTTGGAGCAGAGGTATTAGATTACTACCTCTGCCTGTTAGTGTACATTTGAAGTCTTGTGTATTGAATGAAAAATACTAGAATGAAAAGTTTTATGCTGATTACACAGACAAATGCAATGAATTGTACTGAAATAAATCAATGAGACTGGAGAGACACCACCTGTTCTTCATCTTTCTTTATTCCTAGTTGTCAATTTCGTGACTAAATAATACCATTTCAACTGACTCTGAATTGATTTTTAATTGACTCTTTAAGGAAGATTAGATGATGCAGAGGATTACTATTGCTTGAAATGTTAATTTTATTTTATTTTTTTTTCAACGTTTATTTATTTTTGGGACAGAGAGAGACAGAGCATGAACGGGGGAGGGGCAGAGAGAGAGGGAGACACAGAATCGGAAACAGGCTCCAGGCTCTGAGCCATCAGCCCAGAGCCTGACGCGGGGCTCGAACTCACGGACCGCGAGATCGTGACCTGGCTGAAGTCGGACGCTTAACCGACTGCGCCACCCAGGCGCCCCGAAATGTTAATTTTAATATATTTTATGTTAATTTAAAATATACTGTATTTTCTATTAGAGGAACTTAAGGACATTAAATATTTGATTCTGCTCAATTCTCATTACCTTCTACTTGTGTTTCTTATTCTTACTAAAGTTCTTAAAGATACATACTGTCCGATCTCACTTTTGTATATCTCCTACTCTCGTAACACAGTAGACTTTCAATAAATATCTGTTAAATAGAACCCTTTAGGGTGGTTGTGATGGTTTTCATGAAATGAACACTTTTAATTTAGAAGGGGCTTTGCCTTTCACTTTTGCACCAAATAGTCATTTTTTTTTCTTATGCTAAGGGCAGAAGAATAAAATTAAAATAATGACCAAGAAAAATTTTAGTTTCAGATATTGATCTTTCAAGAATTTCCTTTACAGTTTAGTAAAATCAATTCACTTATGGCCAATTTCATATATATGAGTGTATATATAACAATTATAATATAAATTATATAAATATAAAATAATATGATAAATATTAGTATAATATTTAATACATATTATATAGAAATATATATTAATGATATAATTATATACTTTATATAAATAACATCAGTACAATTATGCTCCAGTCAAAGAGAGCAAAACATGGATATTTAAATAAATATATTCAATAAAACTGATAAGAAATCTTTATTGTAATAAAAGGATTCAGCATAGGCAGGTCTTGCTATACACTTAAATATAAGTCCATATTTTAAATTTAGACACAGAAGTATAAAGTGCATAGCACAAAGCCTCACACTTAGTAGATGCTCACTAAAAAATGGCAGCTGCTATCACTATTCTTGTTACTAGTTTTAGGCATCTGTGGTTTAGTGGATCTAACACTGGACTTTAACTTATGATCAAAATATGTCCTGATGCAGCCCTATATTATCTTGAGTGTGTGCAAAATTTTCACCCCTAAAATTAAAATCTTTCACCTGATGTGACATGTGAAATCATTTGATAAATCGTAAAATTCTGTATAACTGGAAAGTATCATTATTTTGAGAACGTTATTTCTGACTTATTTTTTAAGACTACATCTATAGCATAACCCTGCTGTTTATGAAGCACATTTACCTGCTTATCTACTATCCTAAGATTATTCTGATCTGTGGCTGATAGATTTTTACTAAAACGTACCATGATGGATTGTGTGAGATGTCAGATGTAAAGTTTATGGGATGTCAGTTTATGGGACTAAGATTTTCAAAATGGCTGATTTAGATAAAGGCTTATTCAGCAAGCACCTACATTTTTGAAATTTCGCAGTGACAGCTGAATGCTGGTAAAGGAGCCAGACTGACTGCTCTACCAGGTAATACCGTGTCTTTATTACACCAGACATACTACATTTACCAGCTAGCCTTGGCCAGGAGCCTCTGTGCCAACCTGGCTAGGACCACCACAGGCCATGAATGGGCTGTTCAGTTGAAAGACCTCCTTGATTTCTGCCCTCCCCTGCCCCAGCTAGATTTTAAGCAAAAGCCTAATTAGTGGTGGTAACACCTGCCCACCAAAGAATGATGGAAGACCATCAGCTCGTGTCTCAAAGATCACTGAATGTCTAGTAGGTTGTGAAAATATTTGGTCATGACTCATTCACCACTTGGACTAGGTTCAAAGTGGGGAAACTCATTTCTAGTTCCTTCAAGTACCCAACTACCTCCTGTGAAGAAAATACATAATACCACCTAAATATAATCTTACACCCTTTAGGATTTTGGCTCTTTTGCAGGTTAATAATTGTACACAGCCACACGAATAAATATTCTTTTAGTATGGCAGGTCTCTTTGTATGTATTTGTTACATGACATTAGTTAAAAAGATGAGTTAATTTTTAAGTATATTTGTGTTGAAGTATTCTTTTCTTCTTGCCTATATTTTTCACCCTACTGAAATGTGACTGATGAAAACAGAAGGTAAACTTTTTCCCTCATGAATACTTACAAAGTGAAGCTAGTAATTTGCCTCAGTTTTTTCTAGAAAAATAGTCATTTTATTTTTTCCTGTGGGTTTTGAATCTTTTATTCATTATATTTTGGGGGGTGACATAAATAAGGTGACATGCAGAAAACATTGTGCCAATTTTTGGTAACACTTTGTTCAGTATATTTTAATCTCCCTGTATCGTCCTTCCATTTAGGCCATTTAGAGTCTTTTTGTTTTTTTTGGTAATTTTTTTCCCTAGTGATCATTTTTGTTAGACTATTATATTTTTTCTTAGCTATTTACTACTTCCTTATCTTATGTTAATGGGTTTAAAAAACAAAAATCAATCTCAAAATGTCCAAAGGGTCAAATAAAGTCTACTCATTAAAAGTTTTTCTCATCAAAGATTCCGTATCTTTTAAGGCGTATGATATTTTCCTTAGAAATATTTAGAAAATACATTATACAAAGAAGTATATAAATTCATATCTACTGTAAACCATTATAAAAATAAAAAAAATAGCCATGTATCCATCATCCAGCTTAAGAAATAAAACATGCCTATGTACTTCTCCCAGATCACATTCTTTTCCCTTTCTGTATTTTGGGTTCAGCTACATGTGTGTAACCTAACAGTATGTTTAGATTACTGGTATTAAACTTTGTGAAAGTGGAATCATAATGTATGATGTATGTTTTCTATGCTTTACATCTTTTGCTCAACATTATTCAAGATTCACTTTTGTTGCTTTGCATAGTACTATATTACTCATTTTCATTGCTGTAGAGAATCTCAATATATGAATATACCACATTTCATTTCTCTACTCCACATAGCACATATAACAACATAGCAACAATAGCTTAACACATTTTGTTGAACATTTGTTTTGATAAACATTTATGGCTGTTGTTAGGAACAATGCCACTATGCATGTTCTTATACAAGGCCCCAGATCTGTAGATGTGAGATTTTTCTCTTAGGAGTAGAATTACAGGGCTGTAGCATTTGCGTATGTTCAGCTTTAAATACCAAATATTTTCCAAAGTGTTTGTACTAATTTACATATGTACCAGCAGTGGCTAAGTAGACAAGTCCTCTCATCCTACATTCTGGCTAAAATTGACATTGACTCACTTTTTAAATTTTTATATGAAATTTTACTTCCTTGTGGTTTTAAATTATATTTCCTGATTACAAATGAGGATGGGCACGTTTTCACATGTTTATGATCCATGGGTTTCCTCTTTTGTAAAATGCCTGTGTATGCCTATTGTGATTTTTACTTCAGGCTGTCTTTTTCTTTTTGATTAATGAAACTTTTGCATATCCTAAAGACTAATCCTTGTTTACAGATGCTGCATATATTTTCTTCCAAATTATAGTTTGTCTGTTTATTCTCTTTATGAAGTATTTTAAGGAACAGAATTCTTTTTAATGGAGTGCATTTATCATTTTCCTTATGATTGTATCTTTTGTATCTTGTTAATGATTCTGTTCCTACCCCAAGCTTGTTAATTGTCAACTTAAAGGTTTTTTTGATTTTATTTTATAAAAAGGTAGTACTTATATTTGGAATTTCAGATTTGGCTGTAGTGTGAAGGAAAGATCCTATTTTTCTTCTTGTTTTTTTTCCCAAATGAATAATAATTCTCCCAAAATCTTTATTGAAGAGTCACGTCTTTCCCCACCAAACTACAATGTCAGCTTAGTTAGAAGTTATTTACATATGTGTGGATTTATTTCTTTTCTATCTCTATTAACTCATATTCTTTGTCTTGATGCTTTATATCTGTTATATTTATGACATGATATAATAAATCTTTATATATGACAAATTATTATTTTTCAGGCATTTTTTTTTGTTTCTAAGCCTTTTTAATGATATGTATTTTAGAATTAATTTGTTATATCCCATTAACAACTCTATTTGGATTTTGACTGGAATTGCATTTAATCTATAAATCAATTTGGGAGAATTTTCATCTCAACAATTCTTGGTATCCCTGTCAAAAAACATGATATGCCTTCCCAATAGAGAGGATTTTAAAAAGAAATAACTTTAAATGGAGATTTAAAATTTTCTTCACACAGACTTCCTAAGGTTTACTCTTTTATGTTTCTTTTGTGGTTTTAAAAATATCTTTATATATATTTTAAATTGGCAAATACTATAAACAAAAAGTGCACAAAACATAAAGTTAAGCTTAATTATTTGAATTACGAACCATCCAGCAGTTAAACAATGGAATATTGGAAGCTCTCTAGAAACCTTGTTTATGTGCTTTCCTGATCATAACTTCGTCCTAATGTTTCACTCTAACTACTCTTCTATCTCTTTTTTCTCCTTCATAATTAAACATATGAAAAGTGTTATCTAAATTTGTTGCTCCACTTCATTTTTTTGTTGTCTCAACCATCTGCAGCATGGCTTCTGCCCTTCTCCTAACTGCTGTCATCATAGTTGGCAATGACGGTAAATCTAAGGAACATATTTTAGGTTTTATCATAATTTTTTTCTCAGGAATATATGATATGAATGGCCATTCTTTTCTTAATGAAATTCTCTCTTTTCACTCTGATTCAAAACTCAACATATTTTCTCCTACCTACTTAAGCCACAACTTCTTACCTTCCCCCCCCCCCCCCCCCCAGAATTTTCATGCTCTACTCAGTGGATTCTGTTCTGGGGTCTTTTTTATTCACTCTAAAATATGCAGGCTGGGTAATCTCATTTCTGTTCTCTCAATTATTATTGATAGATATTGACAGCTCATCCTCATTTCCATTCTCCTGAGCCTCAGATGTGCCTACCTTACTGAATATTCTATATGTCATCTGGATGTTCCCCAGGGACTAAACACTCAATGCCCCAAGTCGAACTTAACCATTTTTTCCTCCTATCCTGCCATCTTTCTGCAGTCCCAATCAGAAAATGCCACCACAACTCAGGCAGTTGTCTCAGGCAAAAAAACTAAAGTAATTCTTGATTGCCTCTCTTCTTTTCTTTACCCCTCAAACCTGATAATTATTTCCTGTTGATTTTAATACATTTTGGATCTCTCTGCTTAATTTCATTCCCACTAACATCACCATAGAACAGCCTTTGTTATCTTTTCCTTGAATTTCAATATCTGATTCCCAAGTGATTCCCAGCTTCCCTCAGTCTTCATTGTCTTTAGTGTAGTCAGAGTGATCTTTATAAAGAAAAATCAGATCATGCTACTCCTTTTTAAGACTTTGATTGCTTCCCATTTAGTCAGTTAAACAAACAAAAAGACAAACAGCAACCCAAATTCTTTATACAGTCAACATGGACATGTACACTTTAATCTCCTCTATTCCCCCCATTTGCTCTTTTTAAAAATTTCCTACCACCTCTATCAGTCGACACTTCTCCCCCAACTTTTTACCACATTGTTTCCCCAATGTTCTACATTTCCCCCTCCTAGATCTTATTATACTCTGTTGTATCTACAGGTTTACTTTTCTGAATCTCCTTTTCATTAAGCTCTGTGAGTAGGAGTACCAAAGGTTTTAACAAAAATAATAAGAAAGTGGTTTTGACTACTGTAAAAAAAAAGTCATGATGTGGAAAACTTAATGACGGTAATCTATATTATTATATTACTGATATTTTGCACTAAGTTGCATTGCCTGATTGCATATCATAACATACTAATATACTTAATCTGGGGAAAATATGTTTATGAGTTTGATATTTTTCTCTTTTTTTGTAAGTTTAATATAAGACCATCTACTTTAATATTTATACCTAACAAGCCTTTCTGTGAAAGCTGACCCATGTCCATTTGTTCACCACTGTATACCAAGTGCCTGGCACAGGGCTTGGCACATAATAGGTGCTTATTAAATAATTGTTAGGCGAATGAATGAATGAGAGAATGTAGGGGAGCAAGAAGAAATAATAAAGTATTGATATTTATCTGGGGAAATTAGGAGGGCTATTACATGTTTATCAAAATCAAGCATACACAAAGAATGGCAGGTATAGTATATGGAGAAAGGTTTGGGATATATTGCTTCCCTAGTCATTGTTTTGTCTTGGTCATTTACGGCCTCCTTTTCAAAATAGCAACTCAGTGAAATCCTCACTTTTGAAAGAAATTATTTTGGTAAGAAGAATAGACATTGTTTTGGTGATCATGCTGCAATAGTAGTCAGGTAAAAATTCTCCTATATCATGCTGGGCACTCACTCACCACTTCTGCTTCTACCTACCCCACTTGATAAGAATCACTACTGAAGCAACTGTAAATATTCTCTAGATCAGTAGTAAGCAAACTATTTGTAAAGGACAAGATAGTAAATATTTTTAGCTCTGTGGGCCCTATGGTGTCTCTGCAACTACTCACCTCTGACTTGGTAGTGGCAAAGCAGTTATAGGTGCTATGTAAATAAGTGTGTGTGGCTGTGTTCCAATAAAAATTTGTTTACATAAACCAGTTGAAGGATGTATTAGCCTATGCAACATAGTTTTTAACCCCAGCTCTAGAGAAAATATTGAAGGGAGGTAGAAAGTTTATGGGAAAGATTAGAGCTTAGCTCTTTATTTGTGGTCATTTTTCTTCTTTTATAAGGGACAGGAGAAGACAAAAAGCAGAGCTTCTGTCAGTGGGAAGAGGAGGGACACAGTTATACCTCCAATCCTTCCTCTATACTGGAAGTTTCACCAAACACATGACTTTGCATTTCCAGCCTCCCTGGTGACTCCTTTGACTTTCAGTTTGAAAAGCAACTGGTTTAGAAAAATAGTTTCTTTGGAATAATGGTTTCAATATTTATTTTACATGAGCAAGATATGTTTGAGATAAATTTGGGCTACTTCCAAGGTGGCTCCAGGGACTTCTGTGGTATATCTGTAAGTGTTTACAAGGCAGAGTTTGCAAATTATTTTTAAATCAGGAATAGCTTGGTAACTGAATGCTTCCTCATTGAAAGGGCACTGGATTTCCCCAAGAAAAAACAAGCACGCTAAGAACAGTCTGACCACTTCAACAGAATTTTAATAAGTTACAGGATATGTGGCAAGTATGGATATGGCAAAGAAAGCAGCCATTTTTTGGCCATATACTACTACCCATGTGCTATATGTGTATATCTTACTACTGTGTCATCAGCGGTAATCTAGTTTGGGAAAGAAATGTCAGTAAGAAATCTTAAGCTAAATTCATATTTTATGTTATAACGTGTCTTTGAAAAATTCTATCCTATGATTTGGCAATGTAGTGGGACATTTTTCCAGCATTCCTATACCCTACCCATTGGGTTTCATGACAACATATAATAAGAAACTGGTCCAGTTCAAAAACATGCTTTGTAAGTCTTATTCAAGGGAACATTATTGGAGACTAAGAGTTATGTAGATTCAAGATTTCAAAATAGGGACAAAAACAAAAGGAAAGTGGCTTTTTTAAATTATTAAGACTTTTTTTTAGGGAAGTTTTAGGTTCAAGAACAGTGGCTTTTAAAATTTTATGATTAGGGAACCTGGGTGACTCAGTTGGTTAAGCATCTGATTCTTGATCTCTGCCTAGGTCATGGTCTCATGGTTGTGACCTTGAACCCCATGTCGGCTTTGCGCCGAGAACACGAAGCCTGCTTGGGATTCTGTCTCCCTCTCTCTCTCTCTCTCTCTCTCTCTCTCTCTCTCTGTCTGCCCCTCCCTTGATCGCTCTCTCTCTCTCTCTCAAAATAAAAAAAAAATACAATCTTAAAAAATTAAAAAATTAAAATTTTAAGATCATCAGGTGAGCTTGTGCAGATGCTTAGGATTTACATCTATAAATTATGGTAGTATAAATCTGAAGAGGTGCCCAGGAATCTTCATCCCTTTTTCATCACTGTAGATAATTCTGAGGCAGTTGATCACAAACTGCACTTTGAGAAACATTGCTCCTAAAGCTTACTTCTTTTGTGTCTCGTGGGTCTATAGCAAATAGCTCATTGGGATAGAAATTGTATTTCACCTTTGGGTTGCCTCCAAAGTGTTCTCTGGTGTATGAAAATTTTTATGATTTGAATTGTGCACTTCATTCAGCAAGTTCCTACTGGCTCACACATTCAACATTAATACCATGGAAGCTACTCTAAAGAAGCAGATGCTTGGATCCTGCTGTTCATGTGATAGAAATGATCACATTCACCAGCAAAATCCAGAGAGACTGGATGAAACCTAATCAGTCAAGTCAGTTTCCAGAAATATAATCCATTCCTAGGAATGAAGAACAATAGTATGCAAGTCATTAAAATCATTACATCAGTCTAGCATTTGAAGAAGAGATTTTTATGTTTCTGCCTCATTTTATATATAGCCAAGGCTCTTAATCCTGTAATTCCTTCCACTGACTGCCAAGATGACATTTAAGAATGAATGGAAATGGTATTTCATGAGTTCCACACTTGAAATGATGAAGCATATTTGGTGATAAAAGCTGAATTATTAAGAAACAAGTAGTCTGGAGATACATACTTTTGTGGGTGAAGAGCTATAGTTATTTCCCTTAAAGCTCCCTTTAATTATTTGAATAATATCTAGTAGTACATATTTAGGGGAAATGTAGCTCACCAAATTATAGTTTCAGATGTCCGTCTTCGTTTCTTCCTTTCCCCTCCTCCTCTTCCCCTTCTGTTCTTCTCTTCTCTCACCTTCTCTTCATTAAAATGTATATGCTTAAGGAACAGCTTTTTAGATTTTGTAATGGCATGGGCTAGTGAAGTTCTTTCTCTGATTTTGATCCTATTATTGACAACATGATTTTGAACAAATATTTTAGCTTGTTCATGACTGATTCTCTGTTTTTATCAAAAGTAAGATGATACTTGTTGTGTAGCTCAAGGTACATAGGCAATTGTAATAACAGAAACCTTTGCTTATACTAAAGTACTAACAGGTAAGCACAAACATTCCTATCTTCTATAAGAGATTATGCTAATTTAAAGTAACTTTTTTTGAAATTGACTTTTATAGGTTTGTTTAAATCACCATTATATTCTTGAGGAGGAATATAGCATGTGCCAGAAACCCCTTTCTGAAGCTTTATATTGACTGTAATGGCACCTGACCCTATGGTGAATAAGTGCTCATAAAAATGAATTGTTGCACTCATGAAGAGAATGCCTTCTCTCATGGCTCCATATGGCAAGTTCCATAGCTTATATCAGATCCACCTGAAAACTGGGTCTCTGTTTGCTGCACTATCACAATTAGTTCCTTAACAATATTTAGAAATATGTAGTTGTACATCATTCTAAAAGGATAGAGTAATTTTATTTTGGTAGTACAGGCATAATTTGTGCTTATTTATTTATTTATTGAGAGCGGAAGCATGAGTGGGGGAGGGGCAGAGGGAGAGAGAATCTCAAGCAGGCTCCACACCCAGGGCAGAGCCGGAGGCAGCATGGTTGAGCTGAAATCAAGAGTCAGCTGCTTTACGGACTGAGCCACCCACGTACCCCTAGTTTGTGCTAATTTAGATTCAAACCATAAGAACTGTCAATTCCTCTTTGTTAACAAGAGCCCTAGCATTTCTTTCTGAAGCTTTCAGGAGACCAACATACATCATCTTCAGAACCTGCTTTGTGAGTCCCATATCCCTCTTGTAAATTTTGCTGTATAGCCTGTGACATTGAAGTTCTAGTAATTTATTGTCAAAAATATATCAGGAGGAAGATAATGTTCAGATGAAGAAAACCTAGCCTATAGAAAAACATCTGAATATTGTCAGAATTACCTTGTTAAAATTGTATTAATTTAATGAAATTAATATTAACCTACTGGAGATAGAGCAAAAGAGATTAGACCAAGAACCAGAGACCTGGCAGTGTCACTGACTGACCAGGGCAAACAATTTAATCTCTCTGAACTTCATTTTTCCTGTTTGTAATTTGAGATTAAAAAATGGATTTTTGTGGCATCAATTAAGATAATCTGCTTTGCAGTGTATTGTGAGCTGTGAAGTGCTATGCAATATATGGAGTTACTGTTTTTGGTGTTGAATTCATATTAATTAGACTAATTGGAATTGGAAATTTTAGTCTGAAGATTGACTGGTTTCTGGTGAGTGAATGGTTTATTAGTTTAATTCAGCAAAAAGCTTTTTTTTTCTATTCTCTAGAAAATAATTTCTGCACTTTTTTTTAACTACCATAGAATACTGAATACTCTGGTAATGTGAAATATTTTATGATCAGATGGGTTATGCTGAGAATATTCTTTTCTTCATATGGACCAAGTCCTAACAATAGAAAAATCCAAGCCAATTTCATTTGATCATTATGACAGTATTTCTCTGCTCTCATGCCACATTCCCAGAAAATGATTGTGCCTCTGGTAAGTTGAAATAATAGCCAGATTAGAGCTTTGCAAATATCAAGGATAAAGTGCACTCAGAGACCTTGTAAACAGTGGTTAAAACACTAAGTAGTCTTTTATAGGTTCTTGACAAGAGATGATAAAACTAGAAACACTTTTTTTTCTTTCTTAGCCTAGCCCATGTGAAAAGTGTGTAGTTCACAATTTGGGAGGTAGCATAGAGAGGAAAGGTGTAAATATTTTGAAAAAGCTCCCGTGATCTCCTGGTGATCCTCTTGTTAAGTCATTTTCCCTTCTCCTCCTTTTTATTGTTCCTCTATTCTGTGGCTATATTTCTATTTCAAAGGTTTATAAAAAATAAGTTTGTATCATAGATAAAGACATTCTCTCTAGTGAGAAACAATGAGATATTTGATAAACATTTAAGAAACTGAAATTTGTTGGAATCTTGGTTTTGTACAAAGATAAACAGTGGGCAAATATATTCCTTCTATTAATAGAAGTGAACTTAATAGTAGTTTTAATTTTTCTGCAATGAGGCCAAAGATGAGAAATACTAATGCTGGGCTATTAAAAAAGACTATTAAGGAGGAGATATACAAAATGTGGATTTTGGCAGGATATTGTATATGACAGGTTCAGAATTTGTGAAATTCATGTAACTTAGTTATTCCTTCCATCCCCAAACACTTGGCAATCAAAAAGCAAGTGGTGTATAATGAGATAATTCACAGGGTACCACCACAGCTGTGTGCACAAAGTTTGTGATTTTGTGTTGTAGAAAAGTGCTTCTGTGACTAGAAGAATAAAAAGTAAAGAAGAAAAAAATGGTATCACTTTGGGAAAATGGACAAGAGGTTTCTCCTTTCTGTTCATTTCATGACAAATTGTATACAATGTACCTATGTCAATTTTGGTGATCAGGTAAGTGTCATGAAATATGGATTCTGACAAGGATTGGGTATTTGGCACTATGATGTTGAAAGCAGGATTCATTATGGAGATATTGGGCTGGTAACTGCAGGGGCAAGAAACACTTTCTGAATCCCTATGAAGCATGGATATATGCATGGATGTTTTATAAAATGGGATGTTTCAGAGAATTCTCAGTTTCTGTTTTCATTCTTTGGATTTAATGTTTGCTTTGTTGATCATAGTCTCATTTGAAACTCTTTGTATAGTCAGTCTTACTCATCTGACACAAGAGGACAGTGTTGGCTATCCTATAAATTATATTTTCTGGATGTCTTGTGTAAGGCCATATGAACTGAATTGAGATAAACTAAGGAAGTGATCAGGGCTGTGATGTTTTATGGTGAAATTCTATAGGAAGGATACAAATAATTGTACTCCCTTTTATTTTAGATCACTTAAAGTGACTTAAAAATCATGTACAATAGAAAAAAACTATGAACAAATCTGATGAAAATATTTGAAAAAGAGAGTAAAACCACTGTAAGGAAATGACTTAAGATGAAGAGGGAGTTGGCACAGGACAGAAATACTTACGCCAGAAGTTACTCAGTTGTTTTGAGTGATAGCTAATTGTGGCTCTAAAATTTGTAATAGCCAATAAGAAATGTTTATTCAATTTCAAGTGTCTTTTAAATAAAACATAAATTCCTCAGGAGAATTTTAGATTATAATACAGCAGCAATGAAAGAATCATCCTCTAGCCTTACCTTTTTTTAAACATAAAATACAATATGTTATAGAACTCTAGTCTTCAAATAGTCTAATATTTTATTATTTGGAAATCTGCAAATTTGCTATGTGAGGCTATGTTGCCAAGACAGTAGAGTGACAAAGTCCAAATCAGAAACCCGGAATTTCATCCACATGTTAATTCTGGGCTCTATTATCATCATTTATTACTAGTGAATGACTTTGTTGTTCCATGTTGTTCTGAAGTGATAAAAATAAAATCAATTGACATTCATATTTGAAGAAATTAACTTTAGTCATCCAGTGAAGGCTCGTAATATTTTGTAATCTCTTCTAACCTGGAATTATATGCAATATTTTTCTTTTTATTTTTTTTAACAGTATTCTTTACCTGGATAGTTTTTTTCTGCTTGAAAATCATACTTTCATTTATGACTTTGCAATGAAGGGCTACATGACATCTGTTTCAAATCAGATTCTCCCTAATTTTTATGTATGCCCTCTTGTTCCATTCTCTGCATTAAAATTCACAAGCCGACATGATCTATTCCACGCTGGATTTCATCTTCTGTACTACAGATCTATAAAACCTATCTTTACTGCCTTGTTTCACAGGTCTCTTCTGTAAGCATTTGTCTTCTTGGCATTTCTTTCTTTCACCTTTGACCTGAAATCAGGAAAGTTTTGGGTTTTTCTTTTGGCACGTCAATGGCTAAAGCATCTTTCTGTAGAGGAGAAGATCTCTAATCAAGTTGGCAATCCAAGAGAGGTCTGTGTATTCTCACTTCTCAGATTTGCAACACCTTCTCGTCGTTCTCTTAGTGCCTTTTCTTATTTCTGTGGAGTTTTAAAAATCATTCCCCTACACCGTGAAGACATCTGGACATTCTGAATAAGTGTCTGATTGTGCGTTGTATATGTGTTTTTCCTTTAAAAAGAAGCAAATTCCAGTCCTTCTCCTTGTGTTCATTCTTACAGGATTGGTAAAATTCTTACTTTGAATGGAGTCATTCTTTCCCAGCAAGGTGAAGCTTTTGGAAATTTTGTTGGAAACATCTGTGTGACATCTCTTTTATCCTGGAAAGCAGCCTGCTCGTGCAGTGCTGAGGGATTTGTTTAATTAAGAGGGACAGGAGCCTGCTTTGAATCGCTAAATGGTGCAGCTCTAAATTTTCTAGTCTTCTAGTAAGAACTCTGGTCTTTGCAGTACATTATTGAGAAATAGAAGACCGAGCTTTACACTTTCAGGGAATATCCTGCTATTTAGATGAGAGGGTTTTGAGATAATAACATAATGAGCAACTGTGTTACTTTTATACTCCATTAGGGCTATTAGATTACTACATGTACTTGAACAATAATTTGCTTAATACCTACTATTTTTTATTTTTGGCCATTACGGTATGCCTATATTACTCATGGTGTATACTTACAGAGATGATGAATAGTGCATTGTTTATGACAGTGAGTTCACAATCTAATAAGAGAACTTATTGACCAATTAGAAAACATGAATTAATTGTTTTGATGTTGATCTTTAGAGAGACCTTTAGTGCAGTGGAAGAAAATTATTCAACCATCTTCACACAACAATCTTTTACTTCTTTTAACTTTGTTTTCAAGTTCTATGGTTTGAAACATGCTTTGTGGAGGAGGATTACCAAATGTTTTGCAGTATCTTTGTTGTTTTCTCCATTTGTTCGAACATCTAAAAATTCTTTTGCATTTGTAGAACCAGTGATTTATAATGCTTTGGCTTATTCCTATTGCAAGTAGGTGGACAAATGAAAAATATTTTGGTTTGGTTTTTCATGTTGACTCCAGCTACTGTAGTTACCTGGTGACAATCTTCTGTTGTTCTTGCCTGGTTATTGGCATATGGTAACTGGCCTACCAGTTAAGGACAGATTATTACTTGGAATTTTCTCTTGATTGACTGGAGCCTTAAACTATGACCTTTGAGGTTGGAAGATGTATTAAATTGTTTTTTTATGCTAGTTAGGAATCATACTACTGGTTATAAGTTTAGTCGTCTTCTTTTCTTGGTCCACTTTTCTATGTTTTTTCTTTTTTGTTAAGAAGAATATGATTAGAATTTACATCTGTTTTTCAATGCAATTGTTCCTTTAATATGTTCTCTAAACCTTTACATATAGTCATGGCTATCTTGCTGGCTAATGGGAAATAATCAGGAATATAGGAAATAATGTAAGTAAGAATTGAATATTAACAGGTCATCAGTATTGAACAGGGGTTTGAAAACCATAGGCTGTGAGTCAAATCTGGTCCAATGCCAATTTTTGTAAATAAAGTTTTATTGTAGTGCAGCCACACCATTTATCTGTTATCTATAGCTAATTTTGTACTATGAAGGCAGAGTCTAGTTGTTACAGCAAAGGCTGTATGGAAAGCAAAGGCTAACATAATTATCATCTGGTCTTTGCAGAGAAAGTTTGATGATCCCTGGTTTTGAGAATGGCTCTGTTTATCACTATGCACTGCCCAGTGCAAATGGTGAAGTCAGAGTTCATTTTTCTGACAGGATCCAAACCCTTAATTGTCTTGGGCAAACTAGGACACATGATAATCTCCTAATATAATTTACAAAGGCACTGATTTCACATAAATGAGTATATTTCAAACTCATTATAGCTTTTTGTGACAAGATGGCCAACTCTTTTTTTTTTTTTTTTACCTGTGATACATTTTTCCTTTATTACATTTTTTTTCTTTCTACGATTTATTTATTTTTTATAATTTACATCCAAGTTAGTTAGTACATAGTGCAACAATGATTTCAGGAGTAGATTCCTCAAGCCCCTTACCCATTTAGCCCATCTTCCCTCCCACAAACCCTCCAGCAACCCTCTGTTTGTTCTCTATATTTAAGAGTCAGAAGATGGCCTACTCTTGAGTGATTTAGTATTTTGATACTCTTAGTGTAGGTAATGATATAATGATATAATTAAGTCATTAATTTTAATGACTTCTCAGGAAAGGGAAATAAAATCAGCTGAGTACCTCCTATAATCTAGCCTCTATGCTAAATTTCTGTCCCCATGTGGCATTTAAAATCAAGGAAGTACAATATCAGCAACACAAAGAAAAAAGGCATGTTGGGTTCCAAGGGAGACATTTTGCTTCTCATATCCTCTTTCACCCAATTCTCATTTACCAATGAGAAAATTAAATTCAGTGTGGTTAAATAGTTTGACTGAAATTAGAAACTAGAAAGTGGCAGAGTTGACATTTGAATATAAGGTCTACAGGCTTCCAAAGCCCATGCTTCTTATGCTAAACCACATTACCCAGTATATATTGTATATCAGGACATGTGGTGTCTTCAAAAAAATCTACTTGATTTATGTCACCTATGTTATTTTATTTTATCTTATTTTATTTTAATGTTTATTTATTTTAGTGTTTATTTTAATGTTTATTTATTTTAATTTTTATTTATTTTGAGTGAGAGAGAGAGAGAGAGAGAGAGAGAATGAGAGAGCATGAACAAGAGAGAATCCCAAACAGGCTCCGTGCTATCAGCACAGAACCTGAGAAGACACTCAAATCCACACACTGTGAGGTCATCAACTGAGTTGAAATCAAGAGTTGGATGCTTAACTGACTGAGCCATCCAGCACACACACACCCCTCCTTTTAAAATAGCACTAAGATCTTTCTCAAAAGTTATTAACTACCTGCAACACCTTATTAACTCACTAGGTAAGAAGGTACTGAGCAGGTCTAATGTAGTATCTTCTGTATAAGGGGAAAGGAAGGTAACAAAATCATTCCCACTTCAAGAAACCAACAAATTCTTAGAGGAAAAAGGGGGCCTGGGGCTAAAAGCACTCTCAATAGTGACTAGATACATTGTGTCTCTTTGGCACTTGTGGAAAATGTTAATTTCTCTTCTAATTTGTTCTGTCTAGGCCACTCTTTTCCAAAGGCTACTATTTTTAAAACAAAGAATGGTAGTAAGCCAGCAGAACAATCAACAAATTTTTGAGCTTATTATAGGCCCTGGTGTAACAAGGAATATATCAATCAAAATGACCCCTTATCCTGCTATATCCCTTGATGCTAGTTCCTTTTGGTTCCTCATAATGGCAAACTTCTGCTAGAGTTCCTGTTGTTATTCTCATCGACACTAACTTCATTTGGAAAGAAATTAGTAGCTACACAAGAACTCCAGACTTGTAGAAATATTTGTAATACTTTAGTTCTTTTGTGACAAATCACTGACTCTCTTTAACAAGCTGAAAATGAAATAAACTTTTCTAAGAATTGCAAAATTTTCAGGGATGACATATCTGTGGATTGTCACTTTTGTCATCGATGTTTTCCCTGTGTAATATGGCTTTAACTTGGCTGACTGAATTAAACCCTGAAGCAATTAAAAACTGTTTATAACTATTTGAAATGAAATTAAGTCTGCATATATATATATACAGCTTAGGTTTCACAGTGGCTGAATCTAGTGAATTATAACCCTGAACTTTTTAATTATATTTCTTTTTTTTTTTTGAATATAGAGGTCAAATAATTATGCCTAAGGGAATATATTTATATATTTATGGTTAATATGAAGCACATTAGGTGAAAAGAAATCAAGGAGTAAATACTTTGTTTACTGCTTTCTGTAGGTATAACAAATTCTAACCTATTTATGGTTCAACTGTCAAGTGAAATCTGGTGGTCATGAAGGGACAAAAATAAGAGAATGGATTGTTTTGACTCAACTCTTTGGGTAGTGCTAAGCATAAGATTGCATCAGTGGGGCATAAACCTTAGAGGATGTGGATAAAAAGAGTTGAAAAAAATACATATATTCCAACATATTCTACATGTAAAATTGTAACCATATCATAACAGAAAACATATGTGGTGCCATTAGTTTGACTTGAATTACTGACCATGCACATAGGCCCTTTTCTTGCATTTTAAATAAGGGCATACAATTCTAAACGTTGTTTTAAGAGTATATGTCAAACCAATCTGATGATTAAATAGTATCAGAAAACAAAGAAGTTTGAGAGAAAAACACAAAATTCGGCCTTAAATTTATAAACGAGAAGATGAATTTCAATAATAATTAAGCTGGCATTTAAGTACTTTTTTTCTAAATGTACAGATCATGCTAATCTTGTCTGGATATGATTAGCTTATTATGACAGACTGTGAGGTCATTAAAAAAATTAACATATTCCAGGTGCATTATTCTACTGGCATGATGCCATGGGGGAAATGTGTTTCTTCATCTGAAACCAAGGAAAATATAATTTAATTCAGATGTGCAAGATAAAACTCAGTTCAAAACTACTAGTGGCATTCCACCCCCCCTCATTGGCACCAAAAAACAAAATCTGAGCTTTTAAGTATGTTTTAGCAAATCACAAATCTATTTTACAGGAGTGTTTTCAACCCCAAATTCCATCAACATAGTGAATGAGGGATGTAATACATTTTTGAGTGCTGATTTGAAAAATTTTTTGCAGGGAATAATCATATACCAAGTTTTATGAAAATTAGGTTAATGAACATATATACACATAAATATTTGTCTGGTTTATTCATTAACTTAGTAAAACATCTTGAGTGCCTGCTATGTGTCATGCTTTGATTTTAGGTATTTGTTGATGGGTAAAACATCTCTCAAATTAAAATACCTTTTATGTTTAGTTTGCTCTGGAATAATAATTGTTTTTTGTGAATGAATAATTAAGATTTAAATAAATTAATTACTTCCCAATTATATGACTTTTATTTAGCTCACAAGTTGTTTATTTGGAGTATTGGAACAGACCCAAATATTTAAATCTGAAGTGTAGCACATGTTTATGGATTCATCCATGAGCTCCTCAAAATAGTTTTAACCTGTTAAGTCTCTTCAGTTTCAAGACTGAATTAATATTTTTTATTCAAAATGCTTTTTAAGATTCTCTTTTAAGCTATTTTCTCAGTTTCTCACAATAATACAGGAGAAATAGATGTTTACAGAATGATACAGTGTTCCTTATTATATAGAAATAAACCATACTTTTCTGTAACGCAAATTTTTCCCTAATAGAGTATGCATGAGAGTATTAGATTTGAATATACTGGGGTTTTTTTTTTTCGCTGATGAAAGTCTATTTTTAATTATTTTAAGTCATTTCTATCTGTTTAGTCTGATACTAGTGAGTGGCAGTTGGAAAAAAAAGAGAAAGATATCCAGCTGGAATTTAACTTTCAGTAGATTATGTTGGGAAGTGGGGTCAGAAATTTTCTTCTTAGAAACATAGGTGCCTTTTATTTTTTAATTAAAAAAATTTCTAATGTTTATTTATTTTTGAGAGAGAGGGAGAGAGAGTGAGCAGGGAAGTGGCAGAGAGAGAGGGAAACACAGAATCCAAAGCAGGCTCCAGGCTCCGAGCTGTCAGCACAGAGCCCGATGCGGGGCTCGAACTCACAGACTGTGAGATCATGACCGGAGCCGAAGTCAGATGCTTAACTGACTGAGCCACCCAGGAGCTCCTAGATGCCTTTTAAATTAGTATTTTTGCATCACAAGGTGTTCCTATGTCATACTGAAGTCTAAAAAATGTAACTCAGAACTGTAGTCTGGGATACTTCCTTACTTGTCTCATCTTAAAATTCTTGATTAAATCCATCAAATCCTATTTTTATTTCTGCTTGCATGTTCAGGGTAAAAACTGCTATTCTATGGAATATCAGCCAAACCTAAATGTTCATAGTCCTCCATCTCCCATTTCCTCGTAAAATATGGTGAATATGAGTGAGTTCTTGAATAATAATACAATTCTATTACAAAATAGTTGGGAAAACTGACATTCTGCTCTCTAACCTAATTTACATCTTTTTTTTTTTTTTTAACGTGTATTTATTATTGAGAGACAGAGAGAGACAGAGCATGAGCAGGGGAGGGGCAGAGAGAGGGGGAGACACAGAATCTGAAGCAGGCTCCAGACTCTGAGCTGTCAGTACAGAGCCCGACGCGGCTTGAACCCACAAACTGTGAGATCATGACCTGAGCCGGTCAGACGCTCAACCCACTGAGCCACCCAGGTGCCCCCCCTAATTTACATCTTTTTAACATTAGGTCTTGTATACTCAAATTTTATCTTTTTTTTCTTTCTTAATTTAATAGTCTGTGTGAAAAAAACATATATGTAGTTTAC
Organism: Herpailurus yagouaroundi; assembly: GCF_014898765.1. Lineage (NCBI taxonomy): Eukaryota > Metazoa > Chordata > Mammalia > Carnivora > Felidae > Herpailurus > Herpailurus yagouaroundi. Next base: position 59,936,013 of record NW_024412376.1, read on the forward strand.
TTTGAAAATTCAGTGTTTTGAAGTAGAATTAAAAAAGCTTTCTTATGTGTAAAAGCTTCCATAGTTATTTAGAAAGTATAAGGTTACAAAAATTAAAGAAATCTGAAATGTTATCATGAAGATTGATAACGATTGAGAGCTAAGAAAACTGAGGACTTAATACAAGTGGTTTGAGATAAGGGGTCTTTATTCATTTATGTTGTTCTTGATGATCAGGAAATTAAAACTGGACCAAAGGAAGTCATTGCAGGTTTCCAGTGGCATTTCATAAGGCACATCTGAACAACTACTAAAGCAGTCATTTAGAAGTGGTTGAATTCTTGGCGGATAGGCTTCATTAACCAAACCTCAGCTAGAAATGAAATTGAGTAATAGGCCACATTACATTGTTATCTCCATGGCTCTTATTCAGGCATAAGCTAGATCTCATTAGCTATAACCTTGGCTATGCCTCTGGAATCTACAAATAGCAATTAGATTATTATTTTTCCATTAAATAAAAAATGGCAACTGAGGGGAACTAATGTCTGCTGAACACTTACCATATGCTTTTGCTCTGCAAATATTTCTTCTGGCAGAAAAAGAACCTGTCTTGAGGAAACCAGGCCTTGTAGAAGCTGGTCACCATTGCTTTAGTCCATGGGCCTGCAAGCCTGATTGTCCAGAATTATGAAACAAAATGCTTGGTTGAGTGTTAAGTAGATATGTGAGATTTTGTCCAATTTTATTTATTTATTTGTTTACTCATTTATTTTATTATTTTTTGATTTTGTCAAATTTTAAATTGAGTCATTGGCTACCATTGTTTGTATTTTTCTAAAAGAGGTTTGCTTTTAATTTAAAAAAAATTTTAATATTTATTTTTGAGAGAGAATGGAGGGAGGGACAGAGAGAGAGGGAGACACAGAATCCAAATTATGCTCCAGGCTCTGAGCTGTTAGCACAGAACCTCACGCGGGACTCAAACTCATGAACTGTGAGATCATGACCTGAGCTGAAGTCCAAAGCTTAACTAATTGAGCCACCCAAGCACCCCTCGAAAAGAGTTTAATAAGCACATGTAAATGAAAAGGTATGAAAGTGATTGGTCTGTTTAGAAGAAAAAACAATTATCACTCTTATTTGCTAAAGCAGTTCTGTGGGGAAACTTCCTAGAATAGTTCCAAAAATGTATTTTTGCATCTGATATAATCTGACTTTATAAATTACTTTTAAAATAATCTTAGGATTCTGAATTTGTACTTATTCAATAGGTTTAGCTTTTTCTCATGTTTGTTTTCCTCCCTCTGGATTTACAATATGATTTTTTTAACAGTATAAATAGGAGTCTTTGACCAATGCTTTCTCATGGTTATGCTTGGTCTATATAATTTAATTCTGGAGAAGAGACTACCTTCTTAAAAATTTTCAGTGTCCTGAACTGAAAGAAATTTAGAAAGTCATGAGTCATTCATTACATGATAAGGGACATGTCTTTTCTGGACTTGCCTTCCCAAGTGGGTAATACCATGTGTTTTTGTTTGTTTGTTTGTTTGTTTGTTTGTTTTTTTCAACGTTTATTTATTTTTGGGACAGAGAGAGACAGAGCATGAACGGGGGAGGGGCAGAGAGAGAGGGAGACACAGAATCGGAAACAGGCTCCAGGCTCTGAGCCATCCCCCCAGAGCCCGACGCGGGGCTCGAACTCACGGACCGCGAGATGGTGACCTGGCTGAAGTCGGACGCTTAACCGACTGCGCCACCCAGGCGCCCTGTTTGTTTGTTTTTTAAGTACTGGCTCAAATGAATTGAAACCTTCTTAAAAAAATTTATAGAGAGTAAACAGATGTGAAATAGTTAATAATGATGTGTAACACAAAAGTATTACTAGCACAGAGATAAAGATTTAAACTGTTGTTTTTTTCCTGCAGAGATATATGAACTTCTACACATTTTCCTGTTTTCTAATACTAAGTAGGTTATATTCTGTCCCAGACAGACTAGATATTGTCTTTTGGAGAAACTCAATTTATACTTGCTTTCTGACTATTATATTGGTAAGACTAACCAAGGTACCAGTGTCTCCTTACATGTTTAGTATGCTTTTTTTCTTACTGTAAAGAGGAAATTCTCCGTTGTTAGTTTTTTGTTTCTCAAAAAATATTGACAAATAAAATAGAAAAATATTTCAGTTAAGAACAAGAGATCCAGTGGGTGTCTGTCAGAATACTTTTAGTGTTCGAGGCCCAGATTATTCTATCACTTTAAATTTTAAATTTGCATACATATACGTATATAATTAACACAAGTATGTACTTCAAATGAACTGTTTTAATAAGAACAATCGTGAAATGAATATATGTACCTCAATATCTTAGCAATAGCGTTATTTGTAATATTTGAGTTATTTTATTCCACTTTGTGCATGTTTTGATTTAATGTAGATACAGTTTTAATGCCTTGACTGAGAAATCATGCTTTTGGTGATAATTTAATGGTAGACTAATAATTGAAACAGATAACTAAATGATAGGACTAATATATTAACAAATTGGAAAGTGTTTCCTAGGCTCAATAAAAAGAATTTTAGAAATATCATGTACTGAACGATCACTTATAGGTAGGTTTCTAAAGTAATTACTAGCAATAAGGACTTCACAATCGATGTGTTTTCAGTGCTGATAAAAAATAATAGGAAGATAGTTTTAGGATGACATGCATATAAAATTGTGAATATAAGTCCTCTGTTGAGTAACTGTATTATGTTTCCTGACTCATTTAAAATTCCTTATTTAATAGTGCAAATAAATGAATTCAATGTAATTAATCCTTTCAGAATTAATGACTATTTAAAAAGTTACTAGATGGAGAAGTTGAGGCCCAGAGAGGCTGTATGATCTATTTGATCAAGATCATAAAATTTATTTGTTGTAGGGCCAGAACCAGAATGAGGTTCAGGTACTCCCAGTATCGTGCTCTCACACTCAATTAGACCATACTATTTTAATGTAAACAAACTTTTGGCAACCCCCCTCCCCTCACAAGATGATTTTATCCTCATCCATGGAAACTTGGAATATGTTACATTACATAGCAACGGAGAATTAAGGTTGCAGATGGAATTAAATTTGTTATCAGATGAATTTAAAATAGGGAGTATCTCTTGTATTATCTGGGTATGCCCTATGTAATTACAAGGGTCCTTAAATGTGGAAGAGGGTGGTAGAGGAGTCAGGGTTGGTATCAGGATGATGTGACATGAGAAAGATTTAATGCCATTGCTGGCCCTGAATATGGACCAACAGGGCCATGAATTAAGGAATGCAGGCAGCCTCTAAAAAGGTGAAAAGCCCAGAGAAAACAGATGCTCCCCAGAGCCTCAGAAAGAATGCAGCCCTGCAGACAACTTGATTTTAGCTCAGTGAGGCCTGTTTCAGAACTATGACCTCCAGAAGTGTAAGTAAAATACTAAATCTGTGTTATTTTAGGCCACTAAGTTATGGCACTTTGTTACAGAAGTAATAGGAAACTAATACACATTAGAAACAGAGATAGAACATTTTAAATTATAAATAGAATTGCATGAGTTCCATACATGAGCAATGAAGGATCTTGTTAAAGGAAAGTTAAGAATAAAAAAAGATATGTATGGACGCTTTCTCTCCTTTGGGGTTCAAAAACCAGTTCATTTTCTCTCTCTTTTCTTTCAGATTAGTAAGCATCATATAGCTGGCATACTTTTATCCACAACTGAGAAATAGTACACATTTGTGCTGTTATCTTAAAGTTTTCTTTAGAAATGGTGTGGCTTGATGTGTTAGATGAACATAAAAGTTTCCACTCATGATTGCACATTAGGAACTTTATTATTTCTTTTTCTTTTTCTTTTAATATGTGGAATGGGAGTAATGCTACTCATATCCTAGATAAGGTTGAGATTTTCTCTTTGAAGACTTAATGTGGTAGAAAAATTCATTTGCATGTTTATTTTTTACAATAAAAAGGGCTAGTCTACAAGAAAATCCGGATGCTTTGATCTTGTTCATTGACAAACTGGTTTTCAAAAACTATATTGTGTTCTTTTTCTTTGTTTTTGTTCACACACTTAAATTTGCTTTATTTGGGATTATTTGGGTTCATTGCTATTTTCATGACAGCTGAAGGACTGTAGCAGTGACCTCCTGATTCCACTGTGGCTATAATAGCTTCCATCTTTTGTTTCCTAGGTCCCTCTCAGCAGTCATGCTGAAAGCAGTTTTATTAAGACCAGACAGATTTGATTTCTTGGAAAGAATCCTGGGAACATTGTCATATGAACTTTACCAAAGTATCTGATAAACAAGGATCTTAGTCAGATTCAAGCAATAGGGTTAGTAAGCTGACATAGCCGGAAAATAGGTTAATATTACAAACAGTATTAGTTTTAGCTGATTAGTTTTCTTGAAGGAGTTATATCAAATGGTGTCACTAGACTAAGGATTAAGGACCCGGTGGTACTTTGCAACTGTGGTTTTTGTCTTTAAGGTATCATGCTGTGCAACTTTTAAAATCGAACCTTAATTTTAGTCAAAACAAGCACCTGCCTTCCTTATGTATTGACATGAGGAATAGGAACCCTAAAAACTATAGAGTGTCATTACTCTCATGTTAGTGGATAGATTTACAATTGATAGAGATTAAATTACAGTAAGAGTTGGTGCATAGACATATGACATTATTTATAAAATATATGTATAAATTTGTTAATGGCTAGGAAATTCTACTACGTAACATGTTAATAACTTACTTTATTTTGATGCCTTTCAAAGGTATGTTGAACAATTTTATTTAATGATAGTGTTATAAAATAAAACATTTGGTTCTCCTTTGGTCCCGGAATTTTCCAAACTCTAGGATTGTCTTTGTTATTAATTGTGGACCCCTGGGATCACACCTGAGTTTATGTTAACAAGGTGACTCACTGTGGGCCCAAGAGACTTTCAGCATGGCAACTGATTAGATGGTTGAAGCTTTGAACCTTATAAAGCTGGATTCTTGAGTATGAGAGATTGAATTCAATGACTTAATCAATTATGTCTGTGTAATAAAATTCCAATAAAATTATGGACATCTGAAACTTGGATGAACTTTGTGGTTGGTGATATACATTAATGTGCTAGGAGGATGATGTGTCCTAAGGACACAGAAGTTTTACATGTAGGACCCTCTCAGATCTCATCCTGTGCACCTTTTCATTTTGATGATCCTTATTTGTATCAATTATAATAACACTATAATTATAAATATAGTATTTTCCTAAGTTCTATGAATCATCTAAGTTAATTATTGAACCTGATGAGGTAGTGGGAACTCCTGAATTTATAGCCAAATGGTCAGAGAAGTACTGGTAGCCTCGGAACTCCAGAGCTTGTAGCTGGTATCTGAAGTGAGGGATTTCTTGTTAGAGAGGATTGTGCCCTTCATTTGTGAAATTTGACTTAACTCCAGTTAATTTGTGTCATCATTGCATTGTAGCCAATTAGAACTTTCATACATAGAAATAAATATATGTCCGTTTATGTGTATCTGTATCAATGGGTTAATTTCCCTCTTTCAGTTTAGCATTTTGATGTTTATTTTTTATCCTGATACATAATGTACATAATTAACATGCTGTAAAATCACTTTCATTTAAAAAATAATTTTCATTTCAATGAATTTTATATAGTTCAGTAATAAGACATGTGGAAAGGAATTATCTAGTCTTTTGATTAAACTAAAATTATGTGTTCTTTTTTGTTATTAAAATGCCTGCTTCCATTCACTACAAAATTGGGCTAAGTCATCCTAATTAGGCTTGGTAATCCTAATATGACACTGATAAACATAGTGTTGCTAGGTTAGGTAAGTCACTTATTGATCATACCCTAAATCATATCTATATCTTGGACTTGGAACTATTTTGGGGACAAATTTACCCTTTGATCATCATCCAAATTCATGCTGCCATTCATTATAATTGTTAGAATTAAGCATTAAAAAACTTGCCTAATACTGTTTTTAATTGAAACCAAATGGTCATGGTACAGATGTTAATACTACCTTTATTATCGATGACAAAACTGAGGAATGGAAAGTTTATGTAAACCGTGAAAGTTACATAAGTTGTGGGTGGCAGAGCCAGGATCAATTTCAGTCTGCTTTGCCCTTGTCTTTGACCACTAAACAATTCATTGGCCAATTGTGTTCACACCTCACATCCACAAGGTGGTGCTGATTTTCAGACACTTGTAATTAAAATACAATTGGATACATTAAATTCAGTGTTAATGATTCATTTGTTAGTAATGTTTACAGAGCACCTATCATGTGTCAGGTACTGATGCTGTAAATAAAAAGAAATATTTCACTTTACTTCAGGGCAGATACATCTGGGACTGATTGTACCAGGTGTCCCTCTCAGAGCCAACCTCTTCTGGCCCACTCATTGAGAACATCCTGGGATTGGACTGGATTCTTTTGTGCCTTTTATATCTATGGGAAAAAGCATGAAGAGTTAAAAGGAGGAGTTGAAAAGTGCAAAATCAATTCAATCAGACTAGGAAAATACAGTGAAAGGACTGCATAGAACTAATGACATTTTTGTTTACATTTTCACATCTTATTATTTTTAGTCCTTTTCATTAGAAAATCTATCTAAATTTAAATGGAATTTTACAGTTCTGAGATTATGTTATCAGAACATTTTCATATTGAAGATTCCTAAATGTTATTTGCCCTTATTATATGTTTCTTTAAAAAAATTTTTTTAACGCTTATTTATTTTTGAGAGACAGAGACAGAGCACGAGTGGGGGAGAGGCAGGGAGAGAGAGGGGGAGACAGAATCTGAAGCAGTATCCAGGCTCTGAGTTGTCAGCACAGAGCCCGATGTGGGGCTTGAACTCATGAATTGTGAGATCATGACTGGAGCTTAAGTCAGATGCTCAACCGACTGGGCCACCCACGTGCCCCACTTATATGTTGCTTTCTATTTAACTTTTCCTTCACTTGCAATTTTGAGATGGCTGAAGTCCCAAATTCTGGTTCTTCCATTACCCTAACTTCCCTAATTACCATAATCTATTAGTTTTGACTTTCTCTCCTTCCATCCCTCTCTGTCTATCTGTCTGTCTCTCTCTCTCTCTCTCTTTTTAACACACACACATACATACACACCATTGAGAAGCTGATTTTTCAGATGGAGACAAAAATATAATACTGTTTCATATATAAATTGCATTTGAATCTCTATAGGGACTCAAAGTCAGATTTCTGTCATAGGAAGACTAGAAAATAAACACTATACAATATTTAACTAAATTACATTATAAATTATATGTAAGTATTTGGGGGCAGTGTTATGTATATTCTTGAATTCTGTGCCTTTTTTAAAAATCTAAACATAGTGCTTATGTCTGTCAGAGTGATTATTATACACATGTCTCTAATGGGATCGTTAGATTTTGATTTATGTAAATTTCTGTAGTTGTTGTATATTGGCATACAGGCAATTTAAAAAAACAATTTTATGTCATTTGCTTCAAGAACTGTTAAGGTAGGGGCGCCTCGGTGGCTCAGTCGGTTCATTGTCCGACTACAGCTCAGGTCACAGTTTGTGGGTTCGAGCCCCACGTCAGGCTCTGTGCTGACAGCTCAGAGCCTGAAGCCTGCTTCAGATTCTGTGTCTCCCTCTCTCTCTGCTCCTTCCCCACTCATGCTCTGTCTTTCTCTGTCTCATAAATAAGTAAACATTAAAAAAATTAAAAAAAAAAGAACTGTTAAGGTATTTCAAGAAACTGTTTAGCTGGAATCTGTATATGTTAACTGAAGTAGATAATTGAGCTAATTACCAGAATTATTCCAGAAAAACTATATTTCAATAGTTGTCTCTTTTTCTGATATTTTTACCTGTTTGGCCTAATTATTTGGATTATATTTTCAGTTTTAATATCAAGTTCTGTATTCATAAACATGCCAACATACTTTTTTGCATCATGTGGGACTGCAGTTAAGTAGTATTATTACTGAGTAATTGGGAAGGATCTAAGATGGCAGAGTAGTAGGAGGACCCCAGGCTTGCCTCATCCCTGAACACAGCTAGATAAATATCAAATCGTTCTGAGCACCCAAGAAATTGATCTGAGGACTGACAGAACAAACTGTATAACTAGAGGGAGAGAAAAGCCACACCGTGGAAGGTAGGAGGTGTGGAAATTTGATTTAGGGGAGAATTGGATCATGTGTGCTGTGGAGGGGTGGGAGCCCTGGTTACAGAGAGAGAGAGAGAGAGAGAGAGAGAGAGAGAGAGAGAGATGAGTACACAAGGGATTGCACAAGGAAAACACTTCCCCAAAGCCATTGGGAAAAAATGAGAGGGGCTGATTTTCATGAGTATCTATAAACAGCAGGGTTCAAAAACTGGAGTTTTAGAGGTCCTCATCTTGGCTGGTATGGATCCCTGAGGGTGCTGCAGTGCTCCTGTAGAGGAGAGCACATAGCCTGGGAGCATACAGCATGATCTGAAGATCCCCTGGGATGCACTGGGAGAGATGGTTCACCCTTCTTGGGGTGCATCTGGGAGAGGTGGCATTACCTCTCCAGGGACAAAAGAGCTGGTGGGTGTCATTACTCTCTCCCGCCCCTCAATGTAGGTGCAGAGACATCTGCTGAGGGCTGCCAGCCTGGACAAGGGCTCTTTGCTGTGCTTTACTCCAAACTCCATGCCTCTGTGCTTTGGTGTGACTGCCCTTCTGTATCAGTCCCAGTGCAATGAGACCCTCCCTCAGAGGAGCAACCTAGGTCTGTGCCACACCAGGTCCCTAAAGTTTGAAGTTTTAAAACTCAGCCAGGGTGCTATAACACGGGTGCACTGTGCTGTCGGACATGCAGACAGCCTGGACACAGGGTGAAAGCAGGGATCTGAGGGATGCCTGGGACACATGCGGGGAGATATTTGCTCTTCTGGGAGGGCTTCCTGGACATTCGCATCATTTCTGTCCCCTGCTCCTCAGCATAAACTATCTTCAGTAAGCAGCACAGTGCCAAAAGTAGCAGCCTAACTGCTTACACCAAGTTCCAACCACCTGAGCTCTGCAGGTGCTGCTCTTCTCAGGCAAGCATGCCTGAAAACCAGAGCATTGGGCTTCTTCCCCAGAAGACCAGCAGAAACCCTCCTGAATGCACCATGTCTACTGACCGTAGAGTTCTGCAGAGTTTCAGCTCTAGTGAAAAAAGGTCTTCTTTTCTTTCTTTTCTTTTCCTTTCTTTTCTTTTCTTTTCTTTTCTTTTCTTTTCTTTTCTTTTCTTTCCTTTCTTTCTCTTTCTTCATTCATTCATTCATTCATTGCTAAAGTTTGTTTATTTTGAGAGAGAGAGAATGTGAGTCTAGGAGGGGCAGAGAGAAAGGAAGAGAGAGAATCCTAAGCAAGCTCCATTCTGTCAGCATCGAGCCTGATCTGGGTTCAGTCTCATGAACTGTGAGATCATGACCTGCGACGAAATGAAAAGTTGGATGCTTAACCAACTGAGCCACCCAGGAGCTCCACATCAGGTCTCTTTTAACAAGCAGACCAGAGCACACCCAGTTAACATTTGCCACACTTGGCTAAGGTCCAAACACTTCCCACTGCAGACAAAGAGAAGCTCTGCAGAGGACTGACCTGAGGAAAAGAGCAGCCAAAACACAGCATCAAAGCACACGTAGCTTCCTGAAGTGCCAGTTCCTGGACAACATATGACCTCTTCTTAAAAAAAATTTTTTAAGATTTATTTATTTTTGAGAGAGAGAGAGAGACAGAGCACTAGTGGGTGAGGGGCAGAGAAAGAGGGAGATGCAAAATCTGAATCAGGCTCCAAGCTCTACACTGACAGCAGAGAGCCCAACACCAGGCTCAAACTCATGACCCACAAGATCATGACGTTGAGTTGAAGTTGGATGCTTAACTGACAGTGCCACCCAGGTGCCCAAACTTACTACCAAACCATTGTAATTAAAAATCAATGCATTGGTACCAGAATAGATAAGCAGATTAGTTTAACACAATAGGAGCCCAGGTATAAAATCAAGTGCATAAAAAGATTTCGAAAAATGTGAAGGTGATATTACAGTTTAGTGGAAAAAGAACAAGTTATTTAATTAAAGATGCTGACCTCATTGGTTACCCACCTGGCAAAGACTTTAACAACGCTGAGATTTCAAAGGATCAAAGGTAAAAATCTAATAATAAAAAATGTGTAATAGCCTAATATATGTGTAATAGCCTATATATGTGTAATAATAATAAATGTGTATTAGCCTAATATAAAGGAAATCTTTCTAAACAAGATAGAAAACTCAGAAAAAGTAAATATATTTGATTTGAGAAGGAAGAGTGAAAAATTTGAATGACAAGACTATATCAAAGTCAAAAGGCAAATTGTTGTCTGGGAGGAAAAACATCCGTGGCAGTCTGATGATCAATATTTTTAATACGCAAACAGGACTCTTGTAAATTGAAAATCTAAAAATCAAATTTGAAAAAAATGGGTATGGAATATGCATAATATGTGTGAAGAATTTTTCAAAACTTATTCATCATATTAGAAGTCACATTACAATTATGGTATTGAATTCATTAACAAACACTTCTGCATATACATTTGTTTATAATGAAATAGCCATTATTTTTGTTTTCTTATCTATTTATTTTTTATTGAGGTATAAAATTGACATATACCATTATATTAGTTTCAGGTGTACAACAGCCCTTTGGGTTTTGTGGATGTGAGTCCTGTTGCTTTTCAGAGCGAGATGTTTTGGGGTCTCATATCTCAGGTGCAGGTCTTAAGTGTTGGGGTGCTTAATGTGAAGATCAAACTCTTTCCTCCTCAGGGAGAATCTCTGATTTGTGAGTTCCCTTCTGGTTATGCATTCCTGGACCAGGAGAAGGGTTTATGGTGTAAGCAAAGTCATTGAGTAAAAGAATTTTTGTCCGTGAAATAACTTTTAAATATTTTATATATTAACAACCCTGTAGAGCCATCGTCAGTAATTTTGAAAATAACATTTACACTAACTATTTCACTCCTTATGAACCTTTTATATGCCAGAAGTTAAAACTTCATTATCAGGATGAAAGTTCACTTGACTACACTTTCATTACATACATAAAATTTCAACATTTTTCAACATCTTGACAATATTATTCAAACATCACTCATAAATGAAATAGACAAGGTTATTGTATTTGGATTTCAGTCATTTGTAAAAAGGTTATTTTTACCCTTATGTTGTATCAGTTAAAGCATTTTGTAATTCTTGGAGCTGTTTCATAAGAAACACAGTTCATCCTTCTGATTAGAAGATTTTCTTAAACATTCCAAGAATTGTCTTTAACCCACTGATAAATGAAATATCTTACATATCTTCCCATTTTATCAACATGTTTTCTTCTACAGCTTTCACTTAATTCTGACTGCTTCATTGCTTTATTAGGAAAAAAATGTATTGGCAGGTTAAGCATTCAATAACTGTTCAATTGTAGGAAGTGTCATAAAATCCAATATGAAAAGCTTCAACTTACTCCCTTATCTCCATCAAGTCTTTGGTTAAGAAGTCCTATCCATACCACCTTATTTTATTACAACAATCTCTTCTCTTTCATCCTTTATAGTTTTTTTATTGCCCTACAAGATACTATATATTATTTACTGTTTATATTTACTTTCTCTCTCTCTACTTCCTGAAATATAAGCTCCACAGAATGAAGGATATTTTTCTGTTTTGTTTATTACACTCCTTACCAAATAATGACTAGAAATGTGTAAGAGGATATTTGAATCTTTTAAAAAATAGGATTGAAATAAAATATTAAGTAAGTAGAGACACCAGTATTTCATTGCATTGGATTAATGCAGGTTTTTTTTATTTCATATTATTTTAAGCTTATATATTTATTTTTATAACACAAGGATAAATTTATGTTATGAAAATTAGGTATAAGAATAATTTGTTTAAAAATGGCTTACCAACTGTTTTTTAATCTTATTCTGATACTGTCCTCAGAGGTTTACTGTATACTTTTTTATTACTGGTTCTTTTCCCAATCCGTTCTTTATGCCTCCATCACTTGTTGAAGGATGCATTCTTCCAAGGTCTTTTGAAGTGCGTGCTAGATGCTGAATATGTGTTAAATGTCAAAATAAGGATTTGTTTTCTGTGATTATTTTTTTTTAATGTTTATTTTTTTTTTATTTTGAGAAGGAGAGCAAGCAAGAATATGCATGCATGTGCAGGACAGGGGTATAAAGAGAAAGAGAGAGAGAGAGAGAGAGAGAGAGAGAGAGAATCCCAAGCAGACTCCTGGTTTCTGTGATTCTTTTTATTTTTTTTTTAATATATGAAATTTATTGTCAAATTGGTTTCCATACAACACCCAGTGCTCATCCCAAAAGATGCCCTCTTCAATGCCCATCACCTCCCCTCCCCCCATCAACCCTCAGTTTGTTCTCAGTTTTTAAGAGTC
>NW_024412376.1:59948614-59980639 GCF_014898765.1 Herpailurus yagouaroundi
CTTATTTCACTCAGCATCACACTCTCCAGTTCCATCCACGTTGCTACAAAAGGCCATATTTCATTCTTTCTCATTGCCACGTAGTACTCCGTTGTGTATATAAACCACAATTTCTTTATCCATTCATCAGTTGATGGACATTTAGATGGCCAACAGGCACATGAAAAGATGCTCAACATCGCTCCTCATCAGGGAAATACAAATCAAAACCACACTCAGATATCACCTCATGCTAGTCAGTGTGGCCAAAATGAACAAATCAGGAGACTATAGATGCTGGAGAGGATGTGGAGAAACGGGAACCCTCTTGCACTGTTGGTGGGAATGCAAATTGGTGCAGCCACTCTGGAAAACAGTGTGGAGGTTCCTCAAAAAACTAAAAATAGACCTACCCTATGACCCAGCAGTATCACTGCTAGGAATTTACCCAAGGGATACAGAAGTACTGATGCACAGGGGCATTTGTACCCCAATGTTTATAGCAGCACTCTCAACAATAGCCAAATTGTGGAAAAACCGTTTTCTGTGATTCTTAATGACTACTCGATCTTATGCTGTGTTGACCTTCTTATTGTTGCATAATAATCTTAGAGGCTTAAATAAACATAACTTTATTGTCCCACAGGTTCTGTGGGTCAGGAATCCAGGCACAAGTTAGATGGGTACTCTGCTCAGTTTCTGACAAGACTACAGTCAGTGTTGGCGAGAGTTAAGCTATCACATAAGGAGTGGGACCCTTCAAAATCATGTGGTTTTTAGCACAATTCATTTCCTTGCAAATCACAGAACTCACAGAGACTTGCTTCTTCAAGGCCTCTGACCTCTATTAGTTTTAAAGGCCTCACCTGATTAGGTCAGGCCCACCCAAGATGAACTCAAATCCAACTGAAGAGGGACCTCAATTACATATACAAAATGCCTTTTGTCTTGTCACATCTCATGTAAATGATACTCTGTCACCTTTCTTCTATGTCACTGGTGAGTAGTAAGTTGTAGGTTTCATTCACACCCACAGGGAAGAGATTACACAGGGGTGTGAGTCATTGTTGAATTTAGATTTCTACCTAGCACACATGTCATCCTGTAAGAAAGTAATTGTACAAAAACCTCACAAATGGGATCCATTCCATTTGCAATAATTTGGTATTTACTTCTATTTCAGTAGAAGTTATTCCCCTCTTTATTTTATTATTTATTTTACAAATAAATAAGCTACTACACTCAGCTGCCCTGCCATGACATCTATCAAGGCATTTTCACCGAGACCATGCTTCCCATGGGCTGCTTCTAGTCTGAAACAGCACAGCAGAGGCACCAAGACAGGCTTGTTCCTACCAGATACAAGAATCCTCTGATGGGTGACGATGACTCAGACATCCTGACAGTCTTATTGAATCTTCCTTGAAATGCATGGAATTCTAGGATGCTTCCACCAAACCTTTCTTTTGACTCCCCATCACTTGGAGTCAGGCTTGTATCAGGTCTTGGTGGCTCTCCTAGCCTCTCTGGTTCCCTCCCCATTTCCTCACGCAAATATTTTCCTTAATAAAATCTTTACATGTTTAATCCTATCTTGGATCTGCTTCTAGGAGGACCTGAACTAATTTCCTCTTCTTTCAATGAAATGGAAGATTAGAGTCATCTCATAAAGGTCTTTTTGAGTATTTTTAATTTCTTTGACTCGTAAAGTGATTATTTCAGGTGGTGATTTTAAGCCTTTGTTTATTCTCTAAAGAAATCTAATTACATCCCTGGGATGGCAGTCTCACTTATGATTACGTGTTTTGGCTCAGCATAGTGGATTCTGTTTTTTTGTTTTTTTTCCCCTAAAAGTAGGGGGCAGTGTCTTTTTTGGTTGCTAAAGCCATTATCTCCATTCATTACATACACTCTAGTTTACATAGTTTTAAGTTGCATTGTGGGTATTAGGAGGTTTTTATGATGATTGCTTTGAAATGGAAGATTGGGCTATAGGACATCATTGTTTTTCTCAAAGCAGTGCAGGTTAGCACTTTATCTGGTGGGATATCAGAAGCCATCAGTGTGGATTTAGTTAGAAACAAAAGCCAGAATGAGGTAGGTTTATTTACAAATAAAAATAGTTTCTCTTTAATTGGGAAATTCAAGCAATTTCATTAGTCTGTAGTTCTCAGGAAAATTTTGAGCATGCTTAAGACCAAATCCTCTGTTATAATTTTTTTCTCATGATTGATACTTATATTTTCCTCATTGTCAGTGGAATATGCTCATTTTTCCTTTCTTACCAGATAAATATATGTGTCAGAAATACTGTGACAAATCTAAGCAAGAGGGTAAATGGGTATTTGAGGGCATGTAAGGTGAGGAAAGGCCAGAGAGATTCATTAGGTTCAAGAAAGAATGATCATTGATCAGAAAAAATTCATGAAGTCAGTTTTAGTTCTGTAGTTATCTAAAGTCAATTCCTGAATTTATTGTCAGGGTATAAGAAACTGCAAAATGAGAAGTCTATATGGTGTAAAAGAGACAATGGCTTTACTTCCTAAAACTAGCTGCTAACCACTCAACTTTCCTAAAATCATGAGACATAGTTAACAGGAGTGAGACTATGTTTCAGGTCCATGTGTCAACAATGTAGGTATGTTATGTTGGAGTAACTCTGATTTATTGAGTATTTATTATATTAATACCATATTGATTATTATAGATAGAGCCTTTTGTGATCTGATAAAGCTATGTCAATAAAAGAATATAAATTTTAATTATGAAAAATTATGTGATCCTATTATTTCAATGGATCATACTTATTTCTATTGTTTTTCATGCTTCTTAATGTCCAGGTTAACATTAGTGATGTAATTCAAGTGTAAGATCAGCACTTGAGAGTGCATGCCTCATTAAGTTTTATACCCTGAGCGCCTTGCTTTCCTCACATTAGTCCCAGATCTTCTTTCCGTCTATTATGACACTATTCCGTGGGATCAACTTCTTTAAGGATGGTTTATCCTGTACCAATGCATCTCAGTTCCTTGATTTGACAGACATGTCTTCCAGTAATCTTTCTTTTAACCCCCTCCCGTTTTTAATGGCTAAACCATAGACTTTGTTATTACCAAAGACTGTCCCAATTCCAATACATACATGTCAATTATCCCACTCTTATTACTCTTTCTAGTTTCCCCACTGGATGAATTCTTATGCCTAACTGAGAAATTTAATGTTATTTTCTCCATAATGCTCTCCTTCATATGCAGATTTTCCTTTTACCATGCTTAGAACCTGTTACCGAAATCATTCCCTGGAATGCATCTACATTTCTCCATCATCTAAACTTACCAAACCCCTATCCTGGTTAAATCCAAGTCTTCTTTCTCCACATCTGTAATACCAGATGGACATACTGAAAAAACAACCAACCAACAACCAACTGACTCAGTGGACTGGTCCTGGTTTTCACAGATTTCAAGCTTTCCCTGAGCTCTGTCCAGTTGTTCTACTATATTTTTGTAGTCATTTTTTTCTCTTTTGCTTCATCTATTTTTCACTTTCTCCTTCTCAAACTTTCAATAGCCATTCTTATTCTTTGCTTATAGCTGATAAAGCAGTCAGGACACTAACCTTATTAAAATGTAGTATCTTCTAATTTGTCAACTCTCCTGTATATGCCTGATTGTGCTCAGGCATATTGTGCTCAGCCTTCCATTTTTAGCCTTCCATTGTGTTGCATGAACTGCCTCAGAATCTATTTAAGACCAAGTCTTTGTTGAGTCCCCATTTGCTTACTCAAGGATTTCACTTCTGAATTATCTCCTTTCTGTCCAGCATCATCAATTTCTCCTTTTGAATCAATTCCACTGGCATGGCAAAATGCCATATTTCTGATCATAAATATTAAAGAAACCTGTTCTTGACTCTGCATCTGCATCCAGCTGTTTCATATTTCTCTCCTTCCCTTTAGAACAAAACTTCTTGAAAAGTTTTATCCTTGTACCAATTATATACTTGTACTCAGAGAAACTGAGTGAATATTATAGAATAAGGGACTAACTATAGAAATTATGGGTGAGAAGCTGGGAAGTAAGGCCACAAAAAGGTGAATTGGGGATCATAGAAAAGTCACTGATCACTCTTTTGAAACACTGGTGTGGATGAACAGGTCAGAGACTTCTGGAAAACCAGGCATATCCAGCTCCAAGAGTTGGGCCAGAAAGCAGAACTAAAGGAGAAGTCTGTAGAAGACTTCTGCCTCTGGACCTGGTGGTGGGGCTGGGGTTGTTGTTGGCCAGCAGGGCTGGTAGTAAGGAAGAAGAGCTACATGTGGAATGAGAGGAGAAAGAAGGTAAGCTGGTATAAGGTGACAAATTCTGTCTCTCACTACATCCAACTTTGATAGTCTTCAGAGAGTGATGGCTACTGCTTCATCTGCATTCACATTTCTCTTTTGTCCAGCTCTAATCTAGAGACACATGGAGAATGGATTTTATAAAACTTAGTTCTAGTTTACTCAAATCATCACAGCACAAAAGCACCGCAACGCTTATTTTATCAACTCTCCTGCTTTCCATTATTGCTTCAATTCACTCAAATCAAGATTTTATTCTCATCATGTCATTAAATCAGTTCTTGTAAATTTAACCTGTGAATTCATGTCATGAAGTTCAATAATTTCTCAAACGTTGTGTTAATTAACCTTTCAGCTACATTTGATGCAGCTCTGGAAATAATTCTTTGCCTTTTGTCAGGGATATGCAGTCTCCTATATTTCTTCATGAGCTAGACCTTTCCATTTTTCTTTTCTTTCTGATTTCTATAGTTAGAGCGCCCTAGAGCCTGCTTAGTCCTCACCTTTTCTATCTACTCTCTCTCTACAGATGAGCTCACTAATTCCCATTGTTTAAATATCATGTATATCCTGATGACACCCATATTTATGTAATTAGCTCTAACCTCTCCTCTAAACTCCAGTCTTGTATATAGTTTCATACTTGACACTTCACTTTCATTGTCTAATAGACATTTCGAACATAACCATCCAACAAGAACTCTTTATCAACTTCCTTAAACCTGATATTCCCCAAATCACTCCCCACAATTAAAGGACACTATTATTTTATCCAGTTAAGACCAAAAATTTCCAAATCATTTTTAGTTTCTCTCTTCTCCTTACTCTCTACACCTAGTCTTTCCAGCTTTACTTTAAAAACATTTCCCTTAATTTGATGATTTCTCACTTTGTTCTCTGCTATCACCCTAGTACCAACCCAGTACCCCCTTTCAACTAGACCCATGTAATAGCCTCCTAAAAAGTTGTCTTGTTTTCACTCTTGCCCTTTATAGTCTTTTCTTCACAGAGAAGGCAGAATGTGCTTTCGAAAATGTAGATGGACTCCCATAACACCTACTTTGCTTGTAAGAGTACATAATCCAGAGATTATAGAGATAATCTTAGAGATAAGGTTCCTACTATTCTCTTGCATCCTTGTCTCCTACCATTCTGAAATACTTGTTGCTTCTCAAACATAGTAAGGTCATGATTTTGGTTTGGTTTTTGTGCTTCTTGAACTTTGATACTCTTGTTCAACATAGCCTTCTTGAAAATTTTTCTTTCTTTGGACTCTGGGATGCCATTTCTTCTAGTTTCCATCTATTGTTTTGGTTATCCTTCTAAAATTCCCTCTGATGACTTAAGTATGCCTGTACTGGGCCAAGTGCAGAAGATGTTGGAATGGTGTCCATCTGGGACAAGATAGACCCCTTCCTAGTGCTGGAGGCATTACTGTAATAGAGTAAAGTTAGATTGGATGAGAAAAGGCACAAAAGCAAATGAAATTCTGAGATGCTAAAATTTTAATATTGCAAATGCTATCTCCCACTTATATTGGTTTGGCTAGTTAGGGTAGAAATCCTGCAATATCAAGTAAGCTCCAGAAATTATGAGGAATCTTGGGTGACCTACTAAGTTTCTGTTCCAGAACTATCTATGATGGATAGAATATGGCCTAGGAAATGAAATGTACCTTAAGACTTTTGTGATATTATCCAGAGCAGTGCCCCATGTGCCAGGCAAATTCTCTTGTCCTCCTTCCTCAATAAAAGGTATCAGCATGAATGCTAGCTTTCAAGGACTGTACAGTTTGGTAATAAAGTTCAACCTAAGATATTGTAGCCTGGATTATGGCTAAACACATTAACATTAAAGACAAGTAAATTTTATAATATCCTTCCAGGGCTTAGCAGCAAGGAAGTCTAGCAGCAAGGAATGAATGATGTGAGAATTTCATTTACTGTGACAAGACTGATAGAGGGATTAATGTTTTTTAAAAACATTTATTATAGAGCCTTGTGAATCTAAGATTCATCTTTTTTATTATTGTTGTTGTTGTTATTTTAGGTTCCCAGAACCAAGGGGATTATGGCATTTGGCTAGTCTATGGAAATAAACTTGACTTTAGAATTAGAAAAGAGAAACCTCTATAGTAATGGCAATAGTCAGGGCAATTAGATACTCAGGTGTAAATGAGATAATTTTGTTTCATAGAACACTGCTAAATATTTGTTTCTCATAAATATAATATGTTCTAAAAGATGAAATATCATTCTCTGAAAATATGATTGCAAGTCTTAGAAGTTTATTCAATAGACTATCATAATGGAATTATCAGAAAGTATATTAAACATTCAGAGTTCTTATCTCTGAAAATTCATCTCTTGTAGCATTTGCCTAGTCACCATGAGAGCAGAGGCAGCAGAGTCTTTTACAAACCCTCTGCTCATTTCAGAAAGAATGATGTACGCTTTGGCTTCCTAAACTTAAGTTGTTTCGGTATCAGATTACTGCTTTGCAAATGAGCAGGATTTTTTTCTGCTGTGGTCTTGTGGTCTAATATTAATACATTTTCACAATGGAAACCCGATGGATTAGATCATTTTCCTAGGTTTGTATCCCAAGGGATATCTAACCTATGTTGCTTGTTTTAATTAAATTACCACATTTTCCATATGATTAAATGCTTGAATAATGAAGACTTATGGGACTAAATTTTAATACACCATACATTAATATGAGCAATGGGGGGAAACATATGATTTTACTTTAAGTAAAATCTTTCAGTAGCAAATGTTTCACATCTTTCCTTTTTTTTCCTAGAACAAATGAAAGTTTCAGCACTGCAGAGCACCAACCAGTGGAGCCTCCTGCAGTGGCACTCAGTGAATGGGAAAGAGCATTTTTGAAATTTTCCTTTAGACCTTGGAATATGGAAGGATATTCTGGGCATAGGCCAATGTTTTTGGAGTAATGATATTGGCTGACTCCTATTCCTACTGGAATGGGACCACTTGCCATTTTTTCTCCCCACATGTCAGATATACTTTACATCAGCTATGTAGACCTATCACCCTGTCAATATGGATAGTCATGGGGTATCTAATAGGAAAATTGTGTACAACCACTTTAAATTTCAACGCAGAAGAGTTTGTACAATCTTTTTCCTTTTCTAGTATCATCATGATAGCCTCAAAGTCAAAAATAATTAGGTAAAAAAAGGAAAAGAATATATCTTGATTTGTACATCAGAAACATTCCCTAAACGACGGTTATTAAACTAAAAATAAACCCTCTAAAACCATGGTAAATGTTATGCATACTTTACCCAGATGTAATTATTATATTTAGTTCCATCTGAGATCAGTTAGGTGTTTTATTTTCTATTTGACTTTTAATGATCATTCTAATCTAAAATTATATATTTTGTTAATGTAACCAGAACTTAATTGAATAGAGGGACTGTAAATATATTGACAAGGTTGTTTTTCTTAGACTGAGTTTAAAGAGGGAAATAAACTCTAGCATCTTTGAAGAGTTCTAACACAGTGTGTTGTTCATTTGTTTTTTTATTTTGGACTTCTCTGAGGAAAATGATATAAAAGAAAAAAACCAGGAAAATACTTTTTACATTTTTTTTTGTAACTGAGAGGGTAGAAATCAGGTAGTAATATAGACTTTTTGGTTTCAAATTCTAGTACTTGTTAACTGTATGAGTTGGGCATCAGTTTTTTCATCTTTATGATATGGTTGAGTACTCACCTCATATGATTATTTTGGGTAAATGAAATGCTACTTTTGAAGGATCCAGTAGGTGTCATGTAGCAAAATCTCAGTAAATGTGAGGTCTTCTCCCCCCCCCCCCCGGAACTTCTACCATATCTGAGTGAAAGAAATAAAGGAGAAAATTCTTTTTTATTATTATTATTATTATTATTATTATTATTATTATTATTATCATTTTATTTTCCCCCATTTAAAGCCATAAAGTATTTAAGGAAAACACTTGACTAGATTCTGAGATGGATAAAACACATGCATTTGGTTTATTAACTTTCTAGTTAAGAGATTTATTCCCTAGCTCGTTTAAATATTTTGAGAAACATACTGTTACATTTAAACATGAAATCTGTCTCCCTTACACTTCATGAAGCTTTTCCAGTTTCCTGTCTTCAAGTTAGGAAATGATGAGGTTGAAAGCATTCTGGCCTCAAAACACTGACCATGAAAGTTCATTCAACTTCTCATAAATGCCTCAAGACTTTCAAATGTAAAACATTTGGGCAATAGACTTAGTCAAGGGACATGATACCAGCCTCCTTTGTTATGCCATTTATCAGACCCTGATTTGTAGAGTACAAAGTTTCAAAGCTTGACTTTTCTTCTTAGATGCTGCATACCATTCAGACTGTCTCATTCCCTGATGTTTGTACTCCTTTTTGCCCATGATTCACTTCGCATTCTGCCCAGCTTCATATCGTCATAGTTATTCTGCTTGTGGTTTTTCTCCTCCTTTAAGACATTTTTAAGAATTTAGAGTTGTGGGAAGGAAATACAAATTTTGACTCATTTAAGGAGCTTCAATTTATATTTCTGACAAATATTTGCCCAAAATAATATCAGTAGAGTGCCATTATCTTAGTGTGTCTCTGGTCAGTAATAGCCTCAGTCTTGCCCTCTCAGTATAAATAAATAGGATCTCATAGTTTGTAACCATGGAGAAAGCAAGAGTTTACAAACATTTATACACAGTTATAAAGCTTCCCTGGAGCGAAATGGATGTGACTGAAGGGAAGATAAATTATCTTTAAAGATGTTTCTCAGATTGGATTGTTCTTAATAAATAAATAACTCCACTCTACACATTTTCTCTCTTGGAGCCAAATTTTGCTTTTGGTTTGTTGGCCTGTTCTGTGTGTTCACAGAGGGAGGTCCACATGGGAAAGCATGCTGTTGCCTCAACTCTAAAGAATTTAGAAAAAGTAAAAACATGCTTTGCTGTGCAGGTTTATTTCAATAGGTGAGTATTTCTTGAGTGCCTACTATGTGGTCATCATGAGTAGGAGCATATTAGGGACACAAACATGTGGAAAAATTAGGCAATAACACGGGACAGCATATATTAATGTACCAGGTGACTACACATTACTGTGGAACAGTAGTTCTCAGCTGGGGTGATATTGCCACCCCCCCCCCCCCCCGCAAAGGCATTTGGCAGTGTCTGGAGACATTTTAAATAATTTTTTTAATGTTTATTTATTTTTGAGAGAGAGACAGAGATAGAGTGCAAGCTGGGGAGGGGCAGAGAGAGAGGGAGACACAGACTCCAAAGCAGGTTCCAGGCTCTGAGCTGTAGCACAGACCCTAATGCGGGGCTCGATCTCGTGAATCTAGAGATCATGACTTGAGCCAAAGTCAGTCGCTAAGTCTATTGAACCACCCAGGCGCCCCTGGAGACACTGTTGATTGTCACAACTAGAGAAGAGATGCTTCTCACATGTAGTAGCGGTGGTGTTTGTAGGGTGTTTAGTAATATCCTACAGTACACAGCATAGCCCTCACAACAGAAAATTATCTGGTTTAATAATGCTGAACTTGAGAAACCTCGTTGTAGAAATATCAAGGGAGAGAGTCTGACAAGTAGTACAATGGCCTTTCTTTTGCAAAATTCTGATAGAATATGATACTTTAAATAACCCTTTAAAATGTTTGTTTTATTTGAAGAATTTGGGAAGTATTTATTGGTTATATCTTTGTTCATGAGGGGTTGAAGTGCCTTCCAGTTGTTAGCTAGGCACCAGAGTACTTCCTGAGTACAAAGGACCACTTCCTGTGTGCCTTTGAGTGTCAAAGGTTTTATGGAAAATGCTTCTTGTGTTTTGGCTTATAGCCTTTCATCCTCTCAGGAGTCCGTGAGACTTGTTGAGATAACCACTATCCTTGACACACAGAGTTAAGGCCAAAGCTGGGATCTCTGCACTTATTTTGGTGCTTTGTAATCAGAGACTAGAAGGGATGAGAGAGATGGATTGGGATATGGAGGGCGGGGAGAGAGGGAAATGGGGAGGAGGTAGAGGGAGGAGAGGACAGGCATGCACGAGGGATATTTTTAACTGTTCTAGTGCCCCAGATTTTTTGGAAGATCTTTGGTTTGGGCATGATTGTTCCTCTTCTTCCCCATCTTCTTCAGAGAAATGTTCCTTAGCCTTCATGGAGATTTAGAGGACTTTTCTATATTCTCCCACACAGTCTCTGTGTCTTTCTAACTATTTATATTATAATTGTCTTTTTAGGGGTTCATCTTCCCTAACAGGCTGAAAGTAACTAGAGGGCAAGCACTGTGCTAGCTCCCTGTTTCTAGGACAGTGCCTGCTGTATGATAGCACAAACATCTGTGCAATTGATGAAAAGGTAGTATACCTACTATGGTGTTTAACCAAACTGCAAACAAGAGCACTTACGAAGTTTTCCATTTTCTGGGTTTGGTAGGGCTCCAGTTCTGCCTGACACCTCTTTCTTGGGGGACAATAAAGGAATATATAGCATGTTTTCTTCTTATTTCTATCACCTGTCAGCACAATTATAGCATAGGCTTTTTTTTTTTTCCTCTATCTCATCTTGTAATTTCTTATTCTAAGTCTCTTTTCACAGTTATTGTCTTTATATATACTGATTGTGTGTTTCATCTCTTCACTGTATTATTGGCTCCCGGATGACAAAGACTATGCCACCTCTTTGGGGATTTTTTAATGCAATTAAAAAAAAGTTTTTTTTAATG
Source organism: Herpailurus yagouaroundi (assembly GCF_014898765.1). NCBI lineage: Eukaryota > Metazoa > Chordata > Mammalia > Carnivora > Felidae > Herpailurus > Herpailurus yagouaroundi. The sequence goes on from NW_024412376.1 coordinate 59,959,696, forward strand.
TTTGTTTATTTTTGAGAGACAAAGAGACAGAGTGAAAGTGGGGGAGGGGCAGAGAGAGAGGGAGACAGAATCTGAAGCAGGCCCCAGGCTCTGGGCAGACAGCCCAGAGCCCGACATGGGGCTCGAACCCACAAACTGTGAGATCATGACCTGAGCTGAAGTCGGACGCTTAAACGACTGAGCCACCAGGTGCCCCTACATCTTTGTTTTTTATATCCAAAGTACTTTATTTTCGCTAGGGTACATGAAAAGGCCTGTAGTTGCTGTAAGTGTATTAAGACAACAACAGCTAGGGTTTAGTCTTTGTCTCCTAATGCAAAGCACTATGAACTAGTGGGTTTTTTTTTCTTGCATTATATGTATGCATTTGTGTGTGTGGAAGGCAGAGAAAAATGAAATGAGGGTTGAAGTTTTAGTGGGAGGGGAAAGAACAAGGTTTCAGTTGGAAGTGAAAGAACAATGGGCTACAGTTTTCGATAGAATTGAGATGTAAGGGGTAGGGGGAGGATGCAGAAAGTGAGTGAGAATGGGGACTAGATGGCAGGAAGCATATGCCCTCAATATGAGTTTGTGCAAGGAATCTGAGGTTTCTGTTCATTTTTAATTTTTGTAACAAATGAGTAGCAGACTCAAAATAGATAACATGCTAAGGGCCAATTATCTCAACTCTTTAGTCTCATTGCTACTCTGATGGAGAAATTACTTCATATAGGGAAATAATTATGCAGTTTTTCATGTACAGCTCCATAGTGCTGAATTACATTTGTTTAGGCAAGGTCTAATTTTTCTTAAGATACTGTGGGGAATCCTAAGTGTGGGGTTTACAAATCTGTTACTCATATTTCCATTTTGTGACAAACTTAGTTATAAAGTAAACTTAGAGATAACTGATTTCTCTTCTCTCTTTTCTCAATCAATTAGTATATCTTGGCGATTAGAGTGAACATATATCATCTGATTTCAAATAAAAGTGTAAAGGCATGCAAATCATTTTCCTGTGGGTCAACCTTTGCTCTTATATTATACATTGGTAGATACACTCTCTTTCTTATTGAAGAATTGTGAATTGTAAAATACATGCAACATGCTTGTACAGTTTATGATGAACAACTGACAAGAGGGATTAAATCAGGAGGCAAGATGCTCTGCTGGAATTAACTGGAGTCACTGCTGTTGAAATGCCAGAGCACAGTATGTGCATATTTTCCCTCTTTTCTCACTGCCTAATTGAGAGAGGCGTTAATGCAGTGAAGAGTGCTGAAAGCAAAATGCCAGCTTTGTGAAACAGGAAACAGATATGTCCAATTATTTTTTGGTTGGACTACCGTCCATGATAAAGCAGAACAAATGTTGCTGCTTTGCCTGTAGTGAAGTTACAAACAACAGAGAAAATTGGCATGGATTCGACAGTTGATAGTACCAAAAAAACACCAGGAAACTCAAGGTTCTGGTTATTTAGATGATAATAAGGGCTTAGGTTGATAACTATAAGAGTTGAATAAATATATTCAGTATACAGTTGGTCTTTTGCATTGACTGAGTATATTGAAGGAAGAGAAATATTGATCTGACATTTCACTAATGCCTTTAGGATTGGGAGAATGTTTTTCTCATTGGCTCAAACTGCTCTGGATGAAGGTCTCTGTAAAAGGATAAATTGTGATTATGGAATAGTATTTAGTGTTAACATGAAAGAAGATTGGATAGGCCAAAGTATCATCATTAAATACAATGCACGTAACATACTGGCTCATGTTAATTAGTTTGTTAGTGAAAAGCAAGGAGCTCTAAGTGACTGTGGGAAAGTGACTTGGTGATTTGCTATTGCTGGTCAGTCTCACAAAAGGAGAATTGTCTATTGTGAAAAGGTAGAGAATGGGAAATCAAAGAATCTGATGGAATTTTGAATGGTGGTAGTTAGAGCAATAAATAGAAGGAAATCTAAAACAAATCAGATTGATTTCCTGAAAATATAATTTGGATTTATCTCTGGGGTTCCAAAGGAGTTTAATGGTTTAGAAGATTGGTATGTTATCATGTAAACTGTTTTTTCATAGTTATTCACATTTTTTCAGGTCAGTAAATTCAAAATCTATTAAAAAAGGAAAGAACATGCATTTTCAACACCAGAATTTATCTTCAGTACAGCACACAAAAAATAATAGAGAGCAGAATCACAAGAAACTGAACTTACTATGCAAATTTTTTATTAAGACTTTCAGTTTCTAGGTGCTACTGCTGCATGACCATTACTTCCTTGGTTTGGCCACATGAAGAAGTCATAATTACAAATACAAATTTGAATTATTCTAATGAATAGAAGCCATACTCAACTAGTGTGTTGTGACTTTATTAATGTATACAAAAAGCTTAGAAGAGAAGATGCAGACTGGAATTACCACATGAAGGATCTGCCACAGACAGCATTCAAAATAATTACACAGGTGTTATTTTTTAGTACAGTTAATGTCCACTCAATATCTAATGACCAAGATGTAAACAAATAAGTAGAGTACAATCTTATTTGAGAAAATATGAATAGTTTAATATTAAACCAAGATAACAGTACTTTGTCAAGTACTTTTATTCTATTCAATTTATTTTATCTTATTCACATTCTACTTTATGCTCCAAACAGCTTGAGATAAGTGAGTTGCTGAATTCTTTATTAGGTCAAATTATTTATTTCCTACCCTCCATCCTATCCTCCTTCCCTTCCTTCCTTTCTTCTTCCCTCTTCCTTTCTTTCATCTTTCTTCCATATTTATTGAGCAACTAACCAATTCTAGGCATTGGGTAGGTGCTAGTGACACGATGAAGATTAAGGCTGAAATCATTTTGCATGAATGGACTAAGCATTGACTGAATAATCTTCAACATATCCCTCCTATACAAACCCTTGACATTGTTAAGTTTTAACATTATGAGATAAGGCTCCATTTCACTAGGGGAGAAAAGGAAGTATTTGAACACAGAAAGGGAAGTCAGACATAAAAATTTAAAACAAGGACATCAACCTCTTTCATTTCTTAAGATGTTAAAATAAGATGTTGAATTTTTTCCTCTTATATATTGTTTAAATAATAGAATAAAGTTCTTTTAAAATCAAATAACATAGTATAACATTCTTGGATGTAATCTTATAAAATAGTCCCTTCCCCTTCCCCACCCCATGGGAATTTGTTTCCTGAGGTCATATTGTATGCTAGAGGAGTGATCAAACTTAATATAAATTATTGAGTTTGTTTTTGGAGTCTGTAGAAATCTTTTATTGAAGATATAATGTCTCTATTCTAGGATTGGTCTTTTTTGGCTACCAGTTCAGAGGGGCTATGGGATAATAGGTAGGGTGTTACATGATGATTCTGAAAACTTCATTCTGGCTTTTCCACCCATTAAACATGAGACCTTGCCCAAATCTCTAGGTCCTTTGAATTTTTTTAATGTTTATTTATCTTTGAGAGAGAGAAAGAGAGAGGAGGAGCAGAGAGAGGGGGACAGAGGATCTGAAGCAGGCTCTGTTCTGACAGCAGGGTCCAGTGTAGGGCTTGAACTCATGAACCATGAGATCAGACCTGAGCTGAAGTCAGATGCTTAACTAACTGAGTCACCCAGGTGCCCCTCTAGTCCTTTGAATGCCAGATTCCTCATGTTTTTTTGCTTTCTTACAGATTATGAGCTATAAAAGAGATAATGTGTATGAAAAAGTCTTGACAATTGTGAAACATCACAAATGTATAAAGCGTTATTTTAGTATGAACACAACCATATTCCTGACTTATTTCTAAATGTACTGCATATTTAAAAAAATTTTTTTTCAACATTTATTTATTTTTGGGACAGAGAGAGACAGAGCATGAACGGGGGAGGGGCAGAGAGAGAGGGAGACACAGAATCGGAAACAGGCTCCAGGCTCCAAGCCATCAGCCCAGAGCCTGACGCGGGGCTCGAACTCCCGGACCGCGAGATCGTGACCTGGCTGAAGTCGGACGCTTAACCGACTGCACCACCCAGGCGCCCCAAAATGTACTGCATATTTTAAAGTGAACCATAAAGTTCAGAATTTCTTTTTCATGATAGAAATGCAGATATACAGTATCTTGAAATTGGTGTAAATGACTACATCTTTCTTCATGGTTACAGTCAGCCATATAAACGAATAATTTGAATTTGATATAATAAGCCCTATAATATAAACGAGTGCAAGTTTCAGAGCTAGCACAAAGGAGAGTAAGACAATATAATGCTCATTTTAAATAAATGTTTCCCTCAAGATACTTTCTCCAATTAAGTGTTTTTCTAGTGTTAACTAACTGATTTAAGATTAGTGGTAGAGTATGTACTATGTCTAAATGGCAGAATCCACATTTTATATAGAGAGTAGAATTATTTAATGGAATGTTTCAGACTGCTGTATTGTGGTTATAATGATCAACAGTTTTCAACTAGACAGTGCATGAGATGGATGAGAATTGTATAAAATGCTTCTCTTTTTTCCTTTTTTAAATTATTTTACCACTTTTGTGTGAAGTCTGTTAACACTTCTTTCCAAAATATCTCCAACTCTGTCTTCCTTTCCATTCTACTGTCACATTTTCACTTTTTTGCAATCATTATTGTTCATTTTTTTAAAAAGTAAAAACTAAGGAAACTTAAATGTTTCTTTAGCTTAGAGTCTCTCCACTTGTTTTTATATATATTTGAGTCATATTTAATGGGTAAAGAATCAGGATATTTGTCTACAGGCATAATAAAGACTCCTCATCTAAAAACAACAACAGACATCTCAACTTGATAACAAGTAATTAAGAAAATTAAAAAAAAAAAAAACACTGCACTCAAGAAATGGGGTCAGTCTTTGTCCTGTTGGGAGTTATGGTGGCTGCTCTTAAGGAGGTAGTAAACGTTTATGGATGGGACATCCAAATTAAAAAAAAAAAAAAAAAAAAAACTTCCATTAGTTGTAAAGGTCTTCTAATGCCAGTTTTAAGACCCCAAATATGTAAACTGCAGAAAGAGGAAAGGAAAACTGGTGAATGTGCATGAGTAATAAATGACATGAATGTTCTGCTCTAGTCTTTTCAGGAAGCTATTTTCAGGAACAAAATTAGAGTGAAGCGGATGAATGCAGTCTGATTATTTTTCCTATTTCTTACTTGTTTTGTTATGTGGAGTGGGGCATTTTAGACAATGGTGTAGTCTAAGGACTGAAATGAGTCTTTTCAGTATTGCCTTGTGAAGTTTGTTAGTTTGGGTTGGTATAAATGAAGTGAGGGGTGGCTTCTAACTATGTGGAAATTCTCTCTGAGAATGGGCACAGTGAGCAACTGGGACTGTATACGTGGAGTCTTGACTATCCTGGAGTTCAGTATGGCACATGTGTGGTTGTCAAGGCTGTTGTCTTTCTTAAATATTTGTGTGCTTATCATCAAGTGTTATGGGAACAATGGGGATACAAACAAATATTTGTTAAGGGAAGTATGATGGCTCCCAAACATAGAGTAGGGCTGGAAGTCTTTGTGTTAAACTGTAATCAGAGAGAAGAATTATTTATGGGTGTCACTTTCAGGGCAAAGCATAGAGCTTCAGAAATCAGGCTTAGTGTCAGAACTATAGGGAGAAAGGAGAATGCACTAGGTAGGCTAACTAGAGTATCTGACAGTTGTATTTTTATTAATAAATTGCTTTCTAGTATTGAACAGAGAATAAATCAGGCTTAGTCTGTGACTTTCCAGACATGATATTATTATGGTTGGCTTAAAGATGTGATTTTGAAAGTTGAAAAGATTGACTTAAGCAGGAAGAAGCTATCCAAGCTGTGCCACATTTTTTTCTGTGATTCATAATTAGATGAATAAATTCAAGATAATCATAAGGAATTAGTATAATTGTAATAGCAACAACAAAAATAATGCTGTTTATTGAGAGTCTTCATTCTAAGTAGCTGAAAATGCCTTGACACCTATTTTTCCTTCAGCATTATAAAGGAGACAGGGCAAGGTTGAGGCAATTTTGGAAAAAAAATAATTTAAAGAATAATATAAGAGGTGGGAAATAACCTAAAAAATAACCTAGTAGTAGGAAAAGGATGGGGCTATTCCAGATTAGGAGGGAAGAAGCTATCTTTGGGCACCTTTGCCCTTCCCATAGTTTCCTTTGTTCCTTCAATATTTTCTCCTCCAAGGCAATCAGAGTCCTCCTGCAGTCTTTTATTTATTTTTTTTTATTTTTTAAATTATTTATTTATTTATTATTATTATTTTTTTTAATATATGAAATTTATTGTCAAGTTGGTTTCCATACAACACCCAGTGCTCATCCCAAAAGGTGTCCTCCTCAATACCCATCACCCACCCTCCCCTCCCTCCCACCCCCCATGAACTCTCAGTTTGTTCTCAGTTTTTAAGAGTGGGAGAGAGCCTCCTGCAGTCTTTTAGATGGCCAAAGAATTCTATTGTGGTTCCTTAAGAGCTAACTTACTGTGTTTGAGAATCTCTCCTGTTCCTGGTCTCATTTATTCCATTTCTCTGGAACTCAGTGTTAGACTGGAGGAATAAGGTATAACTATTCTTCCAAATAGTGCCTTCTCATGCAGGAGGCGTCAGTCCTGGGACATTTAGGTTTAATATTCTTATATATTCTGTGTGTCATGGGCCTGGGCTATATGATGAAATCTCATGATATAGTCAAGTCATACTTCAGCTTATTCTTATTTAAAATTTATTTGGAAGGTATGAATTGGCTTCAACTCAAGTGTGTATTGAATTCTGTCTAATTCTCAGGGTACATGTTGGCCTGATATATTTCTTCAATAAAATTGATGAGATCCTTTGAGTAATGAGTATGTAGAAGTACAAATTTTACTGTTGTACGACCATCTTAACCATCTGTGTCACATTATACTGATCAAATAGTTGGTTCTGTTCACTACTGAGTAGTAGCCTTATGAACAATGAATTAATTAGTTTTAGAATAGCTTATTAATTCTTATTAGTTTTTGTTACTTTACTGTTTTAAAGCTATTTTCAACAATAATATCATAGAATATATATTGTATAAGCCATTCAGTTTTGTTTGATGCAAGTTTCAGAGCTAGTCAATAATATAGGGTTCTGATATTACATGAGGGTTTCTTTTTAAAAAAATTTTTTTACATTTATTTATTTTTGATAGAGATAGACAGAGCACAAGTGGGTGAGGGGCAGAGAGAGAAGGAGACACAGAATCTGAAGCAGGTCCTAGGCTCCAAGCTGTCAGCACAGAGCCCAACACGGGGCTCGAACTCACAAACGCTTAATCGACTGAGCCACCCAGGTGCCCCATTACATGAGGGTTTCTAATACTCAAGTTATTCTTATCAAGCTCATTCAAAAGAATAAATGATATGTAATATATCATACCTGTTAATACCTATTTGAACATAAATCAGGTACATATAATCTGTGCTTTGTAGAATAGTGATTTATGTGGTTTGATTAAGAAAAGGAGGTTGTTCAGGGCTTAAATGCTCCTGTGGGTTTATTATGCATAAAATCCTGAGATTTAAACATTTTACTGAAGTTGTTCCATGATCATGCAAAGCAAGTTATTCTTGGCTGCCTAAAAAGAAAGTAAAACACATTCTTGGTCTTATTTCTGTCTTTTATTCCCACCTGATGTCATCCTCAAATCGTTCAATATCCTCAAACCGGGAGGTTACAACTAATTCCAAACAAACTTTACTGGGGACTTTCCTTCCTGCAGACATTTCCTAACACAGAAAATACTATAAACATCCTCAGAGCTCCCAGACTGTCCTAACGTTTGGTTTTCTCTGCAAACTCTCAGCCTTGGTCTGCTACACATGATTGTCAATCAGAAACCTTCCTTCCCCCAGCAAAATGTTGCATGGCATACTGAAAGACTTCCATTAAAGCAGACTCAAACAGATGAATGCTGATATACTGGGGAAATAAACAGAAGGAAAAATGGCACGTTTTCTGGGAGGCAGTCAAAAGCAGTTGGGTTGCTAGGCAGGAGGAAATCATATAAACAATTTTAGATCCTAAATTCTATTTGGATATCTGAGTGAATCCAGTTGAATTCATGGCAAAAGTAAAATAAAAGAAAAAAATTAAGGAAAAAAGAAATTATCAATGCGTGTTAACCCCTTGCCTCCAAGTTTTGCTTTCTTTTGGTTTCCAAGTTTCCATTCTCCTAAATCAAACTATATAATTGCTTCAGATAGTTTGCATTTGAGATTTATTTTGGTCTTTGTGAATGGTATAATTTACATAAAAAGAAGCTACAGTTGCACCTTAAACTATCTTTCCAATAAGGATTTAATTTAGGTTTAATAGGACAGTTATCATATGTTAATGAAATACTGATGGATTGTGAGAAACGTATTTACTCTGGTTTACTAACAAGGTACAAAAATATGTTTTTAATCTAAGTTTGGCATTTAGCTAGTTTTCAGATTTTTCTGTAGAGAGATAAGTTCTTCAGCTAATAATATGTTATTTTACTGAGATTAAATTGTCTGTGACAGTTAAAGTATTTGTATTTGCTATTAGGTTTATAGTTACGTTACAGAGATGTATGTTGGTTATGTTTTAGATCAGTGAATGATGAATCTTCCACCATCAATTATATATTTAAAAAATCAATTGATCTTTTTTATAGCTACATTTGTATTTTTGGAATTTGTCTCTACCAAGTAGTTACAAAACTCTGCCCAATGGAGTCTCTTCTTGTTATCTATTTTTCAATATACTATTTATTAAGAAATGATATATTTTAGGAATATTTTCTTCACATCAACACTTGTCATCTATAGGACCAATTGTATTCTCTCTAATTGAACTCATTTTCCCTCACCATTGTTTTGAATACCCTTGACTGAATCCACCTTTTTTTCATCAGAGCCAATATTTCTCCTCATCTCTTTTTTTCTCTCTCTCTTTGTATGAGTGAATATAACCCACTTTTTTTTTTCTGTCTCCTCTTGTATCATTTTATCCCTAAAGTCTCCCCTAAGGACTTAAAACCTGGCTTTCCACCAAAGTACATTGTCTGGAGTCAGAGATCTTAAGAGTGCTGAGTTAACTTATCTCCTGAGTTTCTAGGCACTTTATAAAAGACTACATAGTAAAACAATGAGAGCCAGTAAAAGTAGAGAGTTGAGGAATTATCTGAAAAATGTGACCAATATGCACGGCAAATCTGGATCATTTCATCTCTAATTTCCCCCCCACAATAACAGGATTATGTGGGTCTTGACACTTGCATTAAATTTCCCCTTCTTTGTGCATACAGAGTTGCAGCCAAAGGCAAGAGGTGATTTTGAGTTTTCTTTTTATTAAAGCAAAATATCTGAAATCCTTGATGCAAGAGCTCTTATAACATGTCTCCTGTACTAAAAAAAAAAAAAAAAATAAAAAAAAATTAAAAAAAAAAAGCTAAAATTACTTGTGTGCTTAGGAAGAGAACACAAGGTGGCAGGCCCAGAGCAGAAATAGCACTGATATTGTGAGAATACACCTACAGGGTAGGTCAGAGATATGAAAAGCTTTAAATTCTCTGGGAAGTGCATCTTTAAAATTCGAATTTCACATACTGTATTATTTTCTTCACCAATAGTGAATCACTAATCCCTTCAGAGAGTACAAGAGATCTTGGTTTCTAAGTTGAAATTTCATAAGGACAGCAAGCACACACACTTAACATTGTAAATTATTTACCTGAAGTGTGAGTTTTGCATTTTTCTTCTTAGCTTGTTATGACATAAGCTGAACTTTAATTAAAAAATGCCATAGGAATAATTCTGTAGAATAAAATAATATATTTTTCTATGATCCAGAGGATTTGAATATTCCTGGTCTCTGCTACATCTCAGAGTGTTCTGGTTCTTTGGGAATTATTGGCATTTTCAGTAACTAATGAGATAGGTCAGTGAATTTACCTCTGTGCTGTTCAGCCAAGAGATGTATACAGTAGAGGTAGATATTTTAAGCTTTTGGTGGTTAATAAACTTGAATATTTATATTATGGAAAAAATGGAATGTGCTTGTGTTAGTTAAGGTACTAGAACTAATGTAAAATATAAATACAGTAATTTCAGTAACTGAATGCAATGGAAGTTTAGTTCTTGCTAATGAAAAGTATTAAACAGGCATACCTGAATGCAGACCAATTTCCCAAAGCATTGATTCAGTAACTCAGTTTCCCTCTATCTGTTGGCTCTGTAAGCTTCAACACCTTACTTCTAAAATTACCACCGAAGGGCAAAGAGCATGGAAGATTGCAGGTGTTAGGTTGTGTGGGCAAAGCCTGGAAATAGTAGTGAAAACTTTTACCCACATTCTGTTGGCCATAGTTCAGCCATATGGCCTCATGTAACTGCAAAGGATGCTGGGTAGTCTTGTCTATCTGTGTGTGTAGGAGGAAGAAGTGGGTTTGGTGACCATCTACCTTGCCTTTGCCAGAGTGCTATTTGTGATTTTTAACTAAATTATTACAAAAGCAAGATTAAGAATCATGGTTACAAATAGATATTTGGGAACATTATATGAATCAGAAGGGATCAACCAGAGAAACAGAACCAGTAGGAGATCTCTATTAAGAGAACTGGTTTAATATGTGAGAGCTGGCTAGGCAAGTCTGAAATCCTGAGAGCCATCAGGAAGGGCAGACTGGAACTCTCTGGTTCAGATAAACCCGAAGTCCATAGGTGGAATATCTTTCTCTTCATGGAATCCTCAGCCCTGCTCTAAAGACCTTTCAACTCGTTGAATCAAGCCCACCCAGATTATCTAGAATAATCTCCTCACTTATAATCAACTGATTATGGACTTGAGTCACATCTACCAAATACCTTTATAACAATCTGCCTAGGTCCATGTTTATTGGATAACTGGGGACTATAGTCTAGCAACTTTGACACAAAAATTGAGCATCACAGATTTATATATACGTGTATATAGTTCTAATATTTGATTATTAATATAACTCAAAAATGTTTTCCATTTGTTTTTGACACTGCATAACTGTACACTTTTCTATATGTAATATACTTTGGAAGCCAGAACATTTTTTTCTTTGCATTTATACATTAAATTAGGAAATAAATAAAATGTAGCATGATGTAAGTAGGATAAACCCTAGCTTTGAAGTAAAACAGACTTTTTAGTTTGAAACCTTGTTATACTGTTTACTAATAGTTCTGTGACCTTGAACAATGTTACTGAATCCCTTTAGGGCCAGGTTTTTTGTTTGTTTGTTTTTTTGTGTTGTACAGGGTAATAATGACTAAATCTGTGTATAACATACTCTATCAATCCTTGGTTGGGGGCAGCTGCTCAATGAATAATAGGTATTACTAATGAGATAGGATGTAGCCTATAGACAGGGCTGGGCCCTGCTAGAATGCTGACAAGATTCAGAAGTCAGGAAAAATTCCCATAACATTGTCTCGTACCTCAAGGTGGAAATGGCAAGCTGCACCATGCCTAAGATAGTGATTCTTTACTAGAGGCATAATGATAGGCTAGTCAGTATTTAGCACAATGTTTTTGTCATGGATAGTGGTTTCTAAGGCCATAAAATTCTTGCCTTAAATCTAGGTCTTTGCAATTAAAATATTAGCTGTTCTCAACTCCTGAAGGAACAGTATGAATGTCTGAATTTTGTTCTTTGTGTTTATTCTTTTTTTTTTTCATTCAGCAAATAATTATTGAGTTTCTACTAACTCCTTGACATTGTTCTAGATGGAAGTAACAGAAATATATTGATATTTGTGGAGAGGTGGGCTTTACAGTGATAGTTTACAGTGTGGAAAGATGGGGCTGGTTATTAAATATTTCCATTAACAATGTCCCTGGTCAGGGTGGTATTATTGCCTTCTGCTATCACAATAAAGTGCCTGGGTTTTCTTGGTTGGGTTTTCTTGATCTCAGTAACTCTTCCAACCTTAGCATATTACCTTAAAAAAAATATTCCTGGGAATCTAAAATTTTCTACTTGTTATTTATGTAATTTATGTAGTTGCTTCTTAAAATAATTTAAAAATTAAAAAACAAAATTCAGTCTGGTTGCTATTTTCTGCATATGAACTTTGATAAAATATCAGTATCTTAAGGCCAAATCCTAGAAATCTAGATTCTAAGAAACATGTGAATATGAACAGTGTGTTAAAGTGGCCCTTAGTTGGTTGGAGAATCATTTGAGTAGTGATGGTTTTCATAGATGCAACAAATTGAAGATAACTCTTTTTACTTTCCATTTATTGGGGATAGTTAATATAGATTATGAGTTCAAATATAGATTATTTGAGATTATTTCAAAATTTGTGAAGTACTTCATGAAAAACAGTCACTATCTAAGGCAGTATCTATGACTGATTGTGGAAGCAGGCTGGAAAACAGTTCCACAGCAGCCAATGTCTGGCAAACTCTGCTTTGGAATGTTAATAATAACATATAATTGTGTGTGACAAGGAAAAATTATTTTAGATCATATACTATAAATGTATTAATATAAAGTTTATATGGTATATAGGCAAAACTTCTCATTTTCCCACTTACTAAGTGTCACATACTGTTTACCTCTAAATTACAGGCATACCTCAGAGACATTGCAGGTTTGGTTCCATATTACTTCAAAAAAGCAAATATTGCAATAAAGTGAGTCAAATGAATTTTTTGTTTCTTGGTACATATAAAAGTTGTTTATATTATACTGTGGTCTATTAAGTGTACAATGGCATTGTCTTAAAAAGACAATGTACATGCCTTAATAAAAAAAAAAACCGTATTGCTAAAAAATGCTAACTACATCTCAGCTCTCAGCAAGTCATAATCACTGATCATAGATTCCATGGCACAATTCTAATGGAAAAGTTTGAAATATTGTGAGAATTACCAAAATATGACACAATGATATGAAGTAAGCAATTGCTGTTGGAAAAATGACACCAATAGATTTGCTCAACACCGCATTGCCACAAACCTTCAATTTGTAAAAAGCACAGTATCTGTGAAGTGCAATAAAGCAAAGTGCAATAAAATGAGGTATGCCTATAATTTTAAAAAGGCATTAACTTGTCAACAAAAGTATTTTCAAGTGACACATTACATGTTGGTTTAGGGACTGCATGTGTAGTCAATGTCAACTAGAAAATAAAACTGCATTTTTTTAGTATTAAAAATAGACTGGGGCATCTGGGTGGCTCAGTCGGTTAAGTGCAGACTTTGGCTCAGGCCATGATCTCCCAGTTCGTGAGTTCAAGCCTCGTGTTGGGCTCTGTGCTGACAGCTCAGAGCCTGGAGCCTGCTTCAGATTCTGTGCCTCCCCCACTCGCACTCTGTCTCTCTCTCAAAAATAAAAAACTTAAAAAAAATAGACCAAAAGAGCAATAATCCTGTATTTGGTTGGTTTGTTTTTATACTTTTGTTAGGTTTTCTATATGAAAATTATATATGCACTGCAGGAGTGGATACATCTTTATTCCCAAAAAATGAAAAAAAGATAATAAATTGTCTCTTATTTTTTTTTCACATCGTAGAGGCTTCTTAGTTTGCTAGATGAAAATATTGGTCAGATGTATGCAATGTTTATAAATAAGATGAAGGTATTATTTTTGGCACATTAGCTATTTTATAGCAAAGAAAGCTGAGGTTTGGAGATGTTTACCACTGCAGAAGATCAAGTATGAACCTGGCATTGTGGATGAATCTCAAAATGTGTCTGTATGTGTATGTTACAGAAAGATTTGATAGCTAGATGTCTCCTTCTTTCCTTCCTTTTGTCTTTTTTCTGTGAACAATTAATTTTGTTTGAAAAGCTGGTATACTGTGCATAATTTTTAATACCTGCACCAGCTTCTTTTCATTTACAAAATTATAAGTGGAATTTACTTTGGATTTTCAGAGATCGTTTCACTGAATTAGCTCTTCACCAATGGTAATAATGTGATTTTATTTAAAGAAAGCAATAACAGAAAATAGGTATAAATAGTGACCTTTTGGCTTGGACTTGTAAAGTTTATTGTGGCTGTATGATCTAAGAGCATTTTTCTTAGGATTACTACTTATTATAAACTGGTTTTAGTCGTATTTCTCTTTGCCAGACAGCCTCTCATTCTCACCCCTGGGACTTGAAAAACTCTCCCCCCCCCATTTATTTTGTTGTTTTAAAATGCCCAAATGAACTCCATTTTTTAAAGGTTAGGATGTTAAATTAACTTTGTGCTATCAAACTTCATTGGATAATCCTTTGGAAGGTGTGTAAAGGTGTTTTTAATAAAGGAATCAAAAGGGAAGACACCTGTAAACTGCAACACTATATAGAGGAGGTAATAGAAACTGGTAAAGTTGTAACAGTTTGAGTGATTTGTAAGATTATAGGGATTGAAGAGCTATAGTGAATGTGCCAATGATTAGCAGTGGTTTGTAATAATGAGTGCTATTTCAATATGACTTTTTTTTTCCCCCAGTGCCACTTTTATTATCAGGAGAAATTTGGGTATTTTTAATGTAGCTTTTCAGACACTGTATAGCCCTCATTGATTTTCTGACACTCACTACATCCTGAAGTCCTGAGAACTCTCTTGATGTTAATTTTTATAGTGCACATACCAAAAAATACGCTAAGTGCTTGTGATGTTCTAATCCTAAAATCACATTTTGCAACCAGATGATCCTTATAAATTTGTTTCCCAGAAGATCATAATGCAGTATTGGAAAATATGTATTTTAATATTAGATGCTTTCTTACTTAGCATCTGTTTTGTAAGGTTCATAATTCAGTAAAATGCCATGTTTCAAAGAACAGAGTATTTTTAAATAATTATGCGTGGGTAAGCCAATTTGGAAGTATGAAAAATTTTAACTCTCTGAATATTAGGAATGTACTGGTAGAAAGAACAGAAAGAAGATCTGGGACCTGGGACAGGGTCCACTGTGATATCACAGGTAAGAGAAAAAACTTTCACCAGAAAGAGCCAAATGAGATATACTGTTATGCATAAATCATTACACAGCTGTGTATCAGGCATCTCATGTTGGATTCATCAGACTGTTGGCAAAGAAAAAGAAAGTGGGAAGTGGGGGGAGGGGGAGGGGCCATGGAATAGTCAAGAGCAGGTAAAAATCCCATTATAATGGATTTCATGAGGCAACTAAATTGTTTTGTAGTGACTGGATACATTGCTGTAAATATTTCTATTCTGCAGGATGGATGAAAAGCTTAAGCATAGCTTATCGAAAGCAAATTAAGAAGGATAAAAGAATCAGTGCTTTGAAAGCCGAATTAAAAATGGAGTAGTGAATGATATGCTTACACCATATTCTTCTGGCTCAGTGGCTTGTTTTGTTGTCCTGTTTGCAAAGTCTATAGATTTTTAGAGGGTTGGGTATTGGTATATTTGAAGAAGGAAGATGTAAGAGACACTAATATAGTCTCGTTGATATAGTAAATTCACACAATAGTGACTGAATAAATAAACTTGAAAGTTAATTGCTGCTTGAGGCAGGGTTATAGTGACAAAGTGAACATACTATCATGGCCTGACTGAACATCCATATGCCCTTCTTTGTCTTCCTTATAGAAAGAGTGCTCTAAACCTGAAATCATTATCTCTTTCTCTGATTTTCTGTGATATTCTTCACAGTAACTTGAAAATCAAAGGAGCTGGCCTCTTAAATTAATTCAAGTGGTTTCCAAGTAGTATAAGTGGCTTTCAGTGTAGATCCAGCAAACTGTTCAAGAAAATTACTTCTCTCATAGAGGTACAAACTCTTGCCATAAAAATAGTTTTTTTCAGTGATGATGGATCATTTGGAATAGAATGGTAACAAGAACAAGTAAAACATTCTTGCATGAGAAATCTCTTGGCCTCTGTGCATCAATGTTCTATAGAATGCATCCTAGTAGTTTCGGCCCCTCAACAATATTCATCCTATACTAAAGACTAAGCCTTTTATGTCCTGTCTGCATTAATAAAATAAGACATCATTGCCCTCCTAATTTCCCATTGCAGACACCCACCATGTGATATCTTGAAAACACAGAATTTTGGAGACAGAATGGTCATTATGTCTCTATTTTATAGATGAAGCAAATGAAGATCAGTCCAATTACTGTTTGAACAGGTACTAGGCCTCAGGCATCCTAACTGCCTGTATTCGTTTTCCTCTTCTCTCTAGAGTTTCACTACTTCCCAGTTCTCAAAACTCAAGATTCTAATCCTGTTCTGCCCTGGGTTATAAGGTTCTTCTTAGAATTAATGTCATTAAGCACTTGCTAAGTGTAAGAGATCTGGCTAGGCAAAAGATCTTGCTGTGACCCTCAAGCCAGTCTGATCAAGTACCTGAGAAGTTGAGTAGGGATATGAATTCTCTGGCTCCACTTCATACCTACTGAAACAAAATCTATGTGTGTAGGTCTCAGGACTATATTTAATTTTTTTTTTAAGATTTATTATTTTTGAGGGACACAGCACAAGTGGGAGAGGGGCATAGAGAGGGAGACACAGAATCCGAAGCAGGCTCCAGGCTCCGAGCTGTCAGCACAGAGCCCGGTGCGGGGCTCAAACTCACAAACTATGAGATCATGATCTGAGCCAAAGTCAACGCTTGGCTGACTGAGCCACCCAGGCTCCTCCTATGGTAAAAAAACAAAAAACAAACAAAAAAAAAACCCTAAGATAAATAAAATGATGTGATGGATTTGGTACTGTTGCTTAAGAAATACGTACACATGGAGTATAACTAATTATTTTGTGCGATGGCTTGATCTTCCCCCACGACTCTTTCCTCCTTTAGTCCTTTCCATCTCAGTCAATGACAGCTATCATCTACCAAGGTGCTCAACCCAGAAAGCCTGGAACCATCACTTCTCCTTCATCTGTTCTATTAGTGTTTTCTACCTCCATTGCTTCTAGGATTTCCTTCCTTCCACCTGTTCTCTAGAAATATAGCTGAAGTGATACATTTCCATAGTGAACATATTCATTCTCCTTTCCTATGTAAAACCTTCTGATAGCCTGTATCAGTGTTGCCAAAGTATGTTCTCTGTAACTATATAATAGATATAATATAAAAAAGAAATGAAAGCCCTACCTTAGACCACATGGGCTGCTTCGATAAAATATCATAGATTATGTGGCTTGAACAAAACATTTATTTTTCAAAGTTCTGGAGGCTGAGAAGTCTGAGATCAGGATGTCAATATGGTTGGGTTCATTCTGATGAGGGCCCTCTTCCTGGCTTGCAGACTATTGCCTTCTTGCACACCTCACATAGTGGAGAGTGGAAGCTATTGTGTCTCTACCTCTTCTCATAGTTGTACTCATCCTATCAGGGCAGGCCCACTCTCATGACCTCATCTAAACCTAATTACCTTCCAAAGGCCCTACTTCCTAATACCATCACATTGGGGAATAGGAATTGGAACTTATGAATTTTGTGGGGACACATTTAGTCCATAGCAATCCTCACTGTCCAATCAGTCTTAAAAATGTTGAGTTACCCAGAGAAGGATTTTAAATATTGGTATTTTTATAGCAGAATTTTGGCTTTTATATGCATTGTATAACTTTAAGAGGGTGGGGTATATTGTAGGCACTATTTTCCAGAGATCTTTAACTATAGAACTCCTTTTTTCTACAGAGATCCTGAGGAACTAATGTCCAGGAAATGCACTCTAGTGGGCTGCGTCTTGGCACTGGGCATCTCTAGAGTTTTTTTTTTTTTTTTCAAATCCCATTACAGAAGCCCATTACTAGCTTGGCAGATGTATGGGACCATTGCTGTAAGGGGGTCATTTCATATTTTACTGTGTCTCTTGGGGCCAGGAGGGGAGAAATGTTTTCGATATGTTTTCTCTTGCCTTGACTTCTGCTCTTGGGAGACTGTGATTTTTAAGACTTAGTGACCTAAAAAATATTATGAATATTTTTAAAAATGTCTTAAATGTGAATGGACTCAGTGTTATACTGTAGCCAGTATAGCCAAGTAGATTCCAACTTCATGATAAAATTAAAAGCTTCCATAAAAGAAAAAAATGATGAAAACATTTCATTGCTTATAGACAAAAGAATTGGAAATGAAACAAGATTCCTTAATCTTCTTATCAGCTTGTTGATGTCAAGTAGATACTACTTATACTTTATGTTAATGATGAGTCAAAGAAATGAAGTCAGTTGTACACAATAGAATTTTATTTAAATAAGCCCACATTAAACTTTTAAGTTAAATGTAACTTCAGTAACTCTTTATTGTCTCCTAGGTAAAAATATGTAATTTTTGTAAAATAAATATAGAAATTTTTGTTCTTCATTTCCTTAGTGCATCATAATGGAATATAGATTTTAAAATAATAAATGTATAAAAATATAATATTTAAAAAGCAAAAATAATTTAATAATGGAAAATGGAAACATCATATATTTTCAAACTGTCAGTGCTAAACATTTGAATATTTGAAAAATCTACATATAGGCCAGTATGTTGGACATTTGCATGTCATGAAAAAATAGGTCATTTTTAAAAGAAGTATATAATATGTAACCAATCACTTACTTGTGGCTACTTTTGGTGACAGTGTTTCCTGGAGCTAAAATAAATGATATTTGGAGAATAATCTATCTCAAGAATTTAAAAACAATGTCCAGTTACTTGTGGGTAGTTTTTTTTTTTTTTTTTTTTTGTGGAGTATACTTAAAGACTGTCCAGTTGATTAGTAAACATTGCATAAACTTATTTTAAAGTATATTTGTTAAATTCCCATTAACATGCTTAATGTATTTTTTGTTCGAACCTCTAGACACTTTTTCAGGTCAAATATCTTTAAGCTTAAGAAAATGGGTTCAACTGTTAAACTGAGAAAAGTACAAAAAAATGCTAGCTTCCCATTTTTCTAGATTTGTAGATGCTCTGTAGTATATTTGTTATATTTTTACATAGTTTTTCTTGCTTTTTGTTACATGTAAACATTTATGAACCCCATATCAAGCAAATGATAGATGGTTGCCAGTGGGAGCAAATTTAGGGAAAAATTAAAATATACTAAGTCACTTCATGTTTTATTAATAATAGAGGAGTTCCAGGTTAGACCTGGAAAAGTTTACATGGAGAAATGGAAAGGATTACATTGCAAAGGAATGTTGATTAAGCATGATGGCAGTAATCAAGATGATTTCATATACTTGATTTATATTGAAATGTATAAAAAATTACATGAAGTCAAAAAGATTTTTTTACTTGTTGCAAAGTGAAATTTACCCAATTTATCCTGACTCCATTCTCTATACACAGCATGTTTGTGCCAGCTTGATTTTATATTCCTGTTTTTATTTTTTGGTGTATTTTGAATAATGAATGATTTTCTTTTGTTTTATAAAATGAAGTCCAGTGTAACAATAATGTAGAAATTTTATTGTCACCTTATAGATGAATTTTAAAATATTCTTTTTTTCCTATTTAGATAGTAGTTGTTGCTATAAGGAAGTTACTGCATCATAGGTCTTTTTGAAAATACATTTGTACACTTAAAACAAGTGCACACACCCAAATAAAACCAGAATTCTACTATTTTAAGTACATGATAGCTAAAGCATGTTATCTTTAGAGTGGAAGAGTTAATTGAATTCAACAAATATATTTTAGAAGTTTACCTACAGCATCTCTCAGAGTGCCTATTGCAAAACTCAGTTGACACTAGATTTGGGGGGGATGAGGGAGCAGATGAAAGCATTTTGTTAGCTAAAGCAAGTTATGTATAAAGGTATGTAAATACTACTTGTTCTCAAGATTCTTTCAATTAGCTGGGGATTCAAACAAGTAAAGACAGAAAAGCACACATTTGGGGGAGAAAGAACTGAATGTGGAAGAGAAGGAAATGCGGATGCTTAGGAAGTGCTTTGCTTCGGCAGGATGCGTGGCCCCATGTGCTTGGAGTTTAGTGCTCTGTAGGGTGGAGTGAGAACTAAACCTGGAGGAGTGGGTCGACTCCTAATTTTAGAGAGATTTTAACCTAGACAACATTTGTACTTAAATGGTTAGGACATGTGTGCATCTTGAACATGTTCTAATTGGAGAGGTGACATGGCATTAGAGAGCTGATTGGATAGCAGTGTTCACCAAGTGATCTGTAGACCTGAAAAAGAGAGGCTGCCAGAAGTGTTACAGACAAGAGACAAACCAGGCCATGTGGCTGCAGTCTGTGCTATGTTTCTCAAATTAGTATTTTTATTTTCTCAATTCTTATAGGCTAGCTTTCCAGTGTTTATTGGCAACTCTACAAGACTTTTTCTCTTAGCCTATTTTAGCTAATGCTCTCTTAAATTCATATCATAATACCTTTCCTCTTTTTCTTAGGATATTTAGCTATAGTGACCTTATTAAAATACTATTTTAATATTAAAATCCTTAGTTAAGATTGTGTGCACGTGTGTGTGTGTGTGTGTGTGTGTGTGTGTGTGTGTGTGTGTGTAGCATTGGTTGCTGTAGCTGTTCATCCTGGTTATCATTAGAAATTCCAAGAAAATGTTGAAGATGGCGGCGTAGGAGGACGCTGGGCTCACCGCGCGTCCTGCTGATCACTTAGATTCCACCTACACCTGCCTAAATAACCCAGAAAACCACCAGAGGATTAGCAGAACGGAGTCACTGGAGCCAAGCGCAGACGAGAGGCCCACGGAAGAGGGTAGGAAGGGCGGCGAGGCGGTGCGCGCTCCACGGACTGGCGAGAGGGAGCCGGGGCGGAGAGGCGGCTCGCCGGCCAAGCAGAGCCCCCGAGTCTGGCTTGCAAAAAGCGGAGGGGCCTGACGGACTGTGTTCCGACAGCAAGCGCGACTTAGCGTCTGGGAGGTCATAAGTTAACAGCTCTGCTCAGAAAGCGGGAAGGCTAGAGGACACAGGGAAGGAGAGCTGCTGAGCCCCCGGACGACAGAGCTCAGTTTGGT